>NC_091742.1:91713090-92068090 GCF_043380555.1 Nothobranchius furzeri | reverse complement strand
TGACAAACTCAGCACGTCTCTGAATCTGTGTTGTGATTCGTTGCGCTCAAGACAAGGACTCCCGGTGGCTACCGTAATGTATTGTATATGCACGAAAAGCCCCATTTTTAATCTTTTCAGCACTTTTGGAATTTTAATGATATCTTGAACGGTTCAGGAATTATGGTAACGAGAATTGTGCATGTCCAATCCCGTCTGCGGCCACATGTTGGTAATAAGAATATTGTGGCTTTAACAGAGGGGTGCCAGCGGTCAGGGCTAGGGGGCCCCCCAACACAAGGGGGACCCAGGCAGCCGCCTACCTATGCCTAATGGTAAAACTGCCTCTGCTCAGGTGGTAGAGGTGATGGTCATGGTGGATGAGTCGTGGAGGATGGCTGCTTATACTGAGCCAGGATTCTCTGGAGGTTTCTTCCTGTTAAAAGGGAGTTTTCCTCTCCACTGTCGCTAAATGCTTGTTTAGTATGAGGATTGCTGTAAAGACTCTGACACTAGTCAGTGACTTTACAGCAATTTGCTGGGTTCCTTATATAGGAAACTTTTTACTGATTGGCTTAATGAACTGACCTGTATTAGGATGTTTACTGTGTGAAGTGCCTTGACATGACTCTTGTTGTGATTTGGCGCTTTATAAATAAACTTGAATTGAATTGAATTAATGAAACTGAGAAAAGAAAAATGAGGAAAAGATATTTATCCCATCCAATCCCACATAAAGCAAAGTAGGCAACATTCAAAAGTTTAAATATTTATTCATCCAACAACGTTTTACAGGAAAGAGTTAACTGGACAAGTAATTCGTGTGTTTTTTATGAAAGTAATATTGAAAAGGTCGAACTTTTATTTTTTATGTGATGATGATAAAGATTTCTGGTTTTCTGTTCACAATTTGTTGTTGTCTACCATAAAACAGTAAGTCCTTTAAACTGGTCTGCTGTAAAAGTAGATTTTTTTAAAATAACAAAAATCAAGATTTCTTGGTATTTTGATTTCGCTTGGAAAACGTTTTACACACAGATGTTAATTCATCAAGGTTAAGCCTTACATGAGCAGATGGGAAAAGAACCTGGAAGTATTCAAGAAAAATCTGTTTTACATGTTCTTTGTTGGAAACATTCAAGAATAACTTTCCTCAAGTTTTCCTATGATTTTTGTTATTTTCTTTTCTGTTTAATTGTCTTGTTGCAAAAGACAATTCAGCACTTTTAGATATTGATTGATTGCCCTGTCTGTTGTATAATAAAGCAGATTTAAATTTTTTTTAAATAAAAGGAGATAAAAGGTACGCGGATCCACGCTCTTCCTTATTGTTGCTGTTCCGACTCTGGTCCAGCAGGTGGCGGTAGGGCGCCTTTACGCTGATCACAAACCGCCGTATAACCCGGAAGTCGTTAGCAGCGTTAGCTTGTTGCTCGTTAGCAGCGTTAGCTTGTTGTGTGGGTGTGTGAGGTGAACCTATGAGGCTCTGCAGCAACAATGTCTTCAGCTCAGTCTCTGAGAGAGTTTATCAGAGAGCGGCTAACTGCTGCTGCTGCAGAAATATTCTCCGAGTTTGAACAAACCATCGTCCGCTACGAGGAAGAGATCGATCGTCAGCGCAGACTGCTGGAGATCAGCTGGAAACCACAGATCAACTTGCACAGAATAGGTATGAAACAGCAGCGGGACTCATGAGGTTTTACTGAGGACACAATCTCAGGACAGTCTGCTTGGGTCCGTCTGCCGTTCTGAAGCTTTTTGACACAACTGAGCTGAAATCAGCCGGTAAATTTGTTCCACTTTAGAGAAATAAATCAATCACATTTCAGGGGTTTTAGGAAGTTTTTCATTTTCAGCAACTCCACTAAATCCGTTATAAAGAGACTACATTTAACCCTTATTATGTCCTAAGTGCATTTTTATTTATGTTTTTGCGCAGACAGGTGTTTTATTTTTGTTTTTTGTGAATAATTTTGACATTTGGCCATTGACTTAAGTCATTTTTTTCCTAGTAAGCCTAAATATTAGCGCATATATGCATACACACACAGAATATGCATTATTCTGTATTGGTTCCCAGGACAGTTGCAGACTCAATTTTGAGTTTTTAATGTTTTCCACTAGATTTTTTCCCTATGTATACCAGGGAAATAACTAACGCTGCATTCAATATATATATATATATATATATATATATATATATATATATATATATATATATATATATACATATATACATATATACATATAAATACATATTTTTATGACCATTTATGACACTCGAATGTGTTCATCTGGACATGAACACACAGATGTTTTTATATTTTTTCATTTGTTTACATTATATAATATAAATGGAAACCGTGTTCCCTCGCCCGGACGTGGGTCACCGGGGCCCCCCTCTGGAACCAGGCCTAGAGGTGGGGCACGTTGGCGAGCACCTGGTGGCCGGGCTTTCATCCATGGAGCCCGGCCGGGCACAGCCCGAAGAGGAAACGTGGGTTCCCGTTCCTATGGGCTCACCACTCGTGGGAGGGTCCAAAGGGGTCAGGTGCAGTGTGTGACGGGTGGTAGTCGAGGGCCTGGACCTTGGCGGTCTGATCCTCGGCTAAAGAAGCTGGCTCTTGGCACATAGAATGTCACCTCTCTGGTGGGGAAGGAGCCTGAGTTGGTGTGTGAGGTTGAGAGATTCCGACTAGATATAGTTGGACTCACCTCAACGCATGGCTCTGGCTCTGGAACCAGTTTCCTTGAGAGGGGTTGGACACTCTACCACTCTGGAGTTGCTCCCACCGAGAGGCGCCGAGCAGGGGTGGGCATACTAGTTGCCCCCCATCTTGATGCCTGTACGTTGGGGTTTACCCCGGTGAATGAGAGGGTAGCCTCCTTCCACCTGCATGTGGGGGGACAGGTGCTGACTGTGGTCTGTGCTTATGCACCAAACTACAGTTCAGACTACCCACCCTTTTTGGAGACCTTTTAGGGGGTGCTGGAGAGTGCTCCTTCTGGTGACTCCCTCGTTCTGCTGAGCGACTTTAACGCTCAGGTGGGCAATGACAGTGAGACCTGGAGAGGTGTGGTTGGGAGGAACGGCCCTCCTGATCTGAATTTGTGTGGTGTTTTGTTATTGGACTTCTGTGCCAGTCATGAATTGTCCATAATGAACACCATGTTCAAACATAAAGGTGTCCATATATGCTCATGGCACCAGGATACGTTTGGCTGCAGCTCGATGATCGACTTTGTTGTTGTTTCATCTGACCTGCGGCCACATGTCTTGGACACTCGGGTGAAGAGAGGGGTGGAGCTGTCAACTGACCACTACCTGGTGGTGAGTTGGCTCAGATGGTGGGGGAGGATGCCGGTCAGACCTGGCAGGCCCAAACGTATTGCAAGGGTCGGCTGGGAACGTCTGGCAGAGACTCCTGTCAGAAGGAGCTTCAATTCTCACCTCCGACAGAACTTCCAAAATGTTCCGGGGGGAGGCGGGGGACATTGAGTCTGAATGGACCCTGTTCCGTGCCTCCATTATTGAGGCGGCCGACCGGAGCTGTGGTCGCAGGATCGTCGGTGCCTGTCGTGGTGGCAACCCCCGAACCCGCTGGTTAGGGATGCTGTCAAGCTGAAGAAAGTGTCCTATCAGGTCTTTTTGGCCTGTGGGACTCCAGAGGCAGCTGACTGGTACCGGCGGTCCAAGCGGAACGCGGCTTGGGTGGTCGCCGAGGCAAAAACTCGGGCGTGGGAGGAGTTCAGTGAGACCGTGGAGCAAGACTTCCGTACGGCTTATAGGAGATTCTGGTACACCATCCGGCACCTCAGGGGGGGAAAGCAGTGCGTTACCAACACTATTTATATTGGGGACGGTGTGCTGCTGACCTCTACTCAGAACGTTGTGGATCGGTGGGCAGAAGACCTCCTCAATCCCACCAACACATCTTCCAGTGAGGAAGCAGAGTCTGGGGACGTTGAGTTGGGCTCTCAAATCTCTGGTGCTGAGGTCACTGAGGTGGTTAAAAAGCTCCTCTGTGGCAAGGCCCCAGGGGTGGATGAGACCCGCGCGGAGTTCCTTAAGGCTCTGGATGTTGTGGGGCTGTGTTAGCTGATGTGGCAGAGCAAAAGTTTTTTTCTCTTCTTGCTCTTGGCAGGTGCAGACACTTCTTTTCCTCCTCTCCTCCATATCTTATCCTCCAGGCCTTTGTTTGTCTCTGGGTGCTAGGTGCACAGCTGCTTCTGCATTTTTCTGGAAACTGATATACATTTAAATGGATCTCGTTAGCTGGTCTCTCAACGCGATTGATAAAATTTTTTCAACGATGAGAAGGGGATTAGGGGCTCCCAGATGCCCTGCCGGTACAGACCCAGTTGGTTACATCTTGGACTCCTGGAAACAGTGGAAGTGGATTTGTTTAACTCAGCTGTCTGTGGAGGACTCTGAAGATGTGTGGATATTCGTGGTGTTGGTGTCAGGTTCCCTGCTCATTGGCCTTGGAGGCTACCTGGCTTACCGGAAAATTAACGAGCTGTCGAGGATTATTGGCCTGATCCCGGAGCTCAGAGATGGATTGCACCACGCTGTGAATTCACAGACTCAAATAATTGTCGAGATGAATCGTAAGCTTGGGACTTTGGCAGAGATTCATTCATTGGCACAAAAGATGGATGTCATCAAGGAGAGAGTGGACGAATCAGGACGGATTGGGATAGATTAACGTCCATTACTATTGGGATTCGGAGAGGTGAGGACCAGCAGACTGTAAGACAGAGAGGAAATTATCTCTGTTTGGCCCTAAAACTATTTCTAATCGGAATCCACCCCCCCCCCCCCCAAAAAAAAGCTGCTCTCCTGCTGGAGAGTAGCTCTGAAGTGCCTCTTTTTTCCCCTCCACCTGAACCAATCCTCATGTTACCGTCTTATCTCTATTAAGGTAGCACGACTCAGGGTTGCGAATGACCACAGTCACCAATTCTTGTCATGTGTCTTGCCCATGTATGTCTGATCTCTGAATTGTGTGTACTGAAACTCTTACTTTATTAATCTCAGAGGGAAATTATCTTTGATTTGATTGATTGAATATCGCATGGACATCGGGGACAGTTCCACTGGACTGGCAGACCGGGGTGTTGGTTCCCTTATTTAAAAAGGGGGACTGCAGGGTGTGTTCCAACTACAGGGGGATCACACTCCTGAGCCTTCCTGGTAAGGTCTATTCAGGGGTTCTGGAGAGGAGTTTCTGTTGGATTGTTGAACCTCAGATTCAGGAGGAGCAATGCGGTTTTTGTCCTGGCCATTGAACACTGGACCAGCTCTATACCCTTAGGGGGTCCTTGAGGGTGCGTGGGAATTTGTCCAACCAAGCTACATGTGTTTTGTGGATTTGGAGAAGGCGTTTGACCGCATCCCTCGGGGGGCCCTGTGGGGGTACTCCGGGAGTATGGGGTACCTGGCCCTCTGATACGGGCTGTTAGGTCCCTGTATGACCGGTGTCAGAGCTTGGTCCGCATTGCTGGCAGTAAGTTGGACTCGTTCCCAGTGAGAGTTGGACTCCGCCAAGGCTGCCCTTTGTCACCGATTCTGTTCATAACCTTTATGGGCAGGATTTCTAGGCGCAGCCAAGGTGTTGAGGGCATCCGTTTTGGGGGCCTGGGGATCAGGTCTCTGCATTTTGCAGATGACGTGGTCCTGTTGGCTTCATCAGAACGTGATCTTCAGCTTTCGCTAGAGCGGTTTGCAGCCGAGTGTGAAGCAGCTAGGATGAGAATCAGCTCCTCTAAATCTGAGATCATGGTCTTGATGATGATGGTCAAGGGACAGACACGAACGGATTGACGGAAGCGTTTTGCTCTCATACTTCTCCATCTACTGGGGAGTGTTGCAATGCAATTCCCCGGCAGGACAACAGAGGGTGTAGTGCTGTTCTGTGGTATCCTGTCATGCATCCGGTCCAAGATAGTGTGTTTATATTGTGTTTTTTGTATATACAGTGGGGCAAAAAAGTATTTAGTCAGCCATCGATTGTGCAAGTTCTCCCACTTAAAATGATGACAGAGGTCAGTCATTTACATCATAGGTACACTTCAACTGTGATAGACAGAATGTGAAAAAAAAATCCATGAATTCACATGGCAGGATTTTTAAAGAATTTATTTGTCAATCAGGGTGGAAAATAAGTATTTGGTCACTTCAAACAAGGGAAATCTCTGGCTCTCACAGACCTGTAACGTCTTCTTTAAGAAGCTTTTCTGTCCTCCACTCGTTACCTGTATTAATGGCACCTGTTTGAACTCATTATCTGTATAAAAGACACCTGTCCACAGCCTCAAACAGTCAGACTCCAAACTCCACTATGGCCAAGACCAAAGAGCTTTCGAAGGACACCAGGAAAAGAATTGTAGACCTACACCAGACTGGGAAGAGTGAATCTACAATAGGCAAGCAGGTTGGTGTGAAAAAATCAACTGTGGGAGCAATTATCAGAAAATGGAAGACATACAAGACCACTGATAATCTCCCTCGATCTGGGGCTCCACGCAAGATCTCATCCCGTGGGGTCAAAATGATCATGAGAACGGTGAGCAAGAATCCCAGAACCACACGGGGGGGACCTGGTGAATGACCTGCAGAGAGCTGGGACCACAGTAACAAAGGTCACCATCAGTAACACACTACAACGGCAGGGAATCAAATCCTGCAGTGCCAGACGTGTTCCGCTGCTGAAGCCAGTGCATGTCCAGGCCCGTCTGAAGTTTGCCAGAGAGCACATGGATGATACAGCAGAGGATTGGGAGAATGTCATGTGGTCAGATGAAACCAAGGTAGAACTTTTTGGTATAAACTCAACTCGTCGTGTTTGGAGGAAGAAGAATACTGAGTTGCATCCCAAGAACACCATACCTACTGTGAAGCATGGGGGTGGGAACATCATGCTTTGGGGCTGTTTTTCTGCTAAGGGGACAGGACGACTGATCCGTGTTAAGGAAAGAATGAAAGGGGCCATGTATCGTGAGATTCTGAGCCAAAACCTCCTTCCATCAGTGAGAGCTTTGAAGATGAAACGTGGCTGGGTCTTCCAACACGACAATGATCCCAAACACACCGCCCGGGCAACAAAGGAGTGGCTCCGTAAGAAGCATTTGAAAGTCCTGGAGTGGCCTAGCCAGTCTCCAGACCTCAACCCCATAGAAAATCTGTGGAGGGAGTTGAAAGTCCGTGTTGCTCGGCGACAGCCCCAAAACATCACTGCTCTCGAAGATCTGCATGGATTAATGGGTCAAAATACTAGCTACTGTGTGTGCACACCTTGTAAAGACCTATAGTAATCATTTGACCTCTGTTATTGCCAACAAAGGTTATGTTACAAAGTATTGAGTTGAATTTTTGTTATTGACCAAATACTTATTTTCCACCCTGATTTACAAATAAATTCTTTAAAAATCCTGCCATGTGAATTCATGGATTTTTTTTCACATTCTGTCTCTCACAGTTGAAGTGTACCTATGATGAAAATTACTGACCTCTGTCATCATTTTAAGTGGGAGAACTTGCACAATCGGTGACTGACTAAATACTTTTTTGCCCCACTGTAAGAGACTTTTTAACACGGACATATTTGTCTCTCATTCTCCTCCACCTCTTCATGGGCTCGCCACCTCTAAACCCACGTTTCCTGTCATTTCCGTCCACAAATAAAACGCTTGCTGCGCATCTTTTGACTCCTCCAGTCACGGGGGAATTAAACGTTCATATTTTTGAGTTTTTTCGCGAGGTATTCTTCAAGCTTCTCCGTGTCTGCCGCTAGTTATCCTTGGCTCTGTTTATGTTTTTGAGGGCGCAATGGCAGCGGTGTAGACGACAGCGGTGCCCTGACCAATCACAAGCTTGCATTCTCCGTCTCGTTCGATGGATGTTTAAAAAAGTGGGCTCGACTCCGTACGCACTTGCGGGCCTGCCGGGGCCCTGTGCAAGGACGGATAATGGCGTTGCATGTTTCCGCACTGACACAGACGGAGAAGCATGAATCAGGCTTTAGGCTACTGCCCCCGCGACCCGACTCCAGATAAGAGGGTGAAAATGGATGGATGGATGGATTTGTTTACATTTCTGGTTATGATTATTCACCTGACAATAAAGAAGGGAAGTAAAAAGGTTAAAACTTGGGAATGCACAAATATTTTATTATGATTTGTGAGTACTGAAGCCAGGGACAAAATTCATGTAAAAAAATTGAGTTATAAAATATTAAATGAGGAACTATTGTGTCTTCTTTTTGATTTTGCACATTAGGTTAAAAACGTGACTTGTTAGAAAACATGAAATTACACAAAAACTATTAAGTGAGCAAAAAATATTTTTATGCCCATTTGTGACACTCCAAGGCTTTGGCAGTTAAAGGTCATCTGAATATAAAACACAAAAAAATGTATTCATTAGAAAAATTTTCACAATTCTGGTATTGATGATAAACCTGCCAATAAAGGGGTTTAATCTGTTAAATCTCAGAAACACGTGTTTTTTTTTTTAAATTATGTTTTGTTAGGGCTGAAGCCAAGGAGGAAATTCATGTAAAAAAGTTGGGACATATAAAATATTATATAATATTTCTGTTGGATGTTTTGTATGTGCATTTTTTTGTGATCAAACACCAGAAACGTTAAAAATCAAAATATAAAATAAATAAAATAAGGGTAAAAGACTTGGTGAACGTTTTCAGCTGATGTTCTACAATCAGAGACTTGTTAAATGAATAAATCTGATGGATACTGAGTCCAGTTCTGCTGTGGGTCAGTCGCACACACACACACACACACACACACACACACACACACACACACACACACACACACACACACACACACACACACACACACACCTGCTGTTCTCATGTCTGACTGTAGAACTGTGTGTGGTTGTTTGTCAGGTTAAGAGTTCATTATGTTCTAAAACATCTTCAGATGCATCAGATGATTAAAGTGAAGTGTGCTCTCTTATTGTCACATGATTCATCTTTTTGTTTGGTCTGTCTGTCCAGAACTCCCGCTGCATGATGTCAGCAAAGATGAGGAGGTTCTGACTGACCAGCAGCTCTGGAACCAGGAGAGGACCTCCAGTTTGGACCAGGAACAACCAGAACCTTTACAGGAGGGACCAGAACCTCCACAGATGAAAGTGGAGCAGGATGATCCAGAACTTTTGCAGGTTCTAGAACAAGAGGAGCTCTGCATGAGTCAGGATGAAGAGCAGCTTGTACTGAAGCAGGAGACGGTTACCTCCCTTGTGACTCCTGCTGATGAGGACAGAGACCACCATGGACCAGAACCAGACAGACACCAGCTCCTTTTGTCACTGTTTCCTGAGGCTGAGATCAGAGCTGCTGCTCCTCCAGTGTCCACAGGTGAGGAAGGGTATTTCCTTATTGTGACATCACAAACGGTTTTAGACAAATGTGGGGTCTGTGCTTCTTTCCAGTTGTCCTCGGATTGCAACCCTGAGTTGCCCGCAGAAAATGACAAACTAGGTCATTTTGCATTCCAGCTTATGCTACAGTAGGTATTTTTTATATCCTGAAATGAACCATGAAAATGAACCACACGGGAGAGGAAGTCAGTAGGTTTTTTACGCTGTAAGGAGACAGCGCAGATAGAGACTGGCTCAGAACCGTTTCAGGCCCTGTTCCAATCAACCCTCTGGCGCGTCCTCTCTCTTCAGCTGGTTTTATTTAAACACAGGCAAACAGAGACAAAGGACGATCCATCACTGTCCACACTTAACCAATAATATGGTTTTCTATCTAAGGCGGGACCTTCTAAAATGGAAGTCTCAAGTTACAGCTAGCTTCCCTGTTGCCAAGCAGACCCTTCCCAAAGGAAGTCTTAATTTATGACTGACAGCCAGAAACTCAGTAACCATGGATACCTGTTAGGCAGGCTACTTCACCAACCCCCATGCTTATCAGGTCACATACCACAGTAATAGAGAGGAGAAAGCCCTCTGTGGCTTACTTATTAACATATGATTACTTAAAAAAGGAACATTTAAGACAGTGACTACGTTTACATGCAGCCAATATCCGGGTTATGATCGGGTTAAGGTCGGCATTCGGGTTTCTGAGTTGATCAGAATAACCCGTTTACAAGCATAAATAGAAAGCGTTACCCCTAACTTGCATAACCCGATTTAAATGCGGACGTTGGGGTAGCGTCAGGACGTATGGACTACGTCAAGACGCAATATGCGTCATTTCCGGTTCTTCTTGTTATGGTATCCGTGAAAACAACAACATGTTTCCCAGTTCGGGAGAGATAGCGGCCGTGTTTGTTTGCGCTTTAGTGCTGGTATTGACCCACCAGCAGCCCGATGAAGACAGAGGTTTCCTCGTCACTCCAGAAGTGTGGTGCTGGGCCGCGACTCGCCATGTTGCTCCCAACTTGTTGTTTACTTCCGGTGTTCTGGCGCATACAAGACGTGTCGCTACTCAAAAGACCAAGATTCCTTGCGAACAGAGCATGCGCAGAACACACGCTTTGATGGGGATATCCCGATATGCGTTTATACGACCAAACATTCGGGTTAGAAAAGGGTTACCCCAGGTGTAGTAACCGGGTTTTTAAAAACCCGGTTATGAACATATCCGGGTTTTTGGCGGTGTTTACATGGCCGTGCGGAACCGGGTTATTGTGAATATTCGGGTTTTAAAAGGGTTACTGGCTGCATGTAAACGCACTCAGTAATACATTAAAAATCTCCAACAGCTTCTAACTCGGAAAAAAACGACTCCACCAGAGTTGTTGAGTACTAAAAGAACTTATTCAAAAGAACGTACCAAGTATTCTCTGCACCTAAATAATTGTGATGCACACACCCTTTGACAGTTTCCACAAACAACCAGCAAAACATTACAAACCAAATGTAAAAATACAAATGACAGGTAAAGTAGAAACCATAAACACCGGTCAATTTTGGCAGCAATGGTGAGTTTTTCAACAAGGAAACTGTTGGTAACAACAATGATAAACAACCTACCGGTGCTGTTAAAAGTAAGAAAACAGAACATATAAGTGAGAAAAAAGTTAAGTCATGTTGATGAACATAAAGTAAAGAGAGAGTTGGATGACAGCTGAAATGTCTGTCAGACTCAGAACTTGTGCAGCGGACAGTCTGGGATCAGATGCACAGCGCTGCTTGCGATGGTGTGCTTACAAGCACATTCTGGAGGCCACGGTTTTTAACTCATTCACTGCCATTGACGACTAAAGTCGTCATTTTAGATCCAACCGTTCACTGCCAATGACGACTAAAGTCGTCATTTGCATTTTTTTTACTGTTTGAGCATTGGAACGAGCCCCCGCGCTGAGAGAACAAACACCTCAGCCCTGAAGCCGATCTTCATCCGCATACGTCACAGATCACATGATCAGGAAGCAGACCATCCATGTGTTTGGAGATCGTTTTGGGCCGTTCCTGTAAAAAAAGTGAGGCGCGAACCGGAAAAGCGTCTGCCGATCACAATTCGACAACGGATTATGAAAGAACGGATAACGCTCGAAACACACGGCTTCTTCCTGATGTAAGAGGTGAGTCTCCTCTTTGTTTTGGTTGTTTTGGCATCGACATCATGCTAGCGCGCAACGCTCTGTGACTCTTAAAAAAACTGTAAAAACGGTGCGAAACGCTGGCAGCGAAGGCCGTTAGCGATCAGGAAACGGCTGGCGGTGAATGAGTTAAAAATATATATTTCTTACGTTGAACTAAATAATTACACTGGCATTTCTTTATTTTACTAGACAAATTAGGAGTCAGGCACAAGCAGCGTCACGGCACACTGACCTGTTGCAAGTCTCGCTTCAGTTTGCTGCACCATGTTCTGCCAGGCTCCAAGATTTAAATAACTTAGAATAAACTGCTCCAAAGGGACACTAGGAGGTGCTATAAGCAAGCAAAACTTCTTAGTATGCCTTTAAGACTTTCTCTGTAACACTGATGGCACAAAACAGAACATCTCTCTCTTCTCTTTCTTTGAGGGGACCGGATGTGTACAGACACACATGAATATTATTTTGGTCTATTTGTTTTTCTCCACCTCAACTGAAGGGGAGTTATGGGTTGTATGTTTGTTTTTTATGCATATTCCCAACAAACACTGGTCCGACGCCGACGTGGTGTCCACGTCCAAAAATGGTTGCAGTAGGACGGCCCGAATTTGTAAAAAAAAAAATAACGGAACATGTCTTAAAAATCCATTCAGATACATTTGTATATGCCTACAGTTATATGTGTAATTGTTATTTTGACAATTAGTTACGTGTAGTTCAACATAGCATCCCAGCAAATATTGGTCCGATGGCAACGTCGTGTCCACGGCCAAAAATAGTCGCGTTAGGACCCTACAAATCATTGGTCCGGCGGCGACGTGGTATCCACGGTCAAAAATGGTCACGGTAGGACGGCCCAAATTTTTAAAAATAATTAACATAACATTTCCTAAAAATCCACTCAGATTTGTAGTTGCATGTATAATTATTACGTATAATTCACGCCCAAAAAAGACGTCGGTTCAACTTTCATTTTGGAACTATTTTTCAACCATGACGGGACGTGTCGGCCCGACGTCTTTTCAACGTTGATTAACGTTCAAATATTTGCTGGGTTAAGTCTGTAGTTGTTAACCAGGCTTTGCAAGGCTGAGTAATTTGTGATAAAGTATCAGCACTGTGGAATTGTCAGTAGCAGTGTGGGAGTTTATTATTAGTCATCTACTGCATCATCTTAAAATAGAACATGCATCATTACAGAACCTGCAAGAAATGTGTTCATGTGTGCATTCATTGGTGACCATCAGCTCCAGTAGCCGTATTTTGACTTCAGATCATAGCTCTTTGATCATGATTTGTTGTATCAATCACATCAAGCATAACATTAAACCGACAATGTGTTGTTTTTACCAATAATTTCTAGAAATATCCATCAAAATGTTGTTGAAAATGAAATAAATGATGCCCAGTTGTTGAAAAATATTGGCAGCTTCGTAACATAGAACCATAAACATCGGGTCTACAATACATGAGAGCAGGTCTACGTTTCTGGGCAATGCCATATTGGATGCCATGTTTCCTGTTATGGGAGCCCATGAGGACAAAATGCATTTACTGATTTGAAACAAATGGTTACAAACTGTTCTCCATTCTTAAATGTTGTTGTTTTACACATTTACCTCTTCACTTGTTGCCAGTGATGAAAGGAAGTCTGATGTGCTTGTTATTTAGCAGAAGTTTGCACTCTCCAGGGCTTTTTGACCCTAATGGGCATCCGTTGGTATGGTCTTACTCCAACACAAAAAATACTGCTTGCTTGCAATGACTGGATAGGCCATTGTATTTACTTTTTTGGAGAGACAGAGTCTATTTTATTGTTTTTGGTGAAATATTTTCTTACAGGGAGTGAAAGTCCTTTTTTTATCTCATTTTATTTTTTTATTTAGAAGTTGTGGTGGGCATTTCAATGTTAAATAATGGTTTAATTGTTGCATTTTAAAGGGTGTACTTGCATTACTATGACATATTAACTAGGGATGTACGTTCATCAGATGATTAAAATAAAATGTGATGTTTTAAATTGTTCTATTAATTAACTTTTTTTTGTCTTTCAGCCTGTCCAGAACTTGCACAGCATCACGTCTGGGAAAAAGTGGAGGTTCTGACTGACCAGCAGCTCTCTGACCAGGAGGGCACCTTCAGTTCGGACATGAAGGAACCAGAACCTCCACTGATCAAAAAGGAACCGCAGGAACTCCGTATCCATCAGCAGGAAGGGCCGTTCATTCTGATGCAGGAAAATGTGACCTTCATGGCGAATTATCCACTTGAAGAAACAAACTGCTGTAAACCAGAGCCAGATAGGAACCAACCCTTGTGTCAGAGTTCTACTGAAGATGAGAACCAAGATCAGGATAGATGCAGGAATGAAAACTCAGAATCAAAAAGCAACGAAGAACTGACACAAAATAAAATAAGTCAACAAACCAAAGATCACAGAGACAGTGTAGACAGTCAGGAACTAATAATGCACAAAAGGGCTCGCAGAGATAGATCATTTTCATGTAAACTATGTGGAAAATCCTTCAGCTACAAAGGTCATTTGACTCTTCACTTGAGGACTCACACAGGTGAGAAACCATTTGCATGTGAAGCTTGTGGTAAAGGTTTTACAGACCGTGGCTCCTTGACTAAACACTCAAGAACTCACACGGGTGAAAAACCCTACCCATGTGAATTTTGTGGTAAATGTTTCTCTAGGAGTGATCACTTGACCGATCACATGAGAACTCACACGGGTGAGAAATCATATCCATGTAAAATATGTGGTAAATGTTTTACTGGCAGCGGTAAATTGACTAAACACATGAGAAGCCACACAGGTGAGAAACCATATCGATGTGAAATCTGTGGTAAACGTTTCTCTTGTGGAGATCGTCTGACCAAACATATGAGAACTCACACAGGTGAAAAACCTTATCTATGTGAAATCTGTGGTAAGTGTTTCTCTAGGAGTGATCAGTTGACCGAGCACACCAGAACTCACACAGGTGAGAAACCATATCCATGTAAAACTTGTGGTAAAAGTTTTACTTTCAGTAGTAACTTGGCTAGTCACATGAGAACTCACACAGGTGAGAAACCACATGAATGTAAGATTTGTGGGAAACGTTTTACTGACAGCGGTAATATGACTAGTCACGTGAGAAGTCACACAGGTGAGAAGCCATATCCATGTGGAATCTGTGGCAAATGTTTCTCACAGAGCTCTTCTCTGACAAAGCACTTGAAAACTCAACACAAATGAGAAGTTTTTCTCATGTTTGATGTGCGGTTTGAGTAAAGGTTCCGGGGGGGTTGATGATCCTGATTTTAAAAGTACTTTTAGAATGTTTGGTGATTATATGACTGCCCGCTGGCCCCGTCGGACTATTGTCCGTAGAGGGATGGGTCAGGATTCAAATTATGGGGGAGCTAAGGGAAATCTGGCTCCCTCGAGGGGTTAATGGGCTCCCCTAGAAGCCCTCAGCTTAGGGGCAGCCTAAAACAAGATACAGTTTCCATCAAGAATGGTGTATTTATATGGAGTCTCAGTGTTCCAGAACTTCTGAGTGGAAAGGGGGAAAGCTGATTGTTCGTGCGCTCCAGGCAGCAGCTTCTTGTGCATGGCCGGAGCAAGAGAGTGGCCCCACCAAAAAATATTAACACAAGGTTGTTAATGTCTGCTCATATTCTTTGGTACTTTCTGGCTTACATTCAAAACACAAGAAAAATAAATAAAGCACTTGAAATGGAAAAGGTTGGTTGAGTTTCCTGCCTACACCTTTTTAAACAAATCAGTGATTCCCCTAGGAATTTTTCCAGCTGTGGCAGTGGGGCCGGCCGGGGGGGGGGGGGGGGGGGGGGGGGGACTTGGGGAGAAATTATGACACGTCTCTAAATAAAGCAAAATTTTCTAGTGCAGAGAGGAGACAACCCATAGAAGCACTGATTTGATCTCATTTCAGAGAAAAAATAGAACAGGTTAGATGCACCTAATAAATAAAATTACTAACAAACTCAGAAATCTGTTTCTTTGCTTCACTGTTCTGGTGCTGAAAATATCACTCATGCGGATCAAAGGAGATCCACAGATGAATGCACCTCTTATTTATTATTTGGAGACTACATTTACTGCAGCTGGCAGAAGCAGAGATTGTTTCTATTGATACACGGAGTTTACAGAATCATTTTAAATTTTAATAGGGAAAGACTGCAGGAGGGAGAGGTAAAATACAGGGGGTCCCCAGAAAAAACAAGAAACTTTACGAGTCTGATGAAACCCGCTGGTTTTCCATCAGGCAGTCACGGGGCAGCTCCAACGACCCAGTGGCTGTGCTGGGTCAATGTTATCGAGCTCAGTCCGGCTCGGCCGTCAACAAGCTGAGGCGACGTCGTGCTCTGCTTAAGAAGAAGTGTTATTTTCCCGCTTCAGAAGAAGCGTCCGTGTTTTTACGCTTTCTCCGAGACATGTCACGTCGCTAAGTTGTTAGCGCCGCGCACTAACACGTCAATAGTGCAGCGTAGCCTGCTGGAGGTTTTAAGGGTTCAGATGAAAACACCCGACCTCACACATCGATCTTAAGTTGTCGCTGTTGCGCTCACGCCGTAATACAGTATTAGATGCGGTTAAAGTCAGACATGAAAAAATAAATTTTACATGAATCAGTGATGCTTAGCCTGGTGGGGGGAGGAAACCCTGTCAAGATCGTCAACACTCATTTATCTTAATGCTATTGAAAGCATTATATCCACTGCTACCTTTCTAATTTTAAACTCCGTAACTTATGCTGTAACTTCACCTTGCTCTGTCTACTCCTCCTTGCTGCCTGCCGGTTGTGATCACAAGCGACAACATAGTAGTTCCCGCTGCTTCTTCGGGAAACAGCGCCCAAAAAAAAAAACTTGGGATCTTGTAGGCGTGGCGGGCCGCCACGGCTACGCCTATGTAAGGGAAACCCTGCAAATAACTTACAATATTGTAATATTTATACATGATGCAATTCAGATCACCTAAGGGATTTTAAGGTTGCTGTAAATGAAATTCTACTTAAGAAACCTCTCGATCCAGATGACACTTATCTAATCTTCCATTCTTTTCTATAGTCCATGCAAAAACAGTGGCTAATCAAGTATATTAAGCATTTAAAAACTAATGATCTGTTCAAGGAATTTCAGTCAGATTTTAAAGCATCAAATTTATTGACATGGGGGAAATCATCTTGATAAGAGTCAGACATTTCAACAACGATAACTTTTATTTCCCGGCGTCAGACAAGGATCTTGTTTCTGTTCTGGTCTTGTTGGACCTCAGTGCTGATATTTACACAGTTGATCACAATATTCTCTTAGAAAGGCTTGAAGAGTGCTAGGCTGATGTCTCTGTCTGACATTTCATTTTAAATGGTAAAATGGTAAATGGCCTGTATTTGATATAGCGCCTTCTAGAGTCCTGGAACCCCCCAAGGCGCTTTACAACACAACCAGTCATTCACCCATTCACACACACATTCACACACTGATGGTGATGAGCTACAATGTAGCCACAGCTGCCCTGGGGCGCACTGACAGAGGCGAGGCTGCCGAGCACCGGCGCCACCGGTCCCTCCGACCACCACCAGCAGGCAAGGTGGGTTAAGTGTCTTGCCCAAGGACACAACGACAGCGACAGACTGAAAGGACTTGAACCTGCAACCTTCCGATTACGGGGCGAGCACTTAACTCCTGTGCCACCGTCGCCCCACATTTTATTCATGGGAATGAGAAATCTTTCTCTGGGGTTACTTGTGGAGTACCACAGGGCTCAGTGCTTTGACTAATTATTTTCATAAAATATGCTTCCAATTGTGGCTGCACAGTGGGGCAGTGCTTAAAGCTAGAGGGGAGAGCGGGCAGCAGAGGGCGACAACTTCCTCTGCTGCCCGCGGAGAAACGGAGAAGGAAGTGACGCCACCATCAACGTCAGCTCTGAGGATGTTTTGCAGCCGCAAACGAAACGTTAGCAGGTAAAGAAAAACCTTCTTGTGTTTTAAAAAGAACCCAAAATAGAATTAGAAATTGACCACAGCAAGAACACACCAAAGAGTGCTTAAAGTTGTTGCCTTGCAGCGAGACGGTCCTGGGTTCAAACCTGGCCTGGGGTCTTTCTGCATGTGCACACGTGGGTACTCCGGCCTCCTCCCTCAGTCCAAAACACATGGCTGTCAGGCTCCTAGAATATCTAAAACTAGGATTTTATCAGGCTCTTCTGCTGTGGAACCAGCTCCCAGCTTTAGTATGTGAGGCAGACACTTCGTCTACTTTTAAGACTAGACTTAAAACTATTTGATAGTTTATGGTTAAATGCTGAATGTTCCACGAACGCAGCTCGAAGGAGCTCAGAGCAGTCAAAGAGAAACTATGATATAGTTTAGCTGTCAGCCTGTAGAAGTTCCTGCTGAACTTTATTCTGTTTCATGAACCAGGGTGACCTGGGTTTATGTTCAATTCAACTTTAAAACTGGGAGAAAACTTTAGTCTACCTTTGAGTTAGATGTTTTCTTCTTGTTTGCTTGTTTCTCCTCAGAGACACGCTGGATATAAGGAGATGATAAAAGTCAAAATGTCCCCAAAGGAAGGGTCAGTTAGCTGGTTAGTGAAGGGTCAGTTAGCTGGTTAGTGAAGGGGAGGTAGCTGTCATTAAACCCTGATCCAGCCCACTGCCTCCTGCTGTTGTTGTTATAATATTATCACAAATATAAAACAAGCATCTTGGAAGTTTAGTGTTTATGGTTTTAGTGTTTTCAGCAGCAGAGCCTGGTTCATGCTTTGTCACATTTCCTTTGGGTTCAAACAAAATAACAAACCAGGCCAAACATGTAATTTCATGTTGTTTATTTATCTTATTTCATCCATAATTCATTTAGTTTTTAAAGCTCAATTTTTAGGTTGTTAATTTAATAACAATCATTTAAGTATAATAATGGCCCTTGACCCATTTTCATGTCTGACTTTCTAAAATGTTTTTTAGTTTTCTTGAATTGTTGAGGCAACCGACAACAGCACATGTTGGACCAGAGCTCGTCTTTGAAATGGCAAAGCCGCCGGTTACGGCGTAAAGTAGCAGGCAGCTTACGTACGTGGATACATGCTGGAGGTTGAGGAGGAGAAGGAATGACTGATGCTGGAGTAGGCTGCATAAGGTAAATAAAATGTGTGAAAACCAAGCTGTTCTCGTGTGGTGTGTGTGTGTGTGTGTGACCCCTGGAGTGGCTGTAACTGCGAAAATGTATTTGAGTATGATTAATATTAAAGAGCAAGTCACCACCTACCAGATTCTTACTCAACTCCCACTTCCTGTTTGAAAACTGCAACAAATGCTGTTGCCTAGCAGATCGAGAGGGCGGAGCTGCTAACAAATACACACACTCACAACATTGTGACATCATAATGTACCATCTAACATCATAGTGTACCTCTTAGCCAATAGCGATGGCAGATTTAAATTCGAATGCAGTGCAGAGTTTTTGCCTGAGGACGGTGCATCGCTGACAGTTTTAGGCAGAATATTTTAATTTTAACTAAGATGCACTAAAGTGCCGAATTATTGACTTCACGTGTCTGCAACACGATCAGACACTCATTTATATAGTTTATCAACAAAAAAATGTTGATTTGGAGTGACTTGCTCTTTAAATGTTACATTACTGTGTACAGTTATGATTACAAACAAATGTTTCTTGTTGTAAAAATGCAGTACATGTCTGTTAAAAAACATTTTTTAATTATTTCTGAATCTAACTGGTCACGTTTGTCATGCAGCCTGAACATGAAAATAGTTCTCTACAACTTAGCTTCTGATAGAAAATAAATGGATAGAGTCTCGGTTCAGAGAAGCCTGACAGAGTCACACTGTCACTTAACATTCATGAACTCACCCATCTTGACTCGCAACGGGGAAGGCCGTTGGTGGTTTAGCGTCCAGGAAACCGCAGAGAACGTCTCGACTAGTTGGAGGTAACTGTTCGCAACTCCAGCGCATGGCAGATCTCACTCAGGCTTGTGTCATTTGTAGCGATGTTCATGAAGTAATCAAATCTTTTAAACAGGTCTTCAGGGTGAACAATGAAAGCCGAGTCCTTTTAGAGAACCGTTCACTTTGTCTGCCAGCAGTCCTGCACTCCCTGGACATTTAAGTATAATAATGGCCCTTGACCCAACCCCCCCCCCCCCCCCCCATGTGTGCACTTGGCACCAGGATACCGTAGGCCACAGCTCGATGATCAACCTTGTCGTCCCATCTGATCTGCGAGAGTCAGAGTGGGTCATGTTCCGTAATTCCATTGTTCAGGTGGCTGACTGTAGCTGTGGCTGCAGGGTAGTTGGTGCCTGTCGTGGCAGCAGCCCTCAAGCCCGCTGGTGGACACCAGAAGTTAGGGATGCTGTCAGGCTGAAGAAAGAGTCATATTGAGTCTTTCTGGCCTGTGGTACTCGGGCATACAGTTGGCTTGCTGAGTGAAAAAAAGTTTTGGTTCCCATCCTTTTGATCCATATAGATAGCGGCCATGGTCCTTGAATGCATCACAACAGCAGAAAAAAATATGCAGTGGGTGTTTTTTTGACTTAAGTAAGGCTGTTGACACTATAGGTAACACACTTCTTTTACAAAAATTTTAAATTTATGGTATTTGTGGCATTGCGCTCATCTGGCTGGAAAGTTATTGTAGTAAAAATCAGAATGTGAATATGAATGATGTCAACTCCAATAAAGAATTTATACACTATGGAATACCACAAGGTTCAGTATAAGGACCAAAATTATTTTTCATTTACAATAATGATTTATGCACGGCTCTAGATAAAGTGAATTACTTGTTGTATGTTGATGATACCAGCCTTTATTTATCTGATTATGACCTAAATAAGTTAATAACCATTCTCAATAAAGAGCTTCTATAGTTCCATAACGATGGTTTGATCGGAGCAAACGTTTGATGAATCTGACAAAAACAAAATACATTGTATTTGGAAAAAGGGTAATTAATAATCAAATTATTACTGTAGATGGTAAAGAACAGGAACAAGCACATACCAACAGGTTCTTAGGAATCACCATCAATGATAAATTTTGAAGAAGAAACAAACTTTTTTATTACCCCTCTCAAGATAAAAATCACAAAGCGCTTCAAAAGAACAACAAATTTTTTTTTTCAAATATAAAAAATGGGAAATGTTTGCTGGAAGCAGCATATAAATGACATAAATTTAAAATCATCGCAAACATTAGATTAATGAGTAGAATGAGATTTGCCTTAGATATAAAATTCCTGAATTTATATTATTCCTTGTTTTTCCACATTCGACAAAAGGGGTGGAAATATGGGAAACAACTATCAAGCAATTTCCTACTTAAAAAAAGCAGTTTGCATTATGAGTCATGCTTCCTACTCTGCACTAGAGGTGGGAAAAATGATCGATTCTAAGATGCATCGCGATTCAGCCGTGCATGATTCTGCATCGATGCAGCAACGTGAGATAATGAGATTCTCACTATGTCTATATTCTGGACGTGTGAGCAAAATCAAGTTTTGAGGTTTTACAACTACTTCCAGGGGCAGAGTTGCAATGACATGTGCATTGCGTTGCCCTAGTGCAGGGGTCGGCAACCCGCGGCTCTGGAGCGCATGCGGCTCTTCCATCCATCTGATGCGGCTCTCTGTGCTTGTAAAATAATGAATGGATATTTTAAAAAAAGCTTTATATTTTACTGCATTAATTTTACATCTGTGTGCCAATTCTAAATGTAAAGATTGGCTGCGTAAACCTGAACAGGTCCAACCCACTCTTACTGTGAGACCGGGTTGACGCGTCACGCTTGTGCGTATTCTGGGCTGAAGAGGATGTGAGATTCTGGGATTCTCCTCAGACGGCTCGTGGATGCGTCGCCACATTGGAGACAGGAACAAGCACAATTCAGCCAAAGTTTCATAATCAGGGAACATTTTCTAAGTGACAAGTCTTTCTGAGAGACCGGGTTTGGAAAACGCTCGCTTCAGTCGGAGGAATCTTCCCGCATGCGCTCTGGTTCTGCGACGCCCCTCTCCACATCTTCAGCTCGCTGTGGACCGTACGTACGCGCTGACAGCGAGCTGTCTAAGCCGTGTCCAGCTCAGATGTTCAGATAGGAATCTTTTCTTGAGTGATTTAGCTACATCTGCGATGTGCTTAACGAATAAATTGTCAGTTCGTCTGCATGCGTCGGGGTAATTCTTTCTCCGTCAAAATAAACGGTCAAATACGGGAACTGTCCGGTCAACACAAGCCCTGCTTTTAACGGTTTTGTTTTCTTGTGAAAATTGTTGCAAATAGATATAATTTAACGTGATTAACACCAGAGCCAGGCGCACTGCGCCGTTATCTCCGTCGCTGTAAATGAGGGAAAAACAAATTGATCGGATCCTTTTCTGACCTTCCCCACCTACAGAGTTTAATTACAACAATCAAACGTGACAGAGCCTGGATTTGTATTCTGAACAGTCTAAACATGTTTTAGAAAGGAACGTGTGACAAAAGTGGCACCTGCTCAGTAAAACCACCAACAGGGTGAAAAATATCTAAATATTGTAGGCAGAGATGGGCTACAACTTCTGGATCCACTTTATATAAATCGTTTTATTGATTATCGTCTTATGAATGATAACTTTGACGTACACGAGCGACCGGTACCGGCTGCTGTCACCTGTTGTGATTGGTTAAAGCAGCTCTCTGCACAGTATTTGTTTACTATTTTTAAGTTCAGCAGTATTCTATCTTAAAGCTGCTCTACAGAAAACATTATTTATTATATTATTTAAGTAATTATAGGCAGCACACTTAAAAAATTGTTGCTCACTATAGCGAATAGATGTATGTTCTGTTTTTCAGGGATATCGAAATAAAAAATAAATTAAAAACTATTCTACTGCTTTTATTAAGTAAAGAAAAATTTTGTGTGAAGAATCGTGATGCATTTCAGACTCAAATCGAATCGTGAGGCAGGTAGAGATGCACACCACTACTTTAAATGTTCCAACAGGACTGATCTCACGTAGCGTTAAAAGACATGACACATCACTTTCACTGATCCAATCAGAGTCTGCCAGATCTGATGGAGGCGTGGTTTTGATGGTGTTTGGTAAAATCTGTCAACTTTTCATTCGACCATAAACCAAAACATCAGAAGTATAAAACTATGCCCACGTTATCTCTAACGCCAGTTCAACGCGTTCCAGAGAAAGTGCCGGAGTGGCCAATCCGTAACTTTCCTCTTCAACCAAAAGAACCAACGACAAGCTGGAAAATTGGTCGCTGTTCCAACTGCTGCAACGGTTCCTTTCAGAATAAAAGCTGAACCATCAAGACCCAGGCTCGGGTCTCACCAGATGCCAACAAATTGTCGTGACCCAGATGTATCTCAAGACGGGTGGTCGGCTGCCATGGCTGTTTCTACCGGCTCCTGCTCCATAAGGTCAAGCTGGACCTTTACACCTCCTGATCTAGACGGGAACTTCTGCTCAGGGTATGTAGACGGACAAATGGTGTCTCATGTGTTTATGAACCTCCTAACCAAAGCTTAACGAAAAGACATCGTCTTCGGTTCCCATCAGAACTAATCGCTTCTTCGGATTTGCTGGTTCTGAGCAACATTCCACCATTCTCCGTCTCATCCACCTTAGTTACACCATACATTTAGAGTTTAAAGTTAGTCTAGTTTAATTTGTTTAGTAATAAAATTTTAAAACTTTTAAACTAGACTCTCTCTCTTCTGTTGTCTCTGAGTGAACACGAAGCTGTTATCTAATCCCTGCATTAAAAAGTTCCAATCTTCTGGTTTAAAATAACCTCACAGATCCATAAGGTGGATTTCACATTTACTATGGAATCACACGCCTTGTGGCTTATTAAATAACATGTCATTTAAATCATTACAAGGCTTAAATTGGATTTACTGAAAATTAAAGACTTTTAGAAAGTTATAGAGAAAATTGACAAATTCAGGCAGACACATGAATTAAGTTTTTGGCTCATGAGGAGAGCTGTTACACAAAGGGTGGACCCCAAGTATAAGATCTCTGACTTCTCAGTGCGGTGTTTTATTTCCTAAAAGCAGTGACTCAATCATCCGAGGGGTCAGATCGCAGGAATAGCACAATCTTGCTTCTACAAACACTCAAACAGTCCAGGACAGGATCAACTAGCTACAGATAACCCTGCATGCTTACCCGTTGTTGCTCAACAATCTTCTTTTAGCCGAGACAGACCTTCTTTTGCTTTAATAACACACACATGGGCAGCTGCCAACAGGTCAAACCATTGCACCCTCCACAATAAAACAATAAAGGAGGCGTAAAAATACCTCTCCTTTAACGAGTTACTCACTTAAATGTTGGAACGTTCCATTTTGGTCTAATATTCTGTTTGTGAAGTGG
Organism: Nothobranchius furzeri; assembly: GCF_043380555.1. Lineage (NCBI taxonomy): Eukaryota > Metazoa > Chordata > Actinopteri > Cyprinodontiformes > Nothobranchiidae > Nothobranchius > Nothobranchius furzeri. The sequence goes on along the minus strand of NC_091742.1, from coordinate 92,044,100 downwards.
TCTAAAACAGGCTCTTAATTCCACCATTTAGATCTTACATATTAATGATGAAACTTCAAAGAATTATAAAGTTAATAAAATTGTAATGACGTTATTTACACATTTTCTTAACACTTCCCAACGTTTATCATTTCTACTCCACCTAAAACATCAACCAGTACACTTCCAATCGGCTTTATGACTTTGCATCATTAAAGGACAATTAACTTAAACTGTGTTTTGCTTTTAAAAGGTTTTAATGCTTTTAAATGCAAATATTTAGCACTAAGGGTCGAAGAGAAATTGAAAATTTGATTCGCTATATGTATGCGCTGTACATGTGGTGGAAGTGGCAATAAAGCTGATTGATTAATTGATTGATTGATTATAACAAGGAGTATATAACCCACGGAGGACCACAAGGTTCAATATTAGGACCAACATTTTTACATAGAGAGATGGGTAAATAAAACATGCAGGTGAACCTACAGAAGATTAAATCATTTGTCATGTATGAAGGCGTTCGCTGCAGAAGGACGGGCACAAACGTGTCGTGGGACCAAAGAAAAAAATGTTTTTGTTGCAAATCCTCAGCGGGCCTGTGAGACTCAGCCTGCATAGTGACGTAGACATAGATACAGTTCACGTGTCCCAGTGACGAGGAGGAGGAGATCACGCAGAAGACGACCACTTTTAGATTGTAGGTTTTGTGTCATCAGACAAAGAACTGGAGAAGGAATTAAATGTGGGCGGGTTTAAAAAGCGTTACCGCAGAGAAACCATGGAACCTGTTTCTCACTCATTTTAACACCAACTCTGCACTGAGTGTTGGATAAAATGCATTTGGTGTTTTTTACCGGCATCACTGGTGATTGTTCTAACGGCCCAGAGAAAATACCACAGAGGAACTTCCAGCTGAGAACAACGGAGATCATTTTGGTCCATTTAAAGCAGCTCGAACGTTTCTTTGCAACATAAATCCAGTGAGATGTTGGTTAAAGTGGTTCTGTTTACATCGTATCAGTGGGAGTGAGTTCTTCTCATTCTCTGTCTGCACAGGCTAGAATGAAAAGTGCTGAGTCACTGTGAGAATGCAGTCCTGGCATTGCTGCAGGTCTGAATGAAGGAGATTACAACTTTGTCACTTCTAGCTTGGATGAAGAGCTTCGTGTGACTTTTCTTCTGTAAAACCACTTTCTCCTGATGCTTAAATGACTTTTCCCCCACATAAAAATACAAACAATGTCACTCCCAGCCCTTATTTTGAAAGGATTACAGCTGTGTTGACAGCATGGATGCTTTGTCTCTATTAATAAGGCAGACACAGGTGAAGAGTGTGAGCTCTGGACACTCGTCTGCCTTTTCCCCTCAGTTCACCTGATAGAGCTGCAGCACGAGTCGAGAGAAGCTCCTCCTCCTCGTCACTGATGATGTCCAACACCAGCAGCTGGACTCAAACCACTGCTGACCAGTGGTTAGGCTCAGGGTTAGTTTAACCAGCCTGGCAGCAGAGTAGACCCTCTCACCAGCCATCAGTCAGTGATCTTTGGGACAACAACCTGGGCTGGGACTTTGTTCCACCAATCCAGTCGTGGAGGGTGAGCTCTATAAAAGAGGAGGTGTGCAGCCTTCCAGACTCACTCCTCACCACCTCCCCCATCGCTAACTCCTCCTGCGTCTGCTGCGAGTGGCTGCTCGATCTGAAACCATGGCCAAGGACATGACTCTCATGTGGGGCTCTGGCTCTCCTCCCTGCTGGAGGGTGATGATCGCTCTGGAGGAGAAGAACCTGCAGGGGTACAACAGCAAGCTGCTCTCCTTTGACAAGGGGGAGCACAAATCCAAGGAAGTCATGGACGTTAACCCAAGGGGTCAGGTAGGTTCCGTTCAGAAACAGCCGCTGCGTTTTGGAAAACCTTTAAAAATCTGTAATTCTTTGTTTTTATTTGAAAGCTGCCTGCCTTCAAACATGGAAACATCATCGTGAACGAGTCCTATGCTGCTTGCCTGTACCTGGAGGTGAGAAGGGGCCGAACCTCGGACCTGGTTAAAGTTTTACCGGTTCTGCCAACAGAAGTGGGAGGTGTGCTTGTGCTTTAGCAGAGGCAGACACCCGACGCCCTGGTGAGTAGAACAGGAAACCTGAGCCGCTCGTAACCGTCGCTCTTTTCATGTCAACAACAACAGAACCAGTTCAAGTCCCAGGGAACGAAGCTGATCCCTGACAGCCCGGCTGAGATGGCCCTGACGTACCAGCGCATGTTTGAGGGTCTCACACTCTTCCAGAAAACAGGTGTGTGTGCCCCGACAACCACGCCTCCATGACCAGCACACACACCACTTCAGCTGACCGCTGCGACCTGAAGGGACTCGGAGAAGCTGCCTGATCCTGTCTGAGCAACGACTTGTTCATGTCAGACTCGGAGGGATGACTAGCTCTTAGCAACATCAGACAGTCTCCTGATGGGGGGGGGGGGGGGGGCAGCTGCACCCATCCCCGTGAGAACCCAACTGTTTCAGAGACACATGACACGCACAAGCAACGAGTGTGCACTCGCACGCTTAGGCTAGACTCGGGGCATTAAACCTTTGGGGTCCAGATGGGGGGTGGAATGTTAGCGGGTCACGAGTTAATCCCACAGAGATCACATGATCTCACTGGTTACAGCACGGCAGCGAGAGGTTGAAGGAAGTTTTCTAACCGACGTGGCCGCTCATCCCAACTGGTCCCGTCTGCTGCCGCTGCAGGAAATGAGAGTGATTAGTGGGAGTGGGTGTTTGTTTTAACGTCCGCTTGTTTCGCAGCACAATCTCTCTTCTACGAGCGCTTCGTCCCGGAGAACGAGAGGCACGATTCTGCCAGAAAGAGGAACGGAGAAGATCTGAAGAACGAGATCAAACTGTGGGAGGGATACATGCAGGTGGGACCGCTGATGCTTCTGTCTGCAGCAGTTTTTACACTCGGCTCATACGACACACGTCCATTAATGTCAGGGATCCAGCTCCGACTGAGAGACCATCTAAAGGCTCAGGAACCCTGTACATGTCATCACAGTCCTAACAGATCCAGGCTGAAACGTCTGGCTCTGTCCGTCTCCTTTATTAGTTTCACCTTCTTAAGCTGAATTAGTGACATTAATGAACTTTTGCACCAGATTCTGATTTCCAGGTTAATCTGTGCAGAATTACATTTAGACCAACTCTTCATTTATATTTAACTTCCTCCCAAACGTTAAAACCGAACAGGATGTGGTTTTAGTCATGTGTTTAACTGGATGCAGAGTTTTCTGCCTCACTGCTCTGAAACAACGTTTCACCTTCAATCTGAGCTCAGCTTGTTTGTAATCTGCTCTGATTGCTGGGATTACCTGACCGTGTCGGTCTTTACATCAGCCTCTGAGACGGAAACTTGGCTTATTTCCTCGTTTGCCTTTTAGGAAAACATCTTAGCCACCGATCCAACAACGTAGATAAAACTGGTGAAGCTTTCTGAACCTCTGGTTCATCCATTTACTCTGTTTTGTAGAACTCATCAGGAGATTTCCTCGCAGGAAAGACCTTTTCAATGGCCGACGTAATCGTTTTTCCTGTGATTGCTTTTCTCTTCCGCTTTGGGTAAGTCTAGATTAAACGAACCACTTCTTTAAAATAAAGGACAAAATAAAAACCAACAACAATTCTGTGTTTTCTGCAGGTTAAACGAGGAGCACTTCCCTAAGCTTGCAGCTTATCATGAACTTCTGAAGAACCGACCCAGCATCAAGGCTTCCTGGCCTCCCAGCTGGAAGGACACACCAGGAATGCTGGTGCTGAAAGACTTCTGAGCTGTTAAACCTGTTCGATATGAACCCGCGCCTTCGGCTGCACGCTGTAGAAGTTAATAAAGCACGCTTTTGCGGCAGCTGTGTTAATTACAGGTACGGTTTTATGCTGTGAACAAAACGATAATAAAATTTAATTACATGTTCATGTGTCTCATATAAGTTTACATTTCATCCCCTCAAATGCAATAATATACATTTTTCACCAATAATGAGTCATGTTTTGGGCTCTTCTTTGGTGCCATCTAAGGTTAAAGTCCCATTAGTCATCACGCATCTCAGCATGTGACCCAGCCCTGTGGGGAGCGGTGAGCTGCAGCAGTGGCTGTGCTCGGGAACAATTTAGTGGTTTAACCCCCCCACCCCCCAGTCCAACCCCTTAAAGTTGGGTGTCAAGCAGGGAGGCACTGGGTTCCATTTTTAAAGTCTTCGGTATGACCCGAGCAGTTTTGAACCCCGATCTTCCACTCCCAGGGCAGACACTCAACCACTAGGCCACTGAGCTGGTAACAGACTAATGGGCTCGACACACGGGAGGCGACAAACGACCGCGATCAGCGAAATTTCTCGCTGTCGCTTTTATTACCTGACACACGGGAGGCGATCCGCGGCAGCGACCAAGCCATCTACGCGTTCTGTTTCATGGCGAAATCAAAACTTCCGTTGTTTTGTTTGGCTGTGTCACGTTGGAGGGAATTAAGGTTATTTAAGCGGTTCAGAGTTAATAAAGCGGTAGATATGATGTTTCACAAGGTGCTGCTAGAGTTATGTGAAATCTTACTTGTGATTTTACAATAAAACACAATAATCAACTTCTCCTCCATGTTTGCTTGGAGGTGTACGGAGCATCCTGTCCACTCATTGGTCAGTGAATGAAACCTCCGTTGATTGGTCCTCGTCCGAGCGACAGCGATGAAAAGTTGAAAATGTTTCAACTTTCTGGGATCGCGTTGCTGGGTCGCCTGTGCACGACATGTGCACGTGCGCAAAATTTCACACGCACGTTTGTCGCGTTTCGCTTGGTAGGAGGGAGACCCGCGATTATCGCTTTGTCGTGCATGTCTCATTGAAAATGAATGGAGGAGAGGCGATGTCGCCTCCTGTGTGTCGAGCCCATTACACTGCATCAGAGATTTTCTAATATAGTGCCTGATGATAAAAATTACTGGGTGCTTCACAAGGACTGTAAAATTTAAGAGCAATTGAAATTAAAATAGAAATTTAAGATTAAAAATAATAAAAATGGGGGGGGGGGGGGCAAGTAAGCCTGAGAAATACAAAAATAAACACCAGCATGAAGAGAAGTTAATGAGAAAGAGGAGGATGAACAGAAGGCCACACAAAAGCCAGCCTGAACAGGTGAGTTTTCAGCTGCCTTTCAAAGGAGACCACTGAGTCCACTGATCTCAGGCTCAGGGGGAGAGATGTCCGGAGTCTGGGGGCCACAGCAGCAAATGATCTGTCACCTTTGGTCTTTCGCCTGGTGCTGCACAACCAGGAGGCTTTGGTCGGCATACTCACCAGACATGTCACCCGTTGAGCATGCTGGGACGTTCTGGTGTATACGACCAGCGTGTTCCAGTTCCAGCCAATATTCAGCAACTTCTCGCAGCTGTTAAAGAGGAGTGGACCACAATCAACAACCTGATCACCTTCATGCAACGGAGATGTGTTGCCCTGCGTGAAGCAAATTGTGGCCACACCAGATACTGACTGGTTTTCTGCCCCAACACCCCCATAGAGCAAAACTGTGCACATGTCAGGGTGTCCTTTTATTGTGGGCAGTCTAAGGCACACTTGTGAGGTGGGATGGATTTTCTTGGTAAAGGAAAAGTGCTCACTAACTCACACGTAGACAGACTTCAGTACAACATTTGAGAGTCATGGGTGTTTTGTGCACGTAAAAGAAGTTTCAGATGTTTGAGTTCAACTCGTGAAAAATGTGAGCAAAAACAAATCTCTTGTGCTCTTCAGCCTGGATGAACTGTCAGTGAAGTTAAATAATAGCAGAACAGACTGTGTGATTAGTTCAACCCTAATCAACCATCTTATGTATGCTGATGATCTAGTGATGTGGGGCACATCACTAGATGTTTGTTTGAAGTTTTGATTGCCTTGGAATTTGACATCAATTGAATCCTTGCAAGAGTGTCATCATGACCTGCAGCAAAGGAAGATAAAGGTTTAGTTTCCCCAGTTCACATTGTGTGGTAAAACCTTGGCTGTGAGTGGCAAATACAAATATGTGGGGCATTTCATCAATGATGACTTAGGTGATGATATCAATCGGCAATGCTGTAGGACGAATGCACAAGCCAGTATGCTAATTCGTAGGTTTAGGCTGTGCTCTAATGCAGTGAAAATGATACTTTTGAAAAAACTTTATTAGAAGTATTTTTGGTTATTTTGAATACCCAAACAATACAACAAATTATTAGCAATGCTGTAGGACGTATGCACAAGCCTTCACGCTTAGACTACTGCAACAATAGCCTTCCCGGTCCGGGAGGGACTCAGAGGGCCCCTCTACATCAAGAGGAGCCATTTGAGGTGACTTGGATATCTAGTTAGGATGAACTGCTGGACACCTTCCTGGTGAGGTTTTCTGGGCACGTCCAACTGGGAGAAGTCTTAAAGGAAGACCCAGGAGAGACTATATCTCTCGGCTGGCCAGGGAACACCGTAGGATTCCCCCAGAGGAGCTGGCCCAAGTGGCTGGGGAGAGGGAAGTCTGGCCCTCCCTGCTTAGGCTGCTGCCCCCGCGATCCAACCACAGAAAATCTGGATGGATTGAATGCTTAGCATCTTTTTCATATTTAGAAATCATTTCCATGAGCCAGTATTTGCTACAATGACCCTTTACGGGGTCATGAAATACCACTCAGAGAACTTCACAGTTGCTGGTCCATTCCCTGCTGGTGGTGGTGGGGGGGGGGGGACTGTGGAGCGAGGAGAAATAACCACAGTGAATTGATGACAGACACTCGAGGGTGATAAAAGCAAGTGAAACTCGTTTCCCCTTACCAAAATCGTATAAATAGCATTGTGCGCTGACAGATTTTGGTTATATTTTGGTTTGTAGTAACCACTTAGATTACAGCAGCATATAGGTGCGTTTATGTTGAAACAAATAAAGGAAGTGTTTCCACTGCTCACAAGAGAACTCTTTCATGTAGTTCACCTAAAATAGTTAAAAAATACACAGTTACGCTGGCTGAGTGTACAGGCTAAAAGAAGTCATTGTTTCTAGTAGTTTAACTATTGAAAAGAGGTTGGTGGCGGCTTTAATTCTTGCCAGTTGTTGCCCCCATCCCCCCCCCCCCCCCCCCCCCCCAGGTACATTGTTGGTACCCCTCTGCTTAAAAAGCTCTGGACCATCCCTGAGCACTGCATCTGTGTGTGGCCGTTCTGCTGGGGCTTTTTTAAATGACAAATTAGATAAAAATAAAAAACACTGAAAGAGAGTTTCAGTAGAAAACAACACAACCACTAATGCCAACTTTAATACTTAGTCACTTATTATTTTTTTCAGAACAACCTCAGCTTTCAGTGTATGGTTTGTATTTAGAATTTATTTCTATTAAAGCCTTTAAAAAATCAGCTTAAAAGTGAAAAAAGCAAAAAACAGATTTGAATTTTTTCCATTTATTACTGAACAGGAACTTCTAAATGACTGGGCAAACAATTTAAACTTTGAACTGAAATGCATCTATTCTTTAAAAAGTTTGAACCTTGGTATCTTTTTTAGCTGTTTTTAAGACCATTTAGTATTGTTAACTTTCAGACGTTTTTATTTGATGTGGTAGACCTTGAAGCAGTTTCTCTCCAGTTGCAGGCAGAGTCCTGCACACCTCACACTGCCATGGGGTGCTTCTCTGGCACATGTGCACTGCTATACCAAAAACGTTTGTTTTAGCAAAAATAATTATTTATTGTAAAAAGATAAATAATGCTGGAATGAAGATGAATCTTACAATTAGCAAATAGTTGAGGGTTGTTCAAATAAAAAAAAACATAAAGACTGAACAAACTTTCATACCCTGGTTCACTGGAGATCTGTCCTTTCGTGGTCACTGTCTTCAGATATAAGCTTTCTGGGACACCTAATAGATTATGTTGATTTTCTTTGAGGCATTTCCATAATTTCATGCTGGTTTTTTATGCTGATTAGCTTCCCTGTTCCGTTATCTGCTTCCAGCGCTGTGCTCCGTTTCAATCAGGCTGTACAGCAGGATTTCCCCTCGTAGCGATATGTTCCATAACTCTGATTGCTTCATGCTATAGATCGTTGGAAAGCTGCTTTTATGTGCTTGTAGGAACCGTTGGAAGTTTTTGAATCGGATCAGCATTCAAAAGTTATAAAACGGAGGATTTTGGATGACAAACTCAGCACGTCTCTGTTGTGATTCGTTGCATTCAAGACTGGTAATCCCGGTGGCTACCGTAATGTATTGTATATGCACGAAAAGCCCCATTTTTAATCTTTTCAGCACTTTTGGAATTTTAATGATATCTTGAACGGTTCAGGAATTATGGTAATGAGAAGCATGTCCAATCCCATCTGCGGCCACAGGTTGGTAATAAGAATATTGTGGCATTAACAGAGGGGTGCCGGCGGTCAGGGCAAGGGGGGCCCCCAACACAAGGGGGCCCTAGGCGGCCGCCGACCTATGCCTAATGGTAAAACTGCCTCTGAAGGAGTCAACAAGCTAAAAGAACATGTGTCCTTCTGGACTGGACACATAACACTGGTGTTCATGTGAGAAGACACCTCAGGAAACTTCTAGAAACTCCTGTGAGAAGAGGACATAGAAGTTGTTGCCTTTGGTCCTAAACATGTCAGAAACAGCAGACGTACATGAGCAGGTACCAATTATGTATATTTGAGTATTTTATTGGTATGTAGTATATTATAGTATTATATTTAATCTATTATATGTGTAACAATCAGCCTTATTCTTTTCTACAGCTTGTCAGAGCTCAGAGAGTCCAGCAGGTGGCGGTAGTGGTGCAGGTGGCGCTGGTCACCAACCACCGGAAAAAGCAGAAACCGGAAGCTGCTAGCAGAGCTAGCTTGTTGTTGTTCTGGTGTGTGAGGAGAATATTTGAGGCTCTGCAGTAAAAATGTCTTCACTTCAGTCTCTGGGAGAGTTGATCAGCTAAAGCGACTAACTGCTGCTGCTGCAGAAATCTTCTCACCAGGCTGTGGAAACTTTCTTCTCCTCCTCAACAACTTGGTGGAGTTCTTTCCAGAACCGGAGAAGATATTCTGCGGTCTTCGTGACAATCGGAGCTCCAGAATCAGGTTGTGGGTGAGAAAAGCTTTTCTCTAGACTTCCTGCCCTCTGGATCTGCTGCTGTTCCTTTGGCCTCTCTGAGAAACGCGCTCGTTTTGCTGCTTTCATCAGATTGAAGAGGTTCCCTCTATCAGAATCGCTCATCTGAGTTGGTCATGATGCAGGATCGCTGCTCGCTCTCTGATCCATCCTGCTCACACTCTCCGACGGAAAAGCCCCGAATCTGAATGTGACTCTGGAGGAAAAAGCGGTTAGCTCTACTCCGTGAACTCTGGTGAGCAAAGATCCTCTTTTCCAGACTGGATCTGTCCTCAGCTGATCAGAACCAAAGCTTTGGATCTTTAATCTCCTGCGTTGTTCTGAAGCAGCATCTTAATCAGCTCTCCTGCTTTGTTTCTATTGCAGCTGTTAGCTAAACACGGCTAAAGAAAACCTGCTACCACTTCAGGATCTGGGACTGATTCATCGTGTGTTCTTCACCACCTGGACCTGGACAGCATGGACACAGGTACTGGTGGATGAATGAATATATCATCACTGCATGGTGGGACATTGGAGTGAAATTATGAGTATGTCTCCTCTGAGGTGTGATCTTTAAATAATGTTCTGTATTTATAATGAGCCTTCTAGGGCAGGGGCATTCAATTCCAGGCCTGGAGGATCGGTCTCCAGCACGTTTTAGTTTTAACTCTTTTTCAACCTGATTTCAATCAGCTGATGATTAACACGCGTCTGCAGAGCCGGATGAGCTGCTGCACCGGTACATCAAGTGTTGAATCAGAGAAACCACAAAAACGTGCTGGATACCGGTGTTACGTCGATATGTGTGTCCCCCCTCGAGGTCTGTTTCTTTTGTACCCAGCTGCAAGTAGAAACGACCCAATCACAAAAAATAACCCTCACCTTATCCATAACCACCCAGTCACCAAAAATGTATGTTTTACATAAATATACATTTAAAAAATATTATATGTAGCACAATTTTTATGTTTGTTTCTGGGTTATGGTTAGGGTAAGGGTTAGGGCACACATTTTTTGCAAGTGGATGGTTCAAACTCGCAGCTGGGTGAAAAAGAAACAGATCTCAAGGGGGGAACACATATCCACATAACACCAGCAGTGTTGGGCAAGTTACTTCCAAACAGTAATGCATTATTTATTACTTGTTACCCTCATTTTAAAGTAATTCATTACATTACAGTATTACTGATTTTAAAATGTAAGGCATTACGCTACTTTTGCATTACTTTAAGTTACTTTCACTAAAACAACTTCAACATGAATCTGGTCATGTGACGCTCAGTGAGCTCATGACATATATGTGGAAGGTGATGTGGTGTCTGAGCTAGGGTTGCTGTTAAAAACAGTCAGATATAATAACAGTGCTTTAAAATGACTGTTTATTAAATAAAAGCAACAACAATCTGTACTCTCAGCACGCTGCCATCTTATATTAACTGAGCAGGGAGTGAGGTGGTGGGGGCTCCAAGCCTATATTTGCCTTGGTCCCCAAATGCCTTGATACGGCCCTGGATGTGGGACTGACTTCTGGGGTGATCTGATTCTATCACATGTATAAATATTAAAATGCTTATATCTTATTGCTTTTCACTGGTAAACATGTGTATTGGGGATAAATCTACCTACTTTTTTCTTTTTTTTTTCTTGATTTTATTTGAATAATTTCCGGCCCTTTCTCTAACCTTCCTGCATGCTGCATGTTTTCTCCGTCTTCCAGAAAAAACTGTTTCCTAGACTTCTTACTTTCTAACGATCAGTCAAAGGGATCTTCACATGCGCGGCGCTCCAGCAGTAATGAGTTGAAATCACCGGGGCCCAGATTATGAACTCAGCTGAGGCAAAGCACGTCAGAAAAGCACAAAATACCAGAGAACATGCGCTGATATGAACGATCGCAAGTGAATTATTTTGTTTTAGTGGAGCGATTTTGTGAATGTTGCAGCGGCCGCGTGCAGGACGCAGCTGGAGTAGTTGAGCCGTTACCGCTGCGTCCTCTCTGCCCAAAAAGCTGAGTCCATAAATGACGTCATATATGCAGATACTGGATCTTTCTTCGGGTTTCCTGCAATTTGAATTTTTAAGGAACACATCTTGATTCTGGGTTTAAAAATGCATTGTAATTACCGCGTTACTGACAATAGTACCGAGTAAATATTACCATTTTCTTTCCCTGTAATGCCTTACATTACCACATTACAGCAAAAAGCAATGCATTACAGTAATTAATTACTTTTGTACCGCATTACTCCCAACACTGAACACCAGACCTCCAGGACTGGAATTGAATAGCTCGGTTCTAGGGTTCTAAAACCCCTAAGGTGCTTCACAAGTACCAGACTCGTTCACACAATGGTGGTGATGAGCTACAATGTAGTCACAGCTGCCCTGGGTCCCTCCAACCACCACCAGTAAGAAAAGTGGGTGAAGGTTTGCCCAAGGAGATGACGACAGCTGAACGACACCGCTCTGCAGCCCTCTGCTGGCCAGATACTGCACTAACACTCCTGTGGAGTGGGTAGGTGCTCTATAGGGGGCGCTGTAGAGCTGCTAGTTGTTGAACAAGCAGTTAGCTTATTTAGTTCGCCAATCGTCAATAAAAAGCACAAGAGGAAGAAAAACACGTTTGCTTTTTTGTTGGCGTCATGGCAGAGTCTGGAAGTAAAAGTAAGAGAATAATGTCTTTGGAGGTAAAACAACGAGCTAAAACCAGCGTGAGCATCGACTCAGCCTACACTAGTTTGAGGGAGCTGAAGGAGGCTACAAAATTAGGGCTGCTCAATTAATCACATTTTAATCACAATTACGATCTGGGTTTTGTGCGATTATGAAAACAAAACAAGCCGATTATTAGGTCCTCCCTCGCCATTTACTCCCGCGCTACTCCAAATCAAGCGCACCTCCCACACACCGTTGCCAACTTAGGAACTTTGTCGCTATTTCTAACAACTTTTCAAGCCTCCATCTTAACTTTCATTTCCTAAAAGCACCCATTGAACAACCTAGCTGCATTTCTCGGGACTCAAACCAACTTTCTGTTTTAATTTGTCAACGATATTCTCTGCAGGCTAGCAAAACACTCAGCTGTGCTCCGGACCGTCTCACAACACCGGACAGAATGATGTGATCACATTTTGTCGGATGACGAATCATAAGCTTTTCTCGGTGGAGCTCACTCGCTAAAAAACTGTTTTGCAATCTAAATAAATTCAAGACACGGCATCCATATCTGAAGTGAATTGATATTTCATCAGGGCTGCCAAGTGTTTCGCTCATCTTCACGTGCTCTCACGCCACGCCTCCAGCTTCTCACACTGGTGAATAATAATAGTTCATCTCTGTCTGAGCGACATGTTGCATCGTGCTACTGGACATATTACCCTATGACACCGCTGGGCAGGGCTAAATAGATGTTAATATATTTCTATATTACAGATGTTTGCACTGTATAGTTCTATTTTGTTTTCAGTATTTGGAGTATTGGTTGGGTATGTATTGGGTATGCTTAAATAAGTCAAACTTCAGCCTATAGCCAACCAAAGAAGTCCAGTTGCCTTCATTTGAACCCTTTTGGATTACCATGACCGGATGACTGAGAACCTTCACCATCATTCAGCCTTCAGTCGTAAACTATGAGCGAATGAATGTGCTCTTTCACACGAGAAATTCATCTTGTGATTATCTTTCTTTCTTTTTATATTTTTTTATTTTCCTCTGATTATGCCCTGTGCAATCTTATGATTAAATAAATAAATAAAATCACCGTTAATTTAAAATAATTTAAAATAATTGAGATCTCAATTTAAGTGAAAATAATCGTGATTTCCTTTCTTCCACAATAGAGCAGCTCCATACAAAATCAAGGACTGATGGTGGCCTGGCTTTGTTGCTACTGGATTTGTAAGGTGTTTTATGTCAAGCAGTGTGGATTTTTTTGATTTCACAGTTTATTTTTGTAATAGTTGGCTCGTGTTAATGTTAGCTCGTTGTTAGCACTAGTTATAGCAGGCTGATTGTAATTTCGTAAACAACAATGTCGAAAGACACATCGTCATGGAAAAGATGTTAGTTATTTTGAGAAGGGTCAAACCATTGGCATGCATCAAGCAGAGAAAACATGTAAGGAGTTTGGAGAAACGACTAAAATTGGTTTAAGAATGCATAATTAAAGGGACTTTATGGAGTTTTGAATTTTCATGCTCGCGATTGCCCCCTCAGGCCAAAAGCGTAACGGCAGCTTCAATAGTAGGCTCGTGTACGAGGCGCGCATGCTGTACGTGCACACTCCTTAACGAAAATAACAGCTGAGACAGTCTCGTGTGTGTGTGTGTGTGTGGGGGGGGGGGGGGGGGGGGGGGGTGGCCCGGAGGACAGAGGACTGGAGAACGTGCAGCTAATTAATTAAATAATTTGGTTCTGTACCTTTCTCTTCAGCACAGCCGACAAAGGTTTAAGATGGGTCAGTCCTCCTACATGCTCAGATCATTCCCTTCCCTTGCTTGAAACATTGTTCGGAAATGAAAGTTGAACCCACATCTTTTTTATCTGTGATTTCACTGCAGTTCGGTGAGTCTCAAATAAAAATTTAAGCATCTTACTGTAAAAAAATATACCATTAATGTAAAAAATAAACTCTAAATAAAAAACTATGTTCACATCCAGAATCGAACCTTGATCTTCAGCACCAGAGTCCAACGTTTTACTAGGTGAGCTAAAGCGCCAATGATGTATTTTGTATCTGTAACATTTATATCCTTGATGACAGCTGAAACAACGTTCAAAGAACGGTTCAGAGCGAAAATGGCTATTTTGTTGCTAATTTGCAGGAAATATCTAGAAGAAAGTAGCTAAGGGTCCTCAGAAATGTAGCTAGGTTCGTCACTAGGCGTTAGGAACGGCGACAAAGTCGCTGAGTTGGCACTGCCTCTCTCTCTGCTGCTAAAGCTACGGATAGCAAATGCTACGGGCTATGCCTGAGCGTGAACGCGCATGAAGCAGCCTGCTCGACCCGAGCAGCTTTCTTTTTCTGTGATTTTACAGAAAAACAGGCAATCACAGTAAAAATGCCAGGGCTCATTCTACAGGACCAGGGCATTGCAGGAGAATGTATGAAGAAGAACTTTATTATTTCTATACATCAGTGGTTCCCAAACTTATTTAGCCGTGCACCCCCTTCTATGTCCCGACCATGTTGACGCACCCCCCAGCCCCCCATCAGGGCATGGCTATATATATATATATATATATATATATATATATATATGGCTCAAAGAGCCATTATTACCCATTTCCCACAGTAAAGAAAACACTGGGAGCCACCGCAGCTGCGGCGTTGTGGGCGGGGCCTACCCTCAGACAGCAGAGCGCTGCTCACAACAGGTGACAGCAGCCAGTACCGGTCGCTCGTGTACGTCAAAGTTATCTTTCATAAGACGATAATCAATAAAACGATTTATATAAAATGGATCCAGAAGCTGTAGCCCGTCTCTGCCTACAATATTTTGATATTTTTCACCCTGTTGGTGGTTTTACTGAGCAGGTGCCACTTTTGTCATACGTTTCTTTTTAAAACATGTTTAGACTGTTCAGAATACAAATCTAGGCTCTGTCACGTTTGATTGTTGTAATTAAACTTTGTAGGTGGGGAAGGTCAGAAAAGGATCCGATCAATTTGTTTTTCCCTCTTTTACAGTGACGGAGATAACGGTGCAGTGCGTCTGGCTCTGGTGTTAATCAAGTTAAATTTGTAACAATTTTCACAAGAAAACAAAACAGTTAAAAGCAGGGCTTGTGTTGATCGGACAGTTCCCGTATTTGGCCGTTTATTTTGACGGTGAAAGAATAGAAAGAATTACCCCGACGCATGCAGACGAACTGACATTTTATTCTACGCACATCGCAGATGTAGCTAAATCACCCAAGAAAAGATTTCCTTCTGAACATCTGAGCTGGACACTGCTCAGCGCAGCTCACTGTCAGCGTGTACTACATAAGGTCCACAGCGAGCTGAAGATGTGGAGAGCGGCTTGGAGCGCGTCGCAGAACCAGAGCGCATGCGGGAAGATTCCTTCCACTGAAGCGACTTTTCCAAACCCGGTCTCTCAGAGAGACTTGTCACTTAGAAAATGTTCCCTGATTATGAAACTTTGGCTGAATTGTGCTCCTGTCTCCAATGTAGCGACGCATCCAGGAGCCGTCTGAGGAGAATCCCAGAATCTCACATCGTCTTCATCTCATAAAGCGCCTATGATTACGCACAAGCGTGACCCGTCAACCCGGTCACACAGTAGACCGGGTTGGACCTGTTCAGGTTTACGCAGACAATCTTTACATTTAGAATTAGCTTACAGATGTAAAATTAATGCAGTAAAATATAAAGCATTTTATTTAAATATCCATTCATTATTTTACAAGCACAGAGAGCCGCATCAGATGGATGGAAGAGCCGCAAGCGGCTCCAGAGCCACGGATTGCCGACCCCTGTGCTAGGGCATGTGCGGAGGACACACACACACACACACACACACACACACACACACACACACACACACACACACACACACACACACACACACACACACACACACACACACACACACACACACACACACACACACACACACACACACACACACACACACAGAAAAAGGGTCTGTGAAAGGCAGCAACGCTTCAAATCTCATGACACATCTGCGTGACCATCACCCACAACTCTACAGTCAACGCAAGGCAAGCTAACGTTGGCGTTTTAGCTAAAATGCGTGATCCGAGGATTTGGGTTGAGGGAGAATGCAACGAGTGGCTATATAAAGCACCGCAGCGCCGCTACCTGCATATAAACCGTGTCGCGGACACCGCCATGTTGAAATGACGCTATGCATTACGGGGCTCCCAGGGGCAGATGAGATTTGGTCTCTCTCCGAGGATAATTATGAATTTAACAATGATTACTGCCTGATGACATTTTCCCAAATCTGCAAAGCTCACTGGAACACAAACCGAGGACAATATTTTCCTGATATAGGGTTTATTACTCAAGTAACCGTAAAAAAGTATCTGGTTAGAAGGCTACTTGAGTACTGAGTATCATCTGATCTAATATTTTTAAAATGATAACGTCAAACAGACAAAACATAAGAAGTTATGGGCAAATATTGGTATTTTAAAGACTAAAGGGAAAAAATGTAAACAAATAAACAACATAATTACAAAATAACACATTTTAGGCAAAATAAGACACAAACTGAGGACAATATTTCCTGACATACAGGGTTTATTTAATTGTGTGAAAATGTAGCACGTTTAAAAAAAAATACCGCGATAATACCGAAAACCGTGGTAATTTTGGTCACAATAACCGTGAGGTTAAATTTTCACACCGTGACAAACCTAGAGGACACACACAGCAAATAAATAAAATAATGTGGTTCAGACTCTAAAAGCAACACAACTCACTTTGTTTATCTTCTTATGGAGGACACCACAGACTTTCCCATGCGTCTTAAAGGCCGCCCGCAGGCTCGGGGATTTCTGCATTCCTGAGAAGTCCTTCAGAACTCTGAACACTACACCGCCGTTCGAGACAGAACTGACGCTATCCTCCACAACCGTACCAACGCTAATGTGTAAACGGCGTTAGTTCCTGCTCAAGACCTTTGATCTCAGCTTACTGAGGCAAGGATTTTGGATTCGATCCCTCAGAATAAATAATGCAAAAGACAGAACATTCAGTCTTTTTATTGTGTCTCATTGGTTTGGTAAAAACATTCCATAATACAGAACACAACTGGATATTTTTTGGCAAATGTGGGAAGAGGGTCGGGAAGAGGACTTTCCTGGGCTGGACTGGGACAAAAAAATCAGCCTGGATGTTTTGAGCCGAGACCGGCCCAACAGCTATTGATGGAAAAACAATAAATCCTGATTCTTTACACCAGCTCTCTAAGCCTGGTCCTCGATATTCCATATCCATAATGTTTTAGTTGTTTCCCGGCTCCAGCACAAAAACTTTTTTAAACTCGTCCATTCATCCAATTTCAGCCGCTTATCCGGAGTCGGGTCGCGGGGGCAGGGGGCCGGGATGCCCAGACTTCCCTCCACCCGGCTACTTGAGCCAGCTCTTCCAGGGGAATCCCAAGGCATTCCCTGGCCAGCTGAGAGACATAGTTCCTCCAACGTGTCCTGGGTATTCCTTTGGGTCTCCTCCCAGTTGGATGTGCCCGCAAAACCTCACCAGGGAGGCACCCTGCCCAGATGCCCGAGCCACCTCAACTGGCTCCTCTTGACGTGGAGGAGCAGTGGGTCTACTCCGAGTCCCTCCCGGACGACCGAGCTTCTCACCCAGCCACCCTGCAGAGGAAACTCATTTTGGCTGCTTGTACCCGCAATCTCGTTCTTTCGCTCTCTACCCAGAGTTCGTAAAATCCTCCTTCCGTCAGCAAGGGCTTTGAAGTTGAAACATGACTGGGTCTTTCAGCATGATAATGATCCCAAACACGAAGTGGTGGCTTCTTTAGAAGTTTTTCAAGGTCCTGGAGTGGCATGGCCAGTCTCCAGATCTCAACCTCTTAAAAAGTCTGGAGGGAGTTGGAAGTCTGTGTTGCCAAGCGACAGCCCCAAAACATCCCGGCTCTAGAGGAGACCCGTATAGAGGAATGGGCCAAAATACCAGCAACAGTTTGTGAAAACCTTGTGAAGACTTACAGAAAACTCTTGACCTCTGCCATTGCCAACAAAGGGTCTATAACCAAAGTACTGAGCTGGAATGTAGTTATTCACCAAATGCTTTGCAAATAAATTCTTTAAAAATCAGACAATGTGATTTTCTGGATGTTTATTTCTAATTTTGTCTCATAGTTGAGGTGTACATATGATGAAACATACAGGCCAGGAGAACTTGGACAATGAGAGGCTGACTGAATATTGACTGAATACCTACATTTTTATTGAGCAGGGACCTGAGAGAGAGAGAGAGAGAGAGAGAGAGAGAGAGAGAGAGAGAGAGAGAGAGAGAGAGAGAGAGAGAGAGAGAGAGAGAGAGAGAGAGAGAGAGAGAGAGAGAGAGAGAGAGAGAGAGAGAGAGAGAGAGAGAGAGAGAGAGAGAGAGAGAGAGAGAGAGAGAGAGAGAGAGAGAGAGAGAGAGAGAGAGAGAGAGAGAGAGAGAGAGAGAGAGAGAGAGAGAGAGAGAGAGAGAGAGAGAGAGAGAGAGAGAGAGAGAGAGAGAGAGAGAGAGAGAGAGAGAGATGAATCTCAACTGGCAGAAACTGTGAGAGAGATGTGCTTCGTGGTGCATCATCTACTATGTCACTCCATTCCATCCATTGATTGGTCCAGCTTGAAGCAACACTGGGCTCCCAAAGATGTTCAAACAGCAAGGAACTGCAGCTAGCAGTAAAGAACATTATAATAAACTTCATTTATTCTATGTCTACGTTTGTATTAAGTAGGGACCTCAGTGGAAAATGCGATTACCTTTCAGTGCTGATCAAACCAGCCCGTCACTTGTCTTGTGGAGCTTGCAGAGTCACGGTGGTCAGTAATACACATAGTTTGTGTTTCCTACAGATGTTCCACAGCTGGTGCTGGTTAAAGAAGAAGCTCCTGAAGAACAGAGTGCTGGTGTGGACCAGCAGGACCCAGAACACCTCCACATAAAGGAGGAACAGGAGGAGCTCTGGACCAGTCTGGAGGGAGAGCATCTCTGTTTGAAGGAGGAGACTGAAGCTGTCGGGTTTCCTGTTACTGCTGTTTCTATAAAGAGTGAGGATGATGAAGAGAAACCTCTGGTCTCACAGCTTCATCCGTTGGGTGAGTTCATCCGTGCTTAACAGCAAAGTCGCCTTAAAACACCCTGAAAACTCAGACAATTAGACTGAAAAGAAAAACCCAAAACCTAAAATGGATTCACTAAGCAGCAACTGAAGAGACAACGCTCCACAGCCCTCAGCAAGTCAGTCCAAAGTTAAACCAGTGTTCAGGCTCAAGCACCGGAGATCGCCGTTACAGGAGCCTGAAGACTAGTCTTCAAAAACTACAAAAGATGGAGAAACAACTCCTGCGTCAGGCAGCATGGCTCAACGCGTAAGCTTAGGCACGTAACCCGCAGGTGCACATACCACAGCACCAGAAACCTTGGCTAAGACTTCGATACTTTGTTCAGAATAGACCTCTTTAAAATGAGTCATAAAGTCCCAAACACCAACAACATTTAACACAGACAGCTCAACAGTGAAATGGAAAAGGAAGACAAACAGCCGGCACTCGACAGATATCAACGAACATTTCTTCACTAACTACAACAAACACACACTAAACTTCAAGCTGTAGCACACGGGACAAATCAAAAACAAGACTTCACAAGGTGGGTACCCATCGCGGTTATTTCTAAGAGCTACTGTTGCTGGTGGTCCCCAGGGAATCCTGTCAACCCTAATACAATAATTTCACTCAGAGTGTTAGCTTTGCGTCGCTCGTCTCTCACAACGGCGGACTTTAAACTGCGATCCACCTAACCCTACTCCGTATCTCACTCACAACCAGTGGAGGGGCGATTCTAGGTTCAGGGGTGGGTGATGAATCACTGGAAATAAACTACTAGTCTCTTTCTCAGAAGTCATGACTGCCATAAGGCCACCATTGGAGCGAGTTTCAGCACCATAGGGAAAGCTGTCGGCTCATAACATGCAACGTTTAAGCTGGAAAATTAAACATACTGTTTCCTCTGGTGAAAGATTTTTGTAATAGGCTGTGTTTAAAAAAAAGTTAATTATTTACGTTATTTTTTTCAGTACAGCAACAACAATACAGAACAAATAAATCCGTCGTAATCAGTGACATGCGAGCCACACGAACGCATCTCATCTGAAGGGCTCCTGTCCTGTGGAGACCTCAGATGGCTCTTCCCCGCTTGAACAATCCAAGCCCGATGGGTCGGATCGGACTTGGGTCGATTAATAATTTGAGTGTGATGAGTCTCACTAGGACAGCAGAGAGAGAGGTTGGCAGCGCATAATGTGAGGAGACAAGGATGCGCCTCAAATGAAACACAGTGGAAGCGTTATCATTCATCCATGGTGGTAAAGAAACACTAACATGTAGACTATGTTGTCTCTAGCGATCCGGGTTTGGGCTTAATGTCCGTCGAGTCAATTCGGTTTGGTTGATTGGTCTCATTGGATTCCCCCTGCCGCCCGATGGCTCCGCAGTTTAGTATGAAAACCAAAGGTGTGCATGTTCACTCGAGATCAGTGTTGGGAACGTTACTTTAAAAAAGTAATTAGTTATAGTTACTGATTACTTTGTCAAAAAAGTAGCTCAGTTACTAACTGAGTTACAAGATTATAAAAGTAACTAATTACCAAGAAAAATAACTACTTAGTTACTTTTTTCATTAAAGAATGCAAGAATTACTACAATAGTGAAATATAAATGACTAATGACTGGAACATAATAAAATGTATGTCCAAATGTTTTTTTATAAACCTGAATAATTTAAATAAATAAGCACTTAACAGGAGGAACTATTAACAGGAGCATTACACTCTAGACTATTATAAGGGCACTGTGTGATATTTAACAAGACCCCAAAAATAAACAATAATGAACAAGAGTCTGCTTCTAGACCTGCAGAAAAAGACAAGAAAAAAAGCAACAAAAAAAAAACAAAAAAAAATGGGACACAACAACAATACAACAAGATCAAGCTATCACTGCGTCAACTTGATGAAGAAATATATAATCAACATTGTTTAACTGAACAATCACACAATAATAAATCACAGTGCAGTAAGTGCCCACCATAGTCTTAAAACCTGTGTTTAATGTGCCCAAGTCCATATTTTTGAGAGCGCCATGTGAGCACCTGTGTGTGCACACACGCTTGTTTATGTAAGGTTTCTCTATAGGAGCATCCAATAGAGAGTGTGAGGAACCACAGATCTGCCCCCCAAAGATGTGTAGGAGACGGGGGGAGCTCCAAGTTCCAGAGATCCAGGCACTGCCCCAGAACACAGGAACCCCAAGGAGACTGCAACCAGAAAGCCCCCCCGAGAGGCACAGAGGATCGCCCCGGGGGGGCCACAACCAGCAGCCAGCAGAGTCCCGGGAGATATCAGCGGCAAGCCCACAGGCCCGCCCGCAGCCTCCCACCCCCTAGCCGGCCGAGCCCGGGACCCAGCGACCCGGGACCCAGGGGCGACCACCCCCGCCGGGGACCCAGTAGAGCCCAGGGACCCAGACCCCACCAGGCAGCCACCAGGATTGATCAGGCAGATGCCAAAAATCTTAAACCCCCTGACCCGGGAGCCACGAACACTCAGGCAGACCAAGGCACCACACCCCACACCAGGTGTGGCAGGGGGAGGGGAGACGAAGATCAATATCATCAAAAGAAGTCCCAGGAGATGGGAGGAGTCAACGGCCCCACCTGACATATACAGTCATACACAAATACAGTCACACACTCCCTCCCTCATGCTCACACATGCACATACAACCCAAGACTTACAAAAATGCATGCCGGACACCCACTCATGCTGCCCATACATACCCTATTCACTCTAGTCCCGGTACTGCTGCACATTGGGTACAACCATCACCGGTTACCAGAGTTTGACCCTTTCTGCTGGGGTGCTGATGAGCAGGCTCCCCCGCCCAACGCTGAGCACAGCAACCCACCACCCCAGACCCCAACCAGACGGCCAGATCTCCTTCGTAGCCTCCAGCCCCAGTAAGCCAAGCAACAACAGAGGTGGCTAAGACCCTCCACCTGCTCCAATACAGTGTTGTGTGTTGATGAGGTGTATTCCATGGCTGTGTTGAGCGGGCAGTGCGGGCATTGTCCGGCCTATGCCAGCTGATGCCACCGCACCACCCCACTTGCACCCACAGCCCTCGGTGTCTAAGTGCAGTTTAAAATTGGAAGTGGACACCGGCACTCGGGAGGAGGCTGAGAAATCCCCCTGCCAACTGCCGTTGAATGTGCTCACTCCCAAGGCCCTAAGTGTGTGTTTGCGTGGAATGTCGTCGATGGAAGTGTCTAAGGTGCAAATAAAATTGGGGGGCAGTTTGCCACAGGAATGCGGAAATGGGGTCCATACCCGCACTCCCTGACTTGTCCACCCCCCAAGGTCCTATGTGCATGTTTGTGTGATGATGTGAGGGAGCAGGAGGAGAGAAATATGCGGGGATGGGGAGGAATGGCTGGTTGGGCTTAGCCCTCCAGGGAGCCAGCTCCCCCACTGGCCCCAATAGGCACCACTGTTGTCAAATTGCCACCCAGGGCATGGAGACCCCAGCCCATCCTGCCAGGGCCCAAAGCAGCAGCATTACAGAGCCTCACGGAGTCCGAGGGCACCAACCCAGCCTGATGGAGAACTTACATGTACTAACTTGGGTCAGACCCAAACACAGAAGAGCTGAAGCTGGGTGGTAAACACACACAGGTAGTTCTAATTAGAGCTGAAACAACTAATCGATTATAATCGATTATTAAAATAGTTAACAACTTTTTTAGTCATCGATTAGTTGTTTAATAATCATATTATAATCATATTTTACAGCATAAAGTCTATTTTTTACCACAATCTGACATCGGTTACAATCTGTTAAATTTGCCGCCAGTGTGTGGCAGTAATGAGCCACTGATCTACCAGTGGGGCCGTAGAAGAAGAAATTAGCCAATAAGTGCCCTCGGTTTTCATGACGTATCACGTTACTGACGCGCATCTTGCTGTGAGAGATGGCGGATCAACAACAAATATGGAAGAAAAATAGAAGCGACAAAACAAGAGAAACCCCGGACAAAAACCTCACGAGTATGGGAGCACTTCACTAGATGCCTTGAAAAGACCGGTGACCTACAAAATATGCAAAAACCATGGCACGACGGAAGCACGACGTCGCTAAGTGAACATTTGAGACGAAAACGTGGGGGCTGATGCAGCAGAGGAATGTCCGGTAAGTAACAGAAAATGAACAAGCTAACGCAGATCACATTTGGGACTTAGTGTTAGCTGAGTTCGTTATAGTGGATGGTAAACATGTTTTTTTTTTTTTTGCCGCGTCAGTTTACGGTGTTCTACTTCTGATTGACTAGATGCCATCGTGAATCTCCTCCGTGTTGTGAATCATGCGCTTGCCAAATTTAGCACGTCTGTTTATAAGAATGTTCTCGTTAAGAGAAAAACGGCACAAACCCATAACTGTGTTCCTCATTCAAAAAAGGACAACTCCGCGGAGAAAAAAATACAGACGAGCTGTGTCCAGGTGAATATAACGCGGCATAGTTGTACGCTTTCAATTTTTAAATACAGGAGAAATTCAGAAAGTCCTTTTTTTAACTATTAAAAGGCTGTTTTACTATCTAACGCTGTAAAACGCCTCACAACACATTTTTGTCAAAATAAATGATCACTGTATATTGTTAATTAATTCAAATAATGTAATATTGATTTAGTGTTGTAGTGTGTGTGCTGCTTTATTTTATATGTGTACTTAATTCAGTTTATTTGTGTTTCTTATGCAGAAAAAAACAAGCAACGATGGACAACTACATGGGGAACAAGACACTCACCCCCAGCAATGCATACCACTTACAAACTCTATTCCAGATTCTACATAATTTTTTATGGAATTTACCTCTTATATTTTGATGCCAAAAAATTATTCTGGACTGATATTTTGCACTGTTTAGCTCATTTTACACTGCTGACTGTGGTCATGTGCAATAAAATAGATTACAGTCAACTGCACAATTCTCTTATGTTTTTCTTTTTCTTAACTGAAATGTATTCATCACTTGTATAGGTTAAATAGCTAAACAATAACAAACCGATTAATCGATTAATCGAAAAAATAATCGACAGATTAATCGATTATGAAAATAATCGTTAGTTGCAGCCCTAGTTCTAATAACACCTGCGCTCCATGACGTTTGAGACTGATGCATCAGTGTTACAGCGGGACTAAAGACGTGATCAGTTACCGGTTACAGCTGGATGATCTAGGAAGGTAGAAGATCAGGACGTCTGAGCGGTGAACAGGTGAGCGGACCTTCGGGACGTCCCGCTGTCACGCTAAGAAGGACACGGCTGCAGACCCGCAGATGCTCTGCTTCAGCAACATATCTGCGGGGGGTCTGCAGCCGTAGATATTCATCACGTCTTTCTCGTTCTTCACGGGCCATGATGCGCTTGGATGAAAACATCTACCTCTTTAGTTCCTGATCAGCTGATGACAGCTTCAACACACCGCACTGCTTAACTCACGCATTTCCTTATCAGTAACAGAAATGATCGTTTTGTTAAAAGAAGACGGAAAGGAATTAGTTTGATCGTTACAGAAAGAAATATTTTTTTTATTAACGTGGTTATTTTAAACTGCGTAATTCCCATCACTGCTCTGTTGGGTCTACAGCAGGCAGCAACTGAGACAGTGAGAACACTGAGGGTCTCCGC
Source organism: Nothobranchius furzeri (assembly GCF_043380555.1). NCBI lineage: Eukaryota > Metazoa > Chordata > Actinopteri > Cyprinodontiformes > Nothobranchiidae > Nothobranchius > Nothobranchius furzeri. The sequence continues at coordinate 92,019,530 of NC_091742.1, read as the reverse complement.
TCACCCGGACATTCATCATCGTGTTTGTAAGTGCATTACCGACACCTCTCTCTCCCTGGCTGCAGCTGAAGTGTGGCGGTCAGAAAGCCTCACACTGTTGCTCAACGTTCGACAAGTACATAGTAACAGTAACGGTAATGGCGTTGCAACAGTGGGAAAAGTAATTAATTAGATTATTCCGTTACCTAAAAAAGAACGCCGTTAGTAATGCCGTTATATTTCAACGGCGTTACTCCCAACACTGCTCGAGATCAGGTCCAATCTTGAGCATCTGGTTTTATGGGAAGTGTATGTGCAGGGGCAGCATCCCTACTAGGGAGTTCCAGACCGTCCTCTCCCCGGCCCCTCCACCAGCTCCTCCGGTAGGACCCCAAGGTGTTCCTGGGCCAGTTCGGAGATCTTTCTCCAGCGTGTCCTAGGTTGACCAGGGGGCCTCCTGCCAGCAGGACATGCCTGAAACACCTCCCTGTGGAGGCATCCAGGAGTCATCCTAACAAGATGCCCAAACCACCTCAACTACTCCGAGTCTCTCCCAAATGTCCGAGCTCCTCACCCTATCCCTAAGGCTGAGCCCAGCCACCTTGCGGAGAAAACTCATTTCGGCCGCTTGTATCCGCGATCTTGTTCTTTTGGTCATTACCCAAAGCTCATAACCATAGGTTACATTAATCAATGTTTTCTTTTCTCTTATCCTGTCCAGAAGTTTTTCAGCGTCATGTCTGTGTAAAGGAGGAGATTCTGACTGACCAGCAGCTCTCTAACCAAGAGACCACCTCCAGGTTGGACCAGAAGGAACCAGCACCTCCACTGATAAAAGAGGAACAGCAGGAGCTCTGTATCCATCAGCCTGAAGGGCAGTTCATTCTAAAGCAGGAGAATGTTACCTTAATGGTGACTTCTTCTGAAGAAACAGAACGTTGTGAACCAGAACCAAACAAGAACAAACCCTTGTGTCAAAGTTCTACTGAAGCTAAGAACCAAGATCAGGATGGATGCAGGAATGAAAACTCAGAACCAAACAGCAATGAAAAACAAACTCAAAATAAAAGACATCAACAAACCAAAGATCATGGAGACAGTCCGAAACTAAAAAAGCACAAGAGGGTTCACAGAGATCAGAAACTTGTTTCATGTAAGCTCTGTGGGAAATCTTTCAAGTACAAGTGTTTTTTAACCCTTCACATGAGAACTCACACAGGTGAGAAACCGTATACATGTGAATCTTGTGGTAAATGTTTTGCTGACAGTGGTTCCTTGACAAAACACTCAAGAACTCACACTGGTGAAAAACCGTATCCATGTAAATATTGTGATAAATATTTTACTAACAGTAGTGATGTGACTAAACACATGAGAACTCATACAGGTGAGAAACCACATCAATGTAAAACTTGTAATAAATGTTTTGCTAATAGTAGTGACTTGACTAAACACATGAGAAGCCACACAGGTGAGAAACCATATCCATGTGAATCTTGTGGTAAATGTTTCTCTCTAAGAGGTAACTTGACTAAACACGTGAAAACACAACACAGCTGAGAAGTCTTTCGCATGTTTGATCTCTAGAGCGAGATTCATCAGAACATTTTTGTTACAAGCCATCTTCCCAAACTAGCTGACTCTTTAACAGATGTTACGTCTCAGGGTTGACTTGTATTTCTGTTTATGCGTGGGCGTGATATTCAGTCGCTCTTTAAACTGCCTGCACACTATAGGAGCTGATCAGTGATCACCATTAACCTAGATTTTGATCCCGGCAAACACACTGCTTGCAGCTCAAAGGAAGACTCGGTTCAAACCCAAACACATCTTTTAGTCACCTGCAGCATCTCACCTTTTCGGTTACACGACACCAGCGGAGACCCCAGGCACCAAAAATCCTTTTAAGTTTCTTACAATAAGAAACCAAGGTTTTTATTTAATAGGATGAAAAAAGATTAATCCAAACAGAATCACCCCGACGCAGCAGGTAAGACAAAAAAACACCGAACTCGTACAGAACTCTCCCAGAATTCAGAACTCCCCCTTGGGCCCCCATGGTTCCCCCTTTTATTATTCCACTTCCCCTCCTTCTTGTCTTCTGTTCGTCTCCATGGCAACTCTTCCCGCTTCAGGAAGCACTCTGCCCAGCCTTGTGACTCCTCCCAGCATCTCTTGCTTGGTGTTCTTCAGGCTTGTGGTCATCAGTTAACAGGGCGAGGCGTGCCCTTTCCTTGTCTTCTCCAGGGGTCTGCTTAAGCCAACCATAAACATATCCCAGATGCAGCGTCTACCCTGAATCTTTATCGCATCCTGGACTAACCCCACATAGGTCAGTAAAAGGCTAAAGCCACAACATATATTTACCAAAAACAGCAGAGTAGTGAAGCACATTCATTATTTACGACATTAGGAGATCAGGAGTCAAATCACACATACACATACACACACAGACCTTTCTCTGACCTCTCAGCCTGGTTTTATTAACACACAGATTGAGAGGTAATCCAGAACTGCTTTTGTTTAATACACAGGTCTGGAGGAATTGAAATCTTTGTTCAACAATTTTCTTTAACCTGTCGTGTGAAAATTCCCATTAGATATTTTATTCATATAATGTGTTTAAATGTTTTTCCTCACAAAATAACTGACTTCAAATGAGAATTTCTACAGTTAAGAAGTGACATTATGACAGTTAATTATTGAAACCTTAAAGGTTGAATATAACAGTTTATTTAAAAGCTTTTTTTTTTTTTTTAAACCTTCTGTTCTTGCGACACTACACTTAAATACACCAGGTGTCGCTATGGTGTTCATGTTCCATATTTAATTTTTAAAAGTGGACTAGCCTAGTTTAAGCGATACAATAAAAGTTTTAGGATGAGCACTAAGTCTGGAAAACTTCTTTGCTTCACAAATGTTTTCTCTCTAACAAGTTGAAGGACATTTCTCTGAAGTTCATCCAGAGATTTGACCCAGCAAAAGTATTCCTCTGAAAACCCAACGTCACGTGGATGTTTGCTGCTCGTTTTGTGGCTTTAGCTCAGAGACCTGCTCCCATCGGTTCTGCCTCTGTGTGTTTTCACACAAACTATGGAAAGATGGAGCTGATTTCCTCTCTTACAACATCCTCTAGACTCTGGTCGGCTCTCCATCACCTGCAGATGATCCAGATGGCAGCAGCTCACCTGTAGACAGGTAGGAGACGGCGTCACCACATCTCACTCCTGTATGGCCTTTTTACACTGGCTTCCTGTTTGTTCCATGAAATGTAGCAGCATCGTGATCCAATCAGTGCACTGAGGTCAGCATCTCAGTTTTATTATTTCTCACAGTAAAGAAGATTTTCCTGCATTAATGATGGACCTCGCACAAAGCTGGACAATTTGACCGTAATCATCGTTACAACTTTGGAGAGAAGCTAGAGGCTGATGGAGGAAAACCCTTAAACACAACCCCTTCTCTGAATAATTGTGTTCAGGCACAAATATTCTTGTAAATGTTGACAGTGTGGTAAAATCATTCATTTTGCCCTTGATATTTTCAGTAAGGTTTTGTGTACTGTTTTGAAAACCTGTTTAAATAAACTAATGTTTAACTGGGGGTGCGCACACTTCCTGTTTTTTTTTTTTTACCGCAAAAACGTTAGTGGCGGGGAAATCGAGTTTTTGCTGTGCTCCGCTACTATTTCTCGTCAGTATTTGTGTAGGGGAGGCCCGCAGTTCGTTTCGTATGGGTCGTCCGTGTCAACGGAGAAGGTAGGGCCGGGGGGCGGGGGGGGGGGGGGGGGGGGACGACCACACTTAGCCAGTGCTTTTAAGTACTAGGGTAAACCCTGTCCTTTATGCACATTTTCCTCTCGTAAAAAAGGCAGAAATCACCCGAAGACATGGTAATTGCCACGTGAGTAAATGAATGAAGCTTGAGAGTGTTGTTTTCCACACATGGAATACATCATTCGAGTTGTTAACTGGCAACAGTTGCTGACACTCTGTATATTCTTTTTTCATCAGCAATTCCTCCTTCTGCAGCTCTGATGCCTCATTTTAATCTTCTCCTTTTCTAAAAGTCAACATTTCCTGGTGTGTAACATAGGGTCGTTTGTTTCTCATGCTGCTGCCTGCGCCTGATGAGGACAAGGAAGAGGAAGCAGCACTGTCTTTTTGCTAATGCTCCTCTGGTTGAAGCTGCCCTTGCTGCATTGGCTCCAGTATTAATACGACTTCAATGAAAACCCATCTATCCATTTTCTGTTACTTACCTGGACTCGGGGCGAAGGGGCAGCAGCCTAAGCCAAGGGGCCCAGACGTCCCTATCCCCAGCTTGTTTACCAAAACATAAAGCAAAATGGATATGATAAATAATAGTAACAGTAGCAATAAAGCATGGTTGTATTATCACCACCTACTCTGGGTAGGTCTGAGGTGAGCTGGTCCAGGACTGTCGTCATCATACAGGTTTTGCAAAGGCTCAAACTGAGATGAGCAAGCTGATTTTTTTATTTCAAAAGAAAAAAAGTTTGAGTTACCCTGCTGAGCCATAGTTAAGCTAAACAGTAGCAGTAATGATGTTGCTAGTCTTAAAAAAATATCTGTTCAAACAGTTTAAAATGAAGGTGTGTATTTTCCCTAGCAATAGAGTAGACGCCATGTTGGCAGGCAACAAATGTAAACAAACTGAACTGGACCGGCTTGGATTTTACTTCGTCGGAGTATACTTCACACTTTAAAACCGAAGAAATCGTTTTATGTAGTCAGAAATTAAATAGACTAAACATCTCCGACCCTTACCGTGCCCCTGGGATACTTTTTAAAAACGCCAGAAGCTGTCGGAGCGGACTTCTTACCGGACCTGGCCAGGGAACGCCTTGGGGTTCCCCCGGAGGAGCCGGCCCAAGCGGCTGGGGAGAGGGAAGTCTGGGCCTCTCGACGCTACTGCCCCCGCAACCCGACTCCGGATAAGCGAATGAAAATGGATGGATGGACAAATAACAGATATACATGTAAGTAGTTTAATTAGAGTGCTGTGCTGTTTGAATGTATAAACTGAATGCCAAGAGAAATCACTAGTTTGATTTTTTTCCGTGAATAAAATAAATTTGTCAGGCAGGAGCGTCTCAGGATCTGTCTGAGATCTGTCTCAATGAGACAGATAATAGCAATCCAAAGTGCTTTTTATGTGTGATCTGACAATTGATCAACCATTGCTTAAAAATTAAATACTGCTTAGCCGGTTAATTGCTGTGATCATAAAACACGTAAACGGCAGCACGCAGAACTCACGAGGCAACGTTTTACGTGATGTTTACTTGCTGCTATGAGTAATAAGACAGAAAAAGCCACGCCAAAATAAGTTTAGGAAGCCCACTAAGAATCGTAATAAAAGCATTTAAAATAAATACCATACACAGTTGAGGAAACGTTGGTTTAAGTACCTGATATGAAGCGGTCGCTGCATAAGTGAAAACTTTTACTCACGGGATCCCACAGCTTCATTTTTGCCCGGTCACTAGTGTGTTTTATTACAATGATCCAACGTTTGTAGTGCTCTGGATCTTGGGGAATCCTGTAGATGGCTCATTCCTTATGTCATCCGCGCCTGTTCTGCATCCTGGGGCACAACAGGAATCTACCATATTTCCCGTTTGAGTTTTCTGACAATAACAAATAGTCCAGCTGCGGGCAATATGGCGCCGTTTCGATTTGAACTGTTGCATGCCGTGAGAAGTGACGTCAACTCCCGGAGCTCTATAAGGAGCAGTATATAGCTAAATCATTGTAAGAAAGTCATTGTGGCAACAGATGGACATTAGGGACAAAAATCCCTGGGAGTGCAATTTTCAAAGGAGTACTTCATCAGATCGTTCAACCTCCAGCAAAATGACAATCACATGAAACTCCCTTTCATTGCTGGAAACAAGTGAAGATGTAAATGTGTAAAACATTGTTCACAATTGGCAAAGATTTTGTAAACATTTGTTACAAATCAGTAAATGTGTTTTGTCCTCGGGGGCTCACATAGAAAGAAACATGACATCTATGATGTTGCTCATGAAACCACTTTATTGGGTACACCTTGCTAGTACTGGGTTGGACCTCCTTTTGCTTTCAGAACTGTCTTAATCCTTCGTGATTCAACAAGGCACTGAAAGATAGAAGGAAAACAATCTTTTATGTAGCACCTCTTCAGATAAAAATCACGAGGCGCTTCACAAAAACAAAACAAAAAAGTATAAAAAAGATTTCAAAAACGTATTAAATATATATAAATGGCCTGTATTTGATATAGCGCCTTCTAGAGTCATGGAACCCCTCAAGGCGCTTTACAACACAATCAGTCATTCACCCATTCACACACACATTCACACACTGGTGGGGATGAGCTACGATGTAGCCACAGCTTCCCTGGGGTGCACTGACAGAGGCGAGGCTGCCGAGCACTGGCACCACCAGTCCCTCCGACCACCACCAGCAGGCAACGTGGGTTAAGTGTCTTGCCCAAGGACACAACGACAGCGACAGACTGAGCGGGGCTTGAACCTGCAACCTTCTGATTACAGGGCGAGCACTTAACTCCTGTGCCACCGTCACCCCAATATATGTTTAAAATGAAAAAAAAAGGAAATTAATAAAAATTCTGAATAAAAAAATATGTAAGGAAATCGAGAGAGAAAATTAATAGGAAGGAGGGGAAATCAGTGGATCCTGGGAAATGTGGAATAAGAGCAGAATAAGGAGAGGGTGGTGATGAAGGTCACGCAAAAACCAGCCTGGAAAAGTGAACTTTCAGCTGTTTTTTAAAGGAGACCACTGAATCTACTGATCTCAGGTTCAGGGAGAGAGGTCCAGAGTCTGGGGTCCACAGCAGCAAATGATCTGTCACCTTTGGTCTTTAGCCTGGTGCAGCTTAGACATCTCATGGGGCTTAAAAGGAGATGTACAGTTGGATGTCATCCACGCAAAGATGGTAGGAAATTTCTTTAAAAGATCTCAGGATGTGCTGAAGAGGAAGCAGATAGAGGAGGAAGGGTATAGGCCCCAGCACAGAATCTTGTGGGATACCATGGGTGAGGAAGGTGGTGTAGGACCTATAATTGGAGACAGTCACAGAGAAATAACACTCAGACAGATATGAAGAGAACCACTTCAGAACAGATCCTGATAGGCCTACCCAGTCTCTCAGCCTCTCCAGTAGCAGGTGATGGTCAACAGTGTCAAAGGCTGCAGTCAGGTCCAGCAGGACCCGAACAGAACAGTCCCCTGCATCACTGAGACAGATGGCCATTAGAGACCCTAGCTGTTTCCGTGGAATGAGCTCTATGAAAACATGGAAACTTTCATAGATGTTATGTTTCCTCAGAGATGTTGGTTTATATTTACATGATAACATCACGCAGTAGCTGTAGATTTGTCGGCTGCACGTCCATGCAAATTTCCCGTTCCACCACATCCCAATGGGGCTCTATTGGATTGAGGTCTGGTGACTGTGGAGGCCGTTTGAGTACAGTGAACTCATTGTCATGTTCAAGAAACCAGTCTGAAATTATTTGAGCCTTATGACATGGAGCATTATCCTGCTGGACGTGGCCACCATTAAGTCACTTAAGTCAGTGATTCTTAATTGGGTCCCGGCCCAACCAAGGGCCCTCAGCAATACCTTGTGGACCACAAAATAATTTAATTAATTTTGGAGTTCAGTCAGCCACTCTAGGCCATTACAATGTGAGCATTATGGAGACGTTTTTGAAAAGAAACACAGGTGACTGGTGGTAGAGCTCCACAGAAGCCAAAATATGTGTGCAAGTACAACCCTGTCTTCATTTTCTACACATTTATGATGAATGAAGGGAGCGAGGGCAGAGTGATGGAAGCCAACATTATCCCAAACCACTACATAATTGGTCCGAATGTCACCAGGACACACACCAATTTTCATTAGTGTGAGATAAGGTCCACCTGAGAAAAGTAATTTATGGAGATTTCCATGGAAACTCCTTAAAATAGGCTTTTCAAAATGGGTGTACAAGTTGTTTGACAAGATGTTCAACAATTTTGAGTGCAATGGCACAAGCAATGAAATGAAGACTATTAGTTGTAAGGACAATTACTATTCAGCCGGTACAAGTATAAATAATTGTGACATTCATGATAAAAGCAAGGAGATAGTGATGAATAGAAAGTCAAAAGTGACCATTCTTTATACATTTGTACTTACTCAACTGCTTCATGAACATGAAACCGCCACTAGGTTGTGCCAAAACGACTACATGTTTTGGAGGTTGAACTAACTGTTGTGCAAAGTTTAATTCTGTTGAGAGAAATGCACCAAAGCAACTGAGAAAAACTGTAATGCTCTCAGCTGCTGTGGACATGATCGGAGAAGCTGCTGCTAAGAAGCTGCTGACCATCTCGGTCCCTAACAGTGGCCTGTTGGGGGAGCAGATGTGCAGATAGGGCCAGCAGCAGCTAGCTCTGTACTGGGATGCCCTCTGGAGTCTGCGGTGGTGGTGGGCGAGAGGAAGATGTTAGCCAAGCTGCCGTTCATCATGAAAAACCCACACCACCCTCTGCATGAGTCGGTGGGTGCACTGAGCAGCTCCTTCAGTCAGAGACTGCTACACCCCCGCCGCAGGAAGGATCGCTTCAGTAGATCATTCATCCTGTCAGCAGTTAGGATTTACAACACATTCATGAGTCACCCAGCCACTTTAACTCTACGGTCAGTACTCCATGCATAATACACCTGATGTATGTACATTTGTACATGTGTGTGTACATGTTTATGGTTGTACTTACAGATATCTATCACTTAGACAGTAAATAGTAGTTGTAGCAGAACAGCCGATACTTTTTATGTATTATTACTTCCACAGTGACTCCCAACCCCCTATCCATAATGCTTACTGTGTATGTGTCTACATGGGAACTACCATTTACTGTTGTAGTGTCTTGTCTTTTTTATTTTTGCATTCTTGGTCACTTTGGTTCTCCTTTGCCATCTGTCCGAGCTGTGGTAACCAAGCCCCCACAATGCGGCTCAGAAATTGGTCTCAACCAAGAAGTACCAAAAATTGCAGTTCCACCCTCATCCACTAGGGACTGGTGTCAGAAGCGAGCAAATCCTCATTGACTCCCATGTTAAAATTACCAATTTCGCAGCAGAAAAAACATGTTTACAGCCTGGTATCAAAACATGTTTTTTGTTTAAATGATCTAGTTTACACTCATGACAACTCTGAGGGGGGTGAATTTTTTTCTCACTCTTCTTTTTAAGTGTATTAAAAGCCTAAAATTCTGTATAATTAATGAGCATCAGACCCACGTGACCACAGAGCTAGCTCCGTGGAAAGGCCTCAGTAGAGCCTCGGTCTGGCCTGGAAACTGCTCCGGGATTTTGAGTCTCTGTGTTTGTGTATTCTTTTTTGGATTTTTTGTGTGCAATTGTTGGACAAAATGACTTGCTGTGGAATTAATTGCACTAATAGAGCGTCCAAGGAGTCTCCACTTCATTTTTTTCGGTAAGTAAAATTGTATTTATGTATTTTAGGTCACTGCCGAGCTGAGCTTAGATTTTAGCATGTACTGTTTAACCATGAAATTTAAATGTAATAGGGTAAAACTCAGTGCATTTAACATAATGCTGCACTTTAGAAAATGGGTTGAAATATAACATGTTGGTGGAGCTGGGGTCTGACTATCGGCTAGTGGAGCTCTCGGGAGACCGATGTTTTCCACCCGTTCTCGCCTCCCCGCAGCTCGGTGCATCTCTGTCTGATCGCGGCTTCTGTCTGCTGCGCGGGCTGACTGCTTCTGGAGCTCTGGGATGGAAACCTTTCCACCCGGTTCTCCCCAGCGGCAGCTCTGCGCATCTAAGATCGCAGCGGCGCTTGTCTGCTGTGCAGCTGCCGGCTTGTGGAGGTCTCAGAGACCTCTGTGTTCCACCCGGTTTTACCCAGCGGTCAGCCCGGCGTATCTCTGACTCAGAAGCTCTGGTGTTGTGCACAGTTAACTCCGGTTGTAGCTAGGTTGCTACCTCCGTTAGCTTAGCTCCCACCTTCGCATTAGCTTTGGGTTAGCTTCAGGTTAGCTTGTAGCTAGTTTGACCGGGTGTCGTCAGTTGATCTTACAGCCCCACCCTCAGCTCCACCTCTCTTCCCTTTTATGGAATTGTCTGGGCTTGACGGAACCTGTGACACGGTCAAAATGGCAGTGGTGGCCACCTCCCATTTTAGTACAAAAACTTATTATTGGAGTCTATGGAAACCCATTGTCCATATATGTATGTCGATGGTGGTAATGCACAAATTATAGTTTTATCAGAGTGACTTTCTGGGTTCTGACGTCAGTTATCCAGTCCAGTAACAATCCTCAAAAGCTTCTTAGGTTTCACCACGCTAGCAAAACGGCAGGTTACAGAGTCCTTTTAGGAAATAGCTGAGTTAGCTTAGCGCTAGCTCCCTTGTGACAGCGTCATTAAACAAAAACAGGATCAGCTGGGGGAGTCTAATTGGGAGGCAATTTAGTGAGATGGGAGACAGGTGCTGCATCTCCTCTCACACACACGGGAAAAAAATAACCCAAATGGCCCTGGGCCGTAACAGTGGCTACAGAAAACTATAATCAGAGAGCCGTCTCTTCAGACCTCAGGGACACACGGGCAGTTCGCTTTGGCTTAGAGGTCTCCAGTTATGCCTGTGGGGAACATTACTCATGTACTACTTTTTATATTTGATAGTTAAAACTGCTTTAATCTTTAATTTTGTCTGGTTTCCTTCTCATCTAACAAGTTTGGCAGAATCACGAGACAAATTAAATCTCAAAAACACTCACATTTTCATATCTTTGTTAAGACAGAAGCTTAGGATTCGTCACTATCTGAAGACCTGACAATTCACCCTGAAAACAAGTTCTCTGGACATAACGTACAAAAAGTGAGTTAAATTTGACAGTTTTTTCTTTTTTGTTGTAGATCTTTTTAACCAAACTTGGTGACTTAAATCTTTAAAAAGTACATATTTTATCATCTTGGTTAGGACTGAAGCTTAGGATGGAATCTGTGAAAAACTGAGACTTGACTAAACAAGACAGCTTTATTTATATAGCACATTTGCCAAACAAAGGCAACTGAATATGTTTTCCAGCAATAAAGGACAAAACAAAAATGAACAATAGAATTAGATACGAAACACTGAAGACTAAAACTAGAAAACACACACAGTACTGTAGGCTGCACAAGTAGATGAATGAAGAACAGAAAATTAAATTTTATAGGTTTCCGGCTAATAAAATAAACTAAAGGCAGTTCTAGTGGCTAAACCATCCACATAGTGGGAGACAGACTTGTGACAGATTTAAAGTAAAATATCTACCTCACATGTCCAGAAACTAACAAATTATAGCTGCCATCTAAGGACTTTTATTATATAATTATGCTCCTTACACTCATTTGGTTCAGCTGTGCGAACTCCAGACAGCCAGTTCTGAGGACTGTCGTCTAGCTAGCTAGCTATTTCAAACTCATCTGGAAGTTTTGTGCTAAACATCATTAGCTTAGAGATGTTTATTTTTTGTTCATCTACACCAAGATGTGTTAAATAATCTAAAGTAGTCATATTTAAATCCCTAGGTTTTATTTTGTTAGCTTAAATCATGGAGAAACAGCTCTGGGTAACGGCTGGTGACGGGGTTCTAGCCCTACAGCTAGTGTGGATGTGCTCAGTTACCTTGATGTAAACAATAATATGCAATGGATCTATATTTTATTGTGTTTGGTGAAAACTGAAGCAAAGGATGGATTCCATGTATAGAAAAAAATGAGAATCACCTGAGCTGTCAACTGACAACTACCTGGTGGTGAGTTGGCTCAGATGGTGGGGGAGGATGCCGGTCAGACCAGGCAGGCCGAAACATATTGCGAGGGTCTGCAGGGAAAGTCTGGCAGAGTCAGGGGATCCTAGAGGGTGTGTGGGAATTTGCCCAACCAGTCTACATGTGTTTTGTGGATTTGGAGAAGGCATTTGACCGTGTCCCTCGGGGGGCCCTGTGGGGGGTACTCCGGGAGTATGGGGTACCACGCCCTCTGATATCGGCTGTTAGGTCTCTGTATGACTGGTGTTAGAGCTTGGTCCGCATTGCCGGCAGTAAGTCGTGCTCGTTCCCAGTGAGAGTTGGACTCTGCCAAGGCTGCCCTTTGTCACCGTTTCTGTTCATAACCTTTATGGACAGGATTTCGAGGCACAGCCAAGGTGTGGAGGGCATCCGTTTTGGTGCCCTGAGGATCAGGTCTCTGCTTTTTGCAGATGACGTGGTCCTGTTGGCTTCATCAGAACGTGATCTTCAGATTTCGCTGGAGCAGTTCGCAGCCGAGTGTGAAGCAGCTGGGATAAGAATCAGCTCCTCTAAATCTGAGACCATGGTCTTGATTCGGAAAAGGGTAGAATGCCTTCTCCAGGTCAGGGATGAGGTCCTGCCTCAAGGGGAGGAGTTTAAGTATCTCGGGGTCTTGTTCACGAGTGAGGGGAAAACTGGAGCATGAGATCGATAGGCGGATTGGTGCTGCATCTGCAGTGATGCGGGTGTTGTACCGGTCTGTCGTGGTGAAGAGAGAGCTGAGCCAGAAGGTGAAGCTCTCGATTTACCAGTCAATCTACGTTCCTACCCTCACCTTTGGTCATGAGCTTTCGGTAGTGACGGAAAGAACGAGATTGCGGATACAAGCGGCCAAAATGAGTTTTCTTCGAAGAGTGGCTGGGTTCTCCCTAAAGCCTGATTTATGCTTCTCCGTCTCTTATACACACAAAAAACACAATATAAACACACCATCTTGGACCGATACATGACAGGATACCACAGAACAGCGCTACGCCCTCTGTGGTCCTGCCGGGCAATTGCTTTGCAACACTTTCCAGGAGACGGAGAAGTATGAGAGCAAAACGCTTCTGTCAATCCGTGCGTGTCTGTCCCTTGCGGAGCTGATGGAGAAGCATAAACCAGGCTTTAGAGATAGGGTGAGAAGCGCGGTCATTCAGGAGGGGCTCGGAGTAGACCTGCTGCTCCTCCATATCGAGAGGAGCCAGTTCAGGTGGCTCGGGCATCTGGTCAGGATGCCTCCTTTCCGGGCACGTCCAACCGGGAGGAGACGAGGAGCCCTAAAGGTAGACCCAGGACACGGTGGAGGGACTATGTCTCTCACCTGGCCAGGGAACGCCTTGGGATTCCCCTGGAGGAGCTGGCCCAAGTGGCTGGGAGAGGGAAGTATGGGCCTCTTGCCTTAGGCTACTGCCCCAACAACCCGACTCAGGATAAGCGGATGAAAATGGATAGATGGATGGACTCACCGTGAGAACAAACATCCCAGCTCTAAAGCCGATCTTCATCTGCGTATGTCACATCATGTGATCAGGAAGCAGAAAATCCATGTGTTAGGAGATCGTTTTGGACCGTTGCTGTAAAAAAAGTGAAGCTCGAACCGGAAAAGCTTCTGCCGATCATAATTCAACAACGGAATACGAAAAAATGGATAATGCTTGAAACTCGCGGATTCTTCCTGATTTAAGTGGTGAGTCTACTCTTTGTTTTGTTAGTTTTGGTGTTGGCATCATCCTAGCGCGCAACGTTCTGTGACTCTTAAAAATAAAGTGACAGCAAAGCGCCTTTCTGATCAGGAAACGGCTGGCAGTGAATGAGTTAAAAGCTGTGTAAAAACACAGAAGCATAAATACTTAACACAACTGAAGATGGGTCAGTCGGGAGCACAAACACCCAACCCCCACCCCCACAGCAGAGATCTGATGAAGTACATGTTTGAAAAGTGCAGAGGTTTTTGACCCTAATAGCCATACATTGGTCAAGTCATACTTGAACACAAACATACTGCTTGCTTGCAATCATTTAGGTTTGTACTGCCCACTATTGCCAGGGAATGTACAAACAGTCACTTTAACTTTGTCCACAGAGCTCACAAACAGAAGGTTTCTATCCTGTGTGGATTCTCATGTGCTTGAATAAATTGTTCTTTTGTCCATATCTTTCTCCACAGAATTCACAAGAAAAAGGTTTATCTCCTGTGTGGACTCTGATGTGAGTGTTTAAATTCGACTTTTGGGTAAATCTTTTCCCACAGAGCTCACAGACAAAAGATTTCTGCCCTGTGTGGATTCTCATGTGATGGTTTAAACCTGAATTCTGTTTAAATCTTTGTCCACAGAGCTCACAGGCAAAAGGTTTATGTCCTGTGTGGACTCTCATGTGATCACTTAAATGCGACTTTTGGGTAAATCTTTTTCCACAGAGCTCACAGACAAAAGATTTCTGTCCTGTGTGGACTCTCATGTGATCGCTTAAAGTCGACTTTTGGGTAAATCTTTTTCCACAGAGCTCACAGACAAAAGGTTTCTGTCCTGTGTGGACTCTCATGTGACTGTCTAAATTTGACTTACGGGTAAATCTTTGTTCACAGAGCTCACAGGAAAAGGGTTTCTGTCCTGTGTGGACTCTCACGTGACTGTTTAAATTTGACTTACGGGTAAATCTTTGTCCACATAGCTCACAGACAAAAGGTTTCTGTCCTGTGTGGATTCTCTGGTGTCTGTTAAAACTTGATTTTGTACTAAATATTTTTCCACAGTCACCACAACTAAATGATTTTAGTTCTTTCTGAACTTCCCTATATGAGTCTACGGGTTGCTTAAGTCTAACCGATTTCTTCTTACCCCAAAAGCTGGAAGATCTGATTACTGAATGACTGGTTACTCTCACATGTTTCTGGAGAGACTGCTTGTCATGAAATTGTTCACCGCACTCAAGGCAGCTAAAAGATATGTTGACTGTCTTAACATCTGACTCAGAAGACCTTTTCTCATTCCAGTCATGGTCTTCGTCTCCAGTTTCAGACCCAGAGTCTGACATCCCAGAGTCTAGATTCTTATCATCATCTCCACTAACTTCAGTCTCTGAAGAATCAGATGTTTGTTCATGAGGGTTCAGATCTGGATTCCTGCTAGTTCCTGATACTCCACAAATTTCTGCTGTCATCTGGTCAGATGAGCTGCTGGTTGGAACATCTCTGTCTTCTATTTGCTGCTGATGAAGCTGTGAGACCAGAGGTTTCTCTTCATCATCCTCACTCTTTATAGAAACAGCACTGAACTGAAACCAGGCAGAATCAGTCTCCTCCTTCAAACAGAGACGCTCTCCCCTAAGACTGGTCCAGAGTTCCTCATTTTCCTCCTTTATGTGGAGATGTTCTGGGTCCTGCTGTTCCACACCCGCACTCTGTTCTTCAGGATCTTCTTTAACCTGCACCATCTGTTGAACACCTGTAGGAAACAGAAACACATAACGTGAATTACAGACTGCTGTAACTTTAAATTCACACATATGAGAGTTGTGTTATTGCAGGGGTCTCCAACATGTTGGTCGTGAGCTACCGGTAACTCTTGAAAGTCGCTGGCCTGGAAGCAGCCAGTGAGCTGCCCAGCCTGACTTGTACTTAACAAGGGCCGGATTTCTAATTTGATGGCAAGCCTTCCCCGGTTCTCGTAATATCTCATGTAAAATTAGCATTTTGTGGAAGTGAGATAAAATCTGATTATTGCACAAATCTTTCGGCAAATGTGTCCTACTGGAAATATGTGGAATGGATTAATTGCTCAGGTTTCAGCGCGGATCCCCGTTTCTGATATCAGCGGCTGCAGGTGCTTCTAAAGACGAGGTGACGTCGGTCATACAGACCTGGTTTCAGAAAAACATCCTCAATAAAATATTGTGGGCGACTGTAAAGTAGTCGTCGTCTTCCTCCGCTTATCCGGGTCGCGGGGGCAGCATCACATCTAGGGAGCTCCAGACCGTCCTCTCCCCGGCCACCTCCACCAGCTCCTCCGGCAGGACCCCGAGGCATTCCCGGACCAGATTGGAGATGTAACCTCTCCAATGTGTCCTGGGTCGACCAGGGGGCCTCCTGCCAGCAGGACATGCCCGAAACACATCCCCAGGGAGGCATCCAGATCAGATGCCCAAACCACCTCAACTGACTCCTTTCGATCCGGAGGAGCAGCGGGTCTACTCCGAGTCCCTCCCGAATGTCCGAGCTCCTCACCCTATCTCTAAGGCTGAGCTCGGCCACCCTACGGAGGAAACTCATTTCGGCCGCTTGTATCCGCGATCTCGTTCTTTCGGTCATTACCCAAAGCTTATGACCATAGGTGAGGATTGGGACGTAGATCGACCGGTAAATCGAGAGCCTGGCTTTCTGGCTCAGCTCCCTCTTCACCACGGCAGATCGGCTCAGCGTCTGCATCACTGCAGACGCCGAACCAATCTGCCTGTCGATCTCCCGATCCCTCCTTCCCTCACTCGTGAACAAGACCCCGAGATACTTAAACTCCTCCACTTGAGGTAGGACCTCTCTCCTGTAATGATTAAATTTACACGTTATTTATTGAACCATAAAATGTGAGATTCCATAGGAAATATTAAATCAATCTTATGGACCTTTGGATAATTTAAACCAGAAGATTGGAACATTTTATTGCAGGAATTATGTAACCACTTCGTATTAACTAAGAGACAAAAGAAAGAGAGTCAAGTTTTAAAAGTTTAAAAGATTTATTACTAAACAAATTAAAACTAGACTTAACTTTAAACACTAAACACTATTTGATGGATGGATCTCGGTGTGAATGAGGCAAGATGGATGGTGTAGTGTGGAGTGTTGTTCAGAACCAGCAAATCTGGAGAAACAATTAGTTCTGATGGGAGTGAAGATGACGTTTCACGCTAAGCTTGGTTTGGAGATTTATAACACACAATGAGACGCCATTCTGCTGGCCAATGTACCCTTTGCGGAAGTCCCCGTCAGATCAGGAATGTCGAGGTCCAGCTTGACCTTCTCTGGAACCGAAGCCGGTAGGAAAAGCAGCGGTTGGCCACCAGACCAGTCTTGAGATACTTCCGGGTCACGAAAGTTTTATTGGCATCTAGCGAGATCCAAAAAGGGGTCGTGATGATTCAGCTTTTATTCTGAAAGGAACCGTTGCAGCAGGTGAAACTTGCAACAGATTTAATCCAGCTTGTCGTTAGGTTCTTTCGGCTGAGGAGTAAAGTTACGGATTGGCCTCTCGGACAACTTCTCTAGAAAGCTTTGAACTGAAGTTTAAGATGACGTGGGCATAGTTTTATAATTTGGATGTTTTGATTTACGGTCGAATCAAAAAGGGACACCAAGAGGGGATTTAACAAGCACCACCATAACCAGGCCTCGCGTCAGATCTGAAAGGCTCTGATTGGATCCGAAAAAGGACATGTGTCATCTGACCTAACATTACGTGGATGAGAATGTCTAGTGGAAATATTTAAAGTTATATTACTTATTATCACTACTGATCATAACATTGTCATTTCACAGATTGGTTCACATTTTGTTATTGGACTAACACGTTGTTTCATTAGCTTTATTAAAAATAGAGTTCTTCTGATTTATTAAAAAAAAGAGTACATTGTCTTCATTCTTCTCTTGAGCTGGAAAGGAAGAAACAGTTTAGAAGCAGATGCATGACCTTGAGCAATATCTCATGCAGACTAGGTTAGTGTCAGAAACTTCTGGTTTTGCTTTGAGCAGAGCAAAACAGAGCAGGGCCTTTTAGGTCAGAAATGGACAATTCATCACGCTACACTCCCGACCCGGAGTTGGCAAGCCATCCTCTTCCGGTCGAGAACCATGGTCTCAGATTTGGAGGTGCTGATCCTCATCCCAGCCGCTTCACACTCGGCCACGAACCTACCCAGCAACAGCTGAAGGTCAGAGCTGGATGAAGCTAGGAAGACCACATCATCCGCAAAACGCAGAGATGAGATTCTCCTGCCACCAAACTCGGCACACTCCACTCCACGGCTGCGCCTAGAAATTCTGTCCAGAAAGGTAATGAACAGAACCGGTGACAAAGGGCAGTCCTGGCAGAGTCCAACCCTCACCGGGAACAGGTCCAACCTACTACTGTCTACGCGGACCAAAATCACGCTGCTCTGGTAAAGGGACTGAATGGCCCTTAACAGAAAGCCATCCACCCCATACTCCTGGAGCGTCCCCCACAGGGTGCCCATGGGGACACAGTCATAAGCCTTCTCCAAATCCACAAAACACATGTGGATTGGTTGGGCAAACTCCCATGACCCTCCATCACCCTTGCAAGGGTAAAGAGTTGGTCCACAGTTCCACGGCCAGGACGAAAACCACATTGCTCCTCCTCAATCTGAGATTCAACTATCGATTGGACCCTCCTCTCCAGTAGTACCTTGGAGTAGACATTTCCAGGGAGGCTGAGGAGTGTGATCCCCCTATAATTGGAACACACTCTCAGGTCACCCTTCTTAAAGATGGGGACCACCACCCCGGTCTACCACTCCACAGGAACTGCACCCAATGACCACGCAATGTTGTAGAGATGTGTCAACCACGACAGCCCTACAACATCCATAGCCTTGAGATACCCATGACGAATCTCATCCGCCCCCGGGGCTCCGCCGCTATGAAGTTGTTTGACTACCTCAACAACTTCTGCCCCCGAGATTGGACAGTCCGTCCCCAGGTCTCCCGGCTCTGGTTCCTCCTTGGAATGCGCGTAGGTGGGATTGAGGAGCTCCTCAAACTATTCCTTCCACCGTCCGACTATTGCCCCAGTTGATGTCAGCAGCTCCCCATCCCCACTGTAAACAGTGCAAGCGAGTTGCTGCCTTCCTCTCCTGAGGCACCGGACAGTTTGCCAGAACCTCTTTGGAGCCGATTGATAGTCTTTCTCCATGGCCTCACCAAACTCCTCCCACAACTGAGATTTTGCCTCGGCAACTGCCATTGCTGCACCCCGCTTTGCTATCCAGTACCTGTCTGCTGCCTCTGGAGACCCACAGACCAGTCACGCCCTGTAGGCCTCCTTCTTCAGCCTGATGGCTCCCCGAACCTCTGGTGTCCACCAGCGGGTACGGGGGTTGTCACCACGACTGGCATCGGCCACCTTGCGACCACAGCTAGCAACAGCCGCCTCAACAATCGCAGAGTGGAACAAGGCCCACTCAGAGTCAATGTCCCCCACTGCTCTCTGGATGTGGTCAAAGCTCTGCCGGAGGTGGGAGTTGAAGACCGTCTTGACAGGTTCTTCTGCCAGGCGTTCCCAGGATACCCTCACTATGCGTTTGGGTCTGCTAGGTCTACGCGGCATCTTCCCCTGATCCAACTCACCCCCAGGTGGTGATCAGTTGACAGCTCCGCTCCTATCTCCACTCGGGTGTCCAAAACATACGGCGGCAGGTCAGATGAAATGACTACAAAGTCTATCATCGACCTGCGACCTAGGCTGCCCTGGTACCAAGTGTACCGATGGGCATCCTTATGTTCGAACATGGTGTTCGTTATGGCCAAACTGTGGCTTGTACAGAAGTCTAATAACGAAACACCACTCGAGTTCAGATCAGGCGGCCCGTTCCTTCCAATCACACCCCTCCAGGTCATGCTGTCATTGCCCACGTGAGCAATGAAGTCCCCCAGCAGGACAATGGGAGTCCCCTGATGGAGCACTACTCATCCCAGGGACTCCAAAAAGGGTGGGTACACCGAACTGATATTTTGCCCATAAGCACAAACAACAGTCAGGACCCATTCCCTGACCCGAAGGCGCAGGGAAGCAACCCTCTCGTCCCCCGGGATAAACCCCAACACACAGGCAGAGAGTCTTGGGGCTAACAAAAAGCCAACCCCAGCCCTCCGCCTCTCACCCGGAGCAACTCCAGCAAAGGAGACTGTCCAACCCCTCTCAAGGACTTGGGTTCCAGAGCCAATGCTATCTGTCGAGGGGAGTCCAACTATATCTAGCCGGTACTGCTCAACCTCTGCAACAAGCTCCTGCTCCTTCCCCGCCAGCGAGGTGACGTTCAATGTCCCAAAAACCAGTTTCCTTGTCTGGGGATCGGACCGCCAAGGCTCCCGCCTCGGTCTGCCACCCGATTCGCATTGCACCGGACCCTTCATGCTCCTCCTGCGGGTGGTGGGTCCACAGTTGGATGAGCCCATGTATCCAGTTCGGGCTGGGCCCGGCCGGGCCCCATGGGCGGAAGCCCGGCCACCAGGCGCTCGCTCACGGGCCCCAACCCCAGGCCTGGCGCCAGGGTGGGACCCCAGTAACCCTCCGGGCCAGGTACTCAGACTCTTTGATTGTACATCCATGAAAGATCCTCTGAACTGTTTTTGTCTCTTCTGTAAAGTCCTATCTGCGTAAATATGTTGTTAAAGCAAATTAAATGCCCTTCGCTTATTAACACAATTAACAGGCTTCCAAACTCTGGACATCTCCAGTGATTTAGTTTCAACAAATTTTCCTCAACAGTTTCAGCTGATTGTCCCATTTAGGAATAAAACACGATTTTTAAATCTCTCTCTCTCTGCTCTGTGTTGCTCATTCGTCAGACCCGCTGATCCAGAGGCAGAGAAAAAGGTTAAACCTCCAACCCTGCTTTAATGTCAGCGATAAATGCAGCAAAGCATTTATTGTTGACAACAGGTTAATCATTCACAGAAAGTATATTTGTTATTCATTATCTGAAAGTATCTGATTAGTTAATAAACAAAATATTTTGTTGGGATTGATTTTCAGAATCTCACTTTCTTCCGTGTACTTTTTTATAATATTGATGTATTGAAATACAGAGAAATCAACTAACATAAGCACATTCACACATGGACTTGAACACATCGTATGGCGGCAGCTCTTCTGTACTTTCATTAAGTAGCTCACGAGCCCAAAAAGGTTGGAGACGCCTGGATTGATGCTTTAAGTTGGTGAAATCAGAAACGACTCAAATTACAGGAAAACTCTTTTGAATTGAGAGACTTTTTCTTGGGAGGTGAATAAAAAATGTAGGCTTACTAGTTCCAGACCAACAAAACCCCATGTTACTCTGAAGTTCAGGTTATGTTATTGACAAAAATAGACAGACATAGACTTACAAATATATACAAAAATAAAAAATACAGTTTCGAGATTAAGAGGAATTCTCAGCGTAGCACAACCACAACGTGTAGATTTGAAATTTAACTCACAAAAATTAAACAAAAACAAAATAAGACTTTCTGGTACCCACAACACATTCATGCTGTGATTTTAGCACTTTCATTTGTATTTGTTCCTTTAATTGACTGTTATAAACACTCAGTGGTTTACTTTGTGGATCAACCTGTTCAGGCTTGTGTTCCTGAGCCCAGGGTCCCTCATTAAAATGTGGAATATCAATCCATTTATCCATTTTCGGCCGCTTTTCCGGGGTCGGCCGCGGGGGCAGCAGCCTAAAGGTTGGTTTATGCTTGACGCGTCTGCGAGGTCCGCACGGCTCCGCGCGGAAAAGTTGCGTCATTTTAACAACCACGCCCCTCCACCGCGCCTCCGCACGGCCCAGAATTTCCGCAACGCGCACCTCGGAAAATTTCTAACCACGCGGATGGACGGACGCGGAAAAACATGGCGGACCGGCAAGAACTAGTACGGCAGAGTTTGTAAATACAGACATTTGTATGATTCAGCTCTCAAAGATCACCGTGATCAACATGTTGTAAATAATTCTTGGAGAGAAATAGCTCGGAAAAGACGAGAACGCTGTTAAAAATGCTGGAATGCCATGTTGTAAACAGTAATTTCTACTTCTACTATGGTGTAGTGTTGGGTGCATGCCGTAGAGCTCCATGCTGCCCCCTACAGTTTGGGAGAATATTGGCTCACCGCAGAGACGAGCCGCATGAACCATAAACGCTGCGAGTTGTGAAGCGCGTTCCATCCGCGAGCCGCATCACCGTGCGGAAAGTGAATGCGTCAAGCATAAACCAAGCTTAAGCAGGGAGGCCCAAACGTCCCTCTCCCCACCTACTTGGGACAGCTCCAATGGGGTGGGTGGGGGTGGGTAATCCCAAGGCGTTCCTTGGCCAGCAGAGAGACATGGTCCCTCCAGCGTGTCCTGACTCTTCCTTTAGGTATCCTCCTGGGTGAACGTGTGCCCGGAAAACCTCACAAGGAGGCATCATAATCAGATGCCTGAGCCACCTCAACGGCTCCTCTCGATGTGGAGGAGCAGCAGATCTACTACAAGCCCGTCCTAGATGATGGTGTTTCTCACCCTATCTCTAAGGGAGAGCCCAGACACCCTGTGGAGAAAACTAGTTTTGGACATTGTTTCTGGTTTTTTCAGACACTACCCAAGCTCGTGACCATAGATGAGGGTGGGAACATAGATCAACCAATCAAGAGCTTCGCGTATCGACTCAGCTCTCTTTTCATCACGTTGTGAGGAGAAACCTGCTGACATGTCAGCCACCGAGTCTAGCAGAGACAACCCATTTAATATAAGGACCTGAAACCCAGCTCTTCTTATTGTGGACGTCAAACTAGCAACCAGGGTGATTTCAACCACTCACAAACTAGATCCATCTTTCCTAGAGAAAAACTTAATGACATACTAACCCAGGTGTTTTAATTGTTTTGCATTTTTCTTTTCTTTTTTCTCGATTTCAGGTTTTTAATTTCATTTAGTTTCATCTGAGCTCTTTTACCATTTGTTTGATCATTTTAGTAAACAAAGATAAAATTCAATCACTGCCTCCTCGTCTTGAAGTCCTGCTGTGTTAAAATTAAAGTTGTTCAATAGTTCAAAAGCTCTGGAGCTTCTCTCCTCTGTGAAGAAAGAACCAGAGAGGTTCGGACCGAGCTGCTGCAGCAGACTAAAACACAACACGGACATTTTTTAATGATAACACCTCATGGGAGAGGCACTGTAATGTCCCACCATGCAGTGATGATATATTCATTCATCCACCAGTACCTGTGTCCATGCTGTCCAGGTCCAGGTGGTGAAGAACACACGATGAATCAGTCCCAGCTGATGGATGATCCTGAAGTGGTAGCAGGTTTTCTTTAGCCGTGTTTAGCTAACAGCTGCAATAGAAACAAAGCAGGAGAGCTGATTAAGATGCTGCTTCAGAACAACGCAGGAGATTAAAGATCCAACGCTTTGGTTCTGATCAGCTGAGGACAGATCCAGTCTGGAAAAGAGGACCTTTGCTCACCTGAGTTCACGGAGTAGAGCTAACCGCTTTTTCCTCCAGAGTCACATTCAGATTCGGGGCGTTTCCGTCGGAGAGTGTGAGCAGGATGGATCAGTCCCAGCTGATGGATGATCCTGAAGAGGTAGCAGGTTTTCTTTACAAATGCATAAATCCGGCTTTCTTATAGTTTCACAACTCAGAAACTATGTTTAATGCAATCTGCTATTAGTGTAGGATAACCCAGTACAGGTGTGAAGAGTGTGGGTGTAGTAGTTGTTGAGCTAGAGCAGATTAAAGTTGGTCAGAGTTGGGAAAATTGGGTGAAATTGCCCTTTAACCATTTGCCGAATCGGAAGCAAACTGCAGCCTCGTCAAAACGAGCGCGTTTCTCAGAGAGGCCAAAGGAACAGCAGCAGATCCAGAGGGCAGGAAGTCTAGAGAAAAGCTTTTCTCACCCACAACCTGATTCTGGAGCTCCGATTGTCACGAA
The DNA here is from genome assembly GCF_043380555.1 of Nothobranchius furzeri. Classification (NCBI taxonomy): domain Eukaryota; kingdom Metazoa; phylum Chordata; class Actinopteri; order Cyprinodontiformes; family Nothobranchiidae; genus Nothobranchius; species Nothobranchius furzeri. The sequence continues at coordinate 91,995,988 of NC_091742.1, read as the reverse complement.
GACCGCAGAATATCTTCTCTGGTTCTGGAAAGAACTCCACCAAGTTGTTGAGGAGGAGAAGAAAGTTTCCACAGCCTGGTGAGAAGATTTCTGCAGCAGCAGCAGTTAGTCGCTTTAGCTGATCAACTCTCCCAGAGACTGAAGTGAAGACATTTTTACTGCAGAGCCTCAAATATTCTCCTCACACACCAGAACAACAACAAGCTAGCTCTGCTAGCAGCTTCCGGTTTCTGCTTTTTCCGGTGGTCGGTGACCAGCGTAAAGGTGCACTACCGCCACCTGCTGGAGCAGAATAAAACACCTGTGTTCAGAGTTTGATAAACCGCGCATAACTGATAACGGCGATTAGTTAAAAACGTTTTTCCATTTGTTAAAATATATTTGTCATTTCTTTGTGGTTTCTTCAAAAGCCCAGGATAAAAAAGACGAGTCAAATACGTTCCTTTTTGATGTTCCATTATCTGAATATGACCAAATTTCTTTTTGTAATTGTATGACCCATAACCAAATCAAAAATACTTAGTTGCTTTTGTCTTTGTTTTGTTTTTATTGAAGCAGCCCAGAGAAACAAACAGAATAGGTTCAAATCCTGGCAGTGGTAACTTTAAATTGCACTTCCTTTTGTGGCAAGGTGGAGAAAAGGCCCAGGCAGGATTCGGTCCCCAGACTTCTGAGTGAGAGGAGGAGGAGGAGGAGGAGGAGGAGGAGGAGGAGGAGGAGAAGAAGAAGAAGAAGAAGAAGAAGAAGAAGAAGAAGAAGAAGAAGAAGAAGAAGAAGAAGAAGAAGAAGAAGAAGAAGAAGAAGAAGAAGAAGAAGAAGAAGAAGAAGAAGAAGAAGAAGAAGAAGAAGACAAAGCCGGCAATATTTTATATGGCGCCTCTCAAGATAAAAATCACAAGGCACTTCACACAAAAAACTTATGTAGGTATAAAAAGATTTCAAAAATGATTTAAAAATGTTAAAAAGGAGAAAAGAAAAAATGTAAGAAAAGAAGAGAGAAAATGAATGGGAAAGAGGAAAACCAGTGGATACTGGAAAGGGCGGAATAAGAGCAGAATAAGAAGAGGGTGGTGATGAAGGTCATGTAAAAACCAGCCTGAACGGGTTAGTTTTCAGCTGCTTTTTGAAGGAGACCACTGAGTCCATTGATGTCAGGCTCAGGGGGAGAGAGTTCCAGAGTCTGGGGGCCACAGCAGCAAATGATCTGTCACCTTTGGTCTTTAGCCTGGTGCGTTGCACAACCAGTAGGCTTTGATCATTGGACCTCAGGGACCTGCTGGGGGTGTAGGGACTAAGAAGATCACCAATGTAAGATGGTGCTTGTCCATGTAAGGCCCTATAGACCAGAACAAGGATGTTGAAATGAACCCTGAAGTTGACTGGCAGCCAGTGAAGCTGGAGGAGAAGCGGGGTGATGTGGGTGTGTTTGGAGGACTTGGTCAGAAGCCGAGCACAGACGTTCTGAACCACCTGTAGACGGTTCAGGGAGGTTCTGCTCAGACACGTGAAAAGAGAGTTACAGTAGTCTAAGTGTGAGGAGATGAAGGTGTGGATAACTGTCTCAAGTTCAGAGCGAGACAGAATGTGACTCAGCTTAGCAATGTTCCTGAGATGGAAGAAGGAAGAGCGAACAAGAGAACTGACATGAGAATCCAGGGTGAGAGCTGGGTCAAAGGTCACGCCAAGATTCCTGACGGAAGGTTTGGTGTGAGAAGCAAGCTGACCAAGAGAGTCTCTGACTCCACCAGTTAAGCTCGTGACAGTCCCAATCAAATTTGGTAATCTACATGTAAATAAAATCATTTTCTGCCGGTTTAACCACTGTGTGTATATACTGATAACTCAAGAAAAATATTTAACCAATAGCTAACCAGAATAAATCTTCTATTCCAGCTGCGTTCTCAGTTCCACCTGCTTGACTTCTGAGAAAATCTTTGCAGCCTCTTAGGCTCAACAACTTTGTGCACCTTGGTGGTTTAATAAGGTCTATAAAAACTATTTGACATATTCTTTTGCCTGTAGGTGTCTTTATCAGCTTGTAAAATTTTGTAGTTAGCATGATGTGATCATTTGACAGGGACACAGCAATGACATTGGACAAACCAGATGCATTGTTTAGTGTGTTAGCACAAGTGTTAATTTGCAACACTTGTCCATATCATATGAACCAGACATCGGCACGTCGCATATATGACATCACCACAGAATCTCGTCTGCCCTAGCATAGCTGCTACTTATCACATGGCCAGATTTATGGTGTTTTTGTTTCCTCCTGAAAGATTTGAAGTTCGCTGAACTTCCAGCCATTTTCCTCTTGGTTTTCTCCGTGTCTGGTTCAATGACGTGACTTTCGTGAAGCACATTTGTAGTCCTGGACTTATTTTCACACAAAACCTAAAATACTGTTTCCCTCCGTTCGAAAATGAGCGCTGTCTTGGTATCTAAATGTGTCTTTAAAATTCACTCCATGGCACATAACAAGCGGAATTAGAAAATAGCGTCTTTGGCCCCGTTGACTTGCATTCATTTTTTTGTTCTTCCGGGGACCCGTGGTCCAGAAGTAGATGGGCGAGACTTAGGCTCCCTGTGTGTGATGTGCGCTGTGTCTCAATTCAGGGTCTGCATCCTTCGAAGGACCCAGCCTATTCGGCCGACGTGGGCTCCGTCCTCCGTCGGCCGGGTAGACCGGATGTTAACGGCTGTGAATTTGGACAGGCCTAGCCTTCATGAAATCCCGCCTCTCCCTCGGCGAACGTTCCGTCACCTAGCAACTGTGGAACCGCTGAGCAGAAAGGAGAAGGAACTTTAAACGATGGAGCTCAAAGTTTTTAATCATTTCCTTGACTGTTGGAGAGCTAATTCAGAGAAAATACTTTCAGCAAGCTGAGCCTGAGCAAAGATGTGATAATAGTTTTTAATACTTTCTAAGGGTCTTAATTTGACCAAAACTGATTTATCACCTTTTAAGACTTTTCAAGACCCAGCGGATACCTTCTAGTAAACAATTCACATTTGTAAACAAAAATAAAATTCAAGAGTTTAATGCAGAACTGATTTTATTTAGATATTTCTTTTATATGTACATGTTTAATCTTTATTAACCATTTTTTTCACAAAGTAAAAGGCTGTCAAAGTTCTTCCTTCTCTCTGTGCCCTCTGCTGCTCTGCCTCCCTCTGCAGCCTCATGTCCTCCCTGATCAGCTCCAGAAGCTGGTCATCGCTGGCACCTTCCCCTGGATGCCCATTTTCTCCGGAATAGTCTTAACAAACATGTAAGAAAAGAAACAGGAAGAGAAAAGAGGACAACGGGTTATTCCTTTCATGGTTTCACAGAAAAAAATAAACTCAAACGAGTTTTTAAAATATGAGATGTTATTGTACCTCCAAGCCACAGCCGCCGAATACTTTGCTCCAGTGAACATGTGGTCCATCTCCACCCTAAGCTTAATAAATTCCCTGGTTTTCTCTTTTGTCCCTAAAATACAAACTCCTATTAAAATCAGGGGGAAAACGTAGCGGGAGAAGTACGACACCGAGCGCGGCCGAACATACGAGCAGAGACCGCAATACAAGCACTTTTACTGTAACATTTCTAACTAAAATAACGTTCATGTATCACAAAAAGTCCTTAACCTAACGGTTTTCAAGTTTATACTGACATTTATATGCGCAATCCTCTCCGACAGCTCCCGCTTCACTGTCCGCCATTGTTTTTAAAAGTTCTGCCGTCCGGCCCGCAAGGCATCTTGGGAAAGGTAAACCACTGAAGGATTCACCGGACCCATCCTTCATACAGGTGAAAAGAAGGCCGGATTCGTCGACCGCATTTGAAGGAGTCTTCGAATTACAGGCCAAGTCGCGGCGCTGTGACGTAACCGGCCGACGAAGGATGCAGACCCTGAATTGAGGCACAGCCATAATTTTTGTGAGATGCAAGGTCCAGCAGAGTGTCAGTCGTTTGACCTGCATTCACAATTACATCCATCAACATCAGAATGAAAGGCAGCTCAATTCAGTTTATTTATAAAGCGCCAAATCACAACAAGAGTCGTCTCAAGGCACTTCACATAGTAAACATTCCAATACAGGTCAGTTCATTAAGCCAATCAGTAAAGTTTCCTATATAAGGAACCCAGCAGGTTGCATCATGTCACTGACTAGCGTCAGAGTCTTTACAGCAATCCTCATACTAAGTAAGCATTTAGCGACAGTGGAGAGGAAAACTCCCTTTTAACAGGAAGAAACCTCCAGAGGATCCTGGCTCAGTATAAGCAGCCATCCTCCACGACTTACTGGGGATCAAGAAGACAGAGCGTGCGCGCGCGCACACACACACACACACACACACACACACACACACACACACACACACACACAACATAAATACCAAGTAGTGTTTCTATGGTTACATCATGATTTCTTAGTAAATATTCTATTTGGCGAGAGATGAACTTTATTGTATTTATCCTAAACGGGTAAACTAGTAGTAGCACATCCAATGTCAAAGAGAGTAAAATATTATCAGGAGAGGAAGAATGTTTTAGTGGTTAGCAGCAGTGTGCTAGACGATGGGCCCCTCCATGAGGCCACCACAGCTGAGCAGAACATCACTGTAGCTTCTTCTGGGGAGAAAAACACTTAGAGAAAAAATAAAGGTAACAGCTGCAACAGCAGCAAATAATACAGTTAAAGAGCAATTTGTAGAATAAAGCAGTAGAGTGTGAAAAGTGGTCAGTGTGTCCTCCAGCAGTCTAAGCCTATAGCAGCATAACTACAGAGATAACTCTGGATAACCTAGCCTTTTAGATGTAGGCATGTTGGAGGCAGGGCAAGGGAGAGCCGTCTTTACCGACTGTACACTCCACCTCCCTCTACTCCCCCACTTGTCCAGAGCTAGGCTAACATCAGATTTTAACCATAAGCCCTATCAAATAAAACAGTTTTAAGCCTATTCTTAAAAGTAGACAAGGTGTCTGCCTCACGGACTAAAGTTCATGAAGTCTGTTGGTTTCTAATAGCTCAGACTGGTTTTCACCAAGGGGAAACCCGAAGATCCCAAAGCTGATGCCAACATGGAAGAGATACAAATTGCAGTTCCGCCCTCAGCTGCTAGGGGCTGGCTCCAGAATTCTCGTTATTCAATGTTAGAAAATGCCAGTTTTCTCAGCAGAAATAAACATGTTTACAGCCTGGTTCATAACCGTTTTACTCCTCTGTTTATGTGTAATTAAATGCTTGAAATGATGAATAATTAGATGTGGTTGACAGGTAGTGTAAGCGTCAGAGCTGGTGCTAACAGCTAGCTTCGCAGAAGGCCTCAGCCTGGGACTCTCGATAACAGATGTTTGGTCTTTTTGACTCTCTGAGCTTCAGTTGGGTCCTCTGTGTGTTTGTATGTTAATCATGGAATTATTTGGACAAAGAGGGCAAGCTGTGATTGCTTTAAGAGATCATCCAAGAAGTCTGCTTCATTTTTATCAGTAAGTACTGTACTTTATTTCACTGGTTGAATGGGAGAAAATGCTGTGCATTTAATGTAACACTGCTTGGTAAAGACGGGTTCAAATGTGACGTGCCGGCTGGGTACCGAAACTTGAGCTAAGCTGGCCAAGGCCGGAGGTTTCTGGGTGTTGCTCGCCCACCATGGCCAAGAATCGGCAAGGTCTCTGCCACAGAAGGGAGGATTACCAAGTTTTGGTTTCTCTCCCTTCTGCAGCAACGACTAGGTACTTTTTAAGGCACCAACCAAATTCCATGGTACCTATCGAGGACTGATTCACGTGATATGAAACAATGCCTTATTTCGGTATCTGTCCTTCATTAACGAGAACTTGCAAGACAGTGATTTGCCATCATAGACAGCAGCATAGTATGCACAAGAGCTTAATGCCATCAGTTGCTGTAAACAGAGAAAGCAGCTTGGTAGAAAGAACATGCTCTAAAGTTTGGGTCCACTTTACTAAATGCGATGGGAGACTGGGTGATGAGGGCAACATCGACAACAATCTAAGTGAGGCATAATCATCTTAATCTGCACTGAAACTCTTTAAGTTGATGCTTTTTCACCTTTGAGTCGCTCAACAACGTATTTCTGGCTAAAAGCGCCTGAAAACCTCCATTAGCTTTGGGTTAGCTCAGGTAGTTTGTAGCTAGCTCAGTTGGCTCCAAGCTCTGTATACCTTCTGGTTAGCTTGTTGCTAATCTCCGGCTGATCGCTGTGGAGGAGCGGACCGTCTACTCTTGTATACGGACCAGGCACCCGGCTCCGTTCGCCGCGGTCTGACGGTGTATTTCAACTGTCAATGATTAGCTCCTAGCTCCGTGTTAGCTTTGGGTTAGCTTAGCTCATACCTCCATCTATTCAGCATTCATGAGTGTCAATTTGCTCCCAATCTCACAGCCTTACCCCAAAATTGCACAATCTCCGCTCCGCCCCCGCTTTCCGCTGCCGCTCGCTTCTGAACTCAATTTTTACTGGTACCCGCTCTACAATGGCTCCGCCCCGGTGCGGAGACCTGAGGTGCGCAAACAGGCATGCGCAGGATTTTTGAGACGTTGCGATACAGTCCGAGCAATAAACGCGGAAGTTAGATCCAAACACCCGTTGTGTGGGAGAAGCATCGGCATGAACTGTTTAATCTGCCCATCATTTGTGTTGAGAGATCAGCAGTGTTTGGATCAACAATGGGTGACTACTTTGATAGTGGAAACTGTATTTATGGCTTATTTTTGTGCATTTAAAGTTCAACCGCCATTGATAGTTGTTAAAAGTTGTTAAACCTGTGCATATGAAACAAAAAAAAAAACACTTTTTGTTTATCGATTTATTGTGAAATAACGGAAGTTGTGCTTGCTCCCTTTCCTGTTGGGCGGTTGTGATTTCTGTCCATTGACTGCGGAGGTGCTCCGGCGTCCGGCAAAAATAGAAGCGATCCTATTTTTGCCGGATGGCGGAACGGCCGCAGTAGTGGAACAGCCAGGGGTGGATTTAGGACTGAAAAAGATCCGGGGCTTAACACACACGCGCACACACACACACACACACACACGTGACATGCACTTGTCAGCATCATATATATTACAAATCACAAATATTTTCAAATAAGACTCACAAACCTGAGTCAACACCAGTATCAAAGCTGGGGTTCTGTCGCGGTACTTTTTGTCTAAAAAACGTCCTTATGTCCATCTTCACTCATGAGTTTCAGGCAGACTGTAGAAGAAACCAGCTGCTGAAGGGCTTCTTCAGTGGTGGAGACTCAGGCTGGCTATATACAAACTACTGCCAGCTGCTCCCTCTCTGTTGGACTTTGGTACTGCATGTTACTTCCACGTTTTAGATCCGGGGCTTTTCATAAAACATTCGGGGCTTGAGCCCAAGTAGCCGGGCCTAACGCCGCTTGCTGCAGAGTTCGTGCCTGAGTGGAGCAGAGCGGAGCTAGTGGAATTTTGGACTCAGCTCCACCTCTTTTCCAGTGTTTGGGTTGTCTTGGCGTGACGAGACATGTGACACGAGCAAAATATCGGTGGTGGGAAGCTCCCATTTGGCTTCATAGTATTCTATGATAAATGACCCACACTTGTACAGCACCTTTCTGAGTCAGAAGCCCCAAAATCACGTTACACTAGTGCATCATTCATCCATTCACACACTCTTGATGATGAGCTACAATGTAGCCACAGTTGCGCTGGGGCTCACTGACAGAGGCGAGGCTTTCTACACACAGGCGCCACCAATCCCTCCGACCACTGCCAGCAGGCGAGGTGGGCTTGCCCAAGGACACAACAGAATTCTCTGGCAGGAGCTGCGATCAAACCTGCAACCTTCTGATTACCAGACCACCCGCTCTACCTCCTGAGCTACTGTCCAGTAGCTATGCTCTTTACTGGTGAAAAACACACATTAATGCACTTGAAGGGATGAGATGTAAACTTTAATTAAACACTAAATTAAATGTTATCCGTTTGTTCACAGCATAAAACCGTACCTGTAATTAACACAGCTGCCGCAAAAGCGTGCTTTATTAACTTCTACAGCGTGCAGCCGAAGGCGCGGGTTCATATCTAACAGGTTTAACAGCTCAGAAGTCTTTCAGCACCAGCATTCCTGGTGTGTCCTTCCAGCTGGGAGGCCAGGAAGCCTTGATGCTGGGTCGGTTCTTCAGAAGTTCATGATAAGCTGCAAGCTTAGGGAAGTGCTCCTCGTTTAACCTGCAGAAAACACAGAATTGTTGTTGGTTTTTATTTTGTCCTTTACTTTAAAGAAGTGGTTCGTTTAATCTGGACTTACCCAAAGCGGAAGAGAAAAGCAATCACAGGAAAAACGATTACGTCGGCCATTGAAAAGGTCTTTCCTGCGAGGAAATCTCCTGATGAGTTCTACAAAACAGAGTAAATGGATGAACCAGAGGTTCAGAAAGCTTCACCAGTTTTATCTACGTTGTTGGATCGGTGGCTAAGATGTTTTCCTAAAAGGCAAACGAGGAAATAAGCCAAGTTTCCGTCTCAGAGGCTGATGTAAAGACCGACACGGTCAGGTAATCCCAGCAATCAGAGCAGATTACAAACAAGCTGAGCTCAGATTGAAGGTGAAACGTTGTTTCAGAGCAGTGAGGCAGAAAACTCTGCATCCAGTTAAACACACGACTAAAACCACATCCTGTACGGTTTTAACGTTTGGGAGGAAGTTAAATATAAATGAAGAGTTGGTCTAAATGTAATTCTGCACAGATTAACCTGGAAATCAGAATCTGGTGCAAAAGTTCATTCATGTCACTAATTCAGCTTAAGAAGGTGAAACTAATAAAGGAGACGGACAGAGCCAGACGTTTCAGCCTGGATCTGTTAGGACTGTGATGATTGTGGCCCACAGCTGATGAAAACACCACATTCATGATCTCAGACTACTAAAGGTCCAATATCCTAGACTCAGAGTGTCACACTCTAATCCAGACAACTGTACAGGGTTCCTGAGCCTTTAGATGGTCTCTCAGTCGGACCTGGATCCCTGACATTAATGGACGTGTGCTGAGTGTAAAAACTGCTGCAGACAGAAGCATCAGCGGTCCCACCTGCATGTATCCCTCCCACAGTTTGATCTCGTTCTTCAGATCTTCTCCGTTCCTCTTTCTGGCAGAATCGTGCCTCTCGTTCTCCGGGACGAAGCGCTCGTAGAAGAGAGATTGTGCTGCGAAACAAGCGGACGTTAAAACAAACACCCACTCCCACTGATCACTCTCATTTCCTGTAGCGGCAGCAGACGGGACCAGTTGGGATGAGCGGCCACATCGGTTAGAAAACTTCCTTTAACCTCTCGCTGCCGTGCTGTAACCAGTGAGATCATGTGATCTCTGTGGGATTAACTCGTGACCCGCTAACATTCCACCCCCATCTGGACCCCAAAGGTTTAATGCCCCGAGTCTAGCCTAAGCGTGCGAGTGCACACTCGTTGCTTGTGCGTGTCATGTGTCTCTGAAACAGTTGGGTTCTCACGGGGATGGGTGCAGCTGCCCCCCCCCCCCCCCCCCCCCCATCAGGAGACTGTCTGATGTTGCTAAGCGCTAGTCATCCCTCCGAGTCTGACATGAACAAGTCGTTGCTCAGACAGGATCAGGCAGCTTCTCCGAGTCCCTTCAGGTCACAGCGGTCAGCTGAAGTGGTGTGTGTGCTGGTCATGGAGGCGTGGTTGTCGGGGCACACACCTGTTTTCTGGAAGAGTGTGAGACCCTCAAACATGCGCTGGTACGTCAGGGCCATCTCAGCCGGGCTGTCGGGGATCAGCTTCGTTCCCTGGGACTTGAACTGGTTCTGTTGTTGTTGACATGAAAAGAGCGACGGTTACGAGCGGCTCAGGTTTCCTGTTCTACTCACCAGGGCGTCGGGTGTCTGCCTCTGCTAAAGCACAAGCACACCTCCCACTTCTGTTGGCAGAACCGGTAAAACTTTAACCCGGTCCGAGGTTCGGCCCCTTCTCACCTCCAGGTACAGACAAGCAGCATAGGACTCGTTCACGATGATGTTTCCATGTTTGAAGGCAGGCAGCTTTCAAATAAAAACAAAGAATTACAGATTTTTAAAGGTTTTCCAAAACGCAGCGGCTGTTTCTGAACGGAACCTACCTGACCCCTTGGGTTAACGTCCATGACTTCCTTGGATTTGTGCTCCCCCTTGTCAAAGGAGAGCAGCTTGCTGTTGTACCCCTGCAGGTTCTTCTCCTCCAGAGCGATCATCACCCTCCAGCAGGGAGGAGAGCCAGAGCCCCACATGAGAGTCATGTCCTTGGCCATGGTTTCAGATCGAGCAGCCACTCGCAGCAGACGCAGCAGGAGTTAGCGATGGGGGAGGTGGTGAGGAGTGAGTCTGGAAGGCTGCACACCTCCTCTTTTATAGAGCTCACCCTCCACGACTGGATTGGTGGAACAAAGTCCCAGCCCAGGTTGTTGTCCCAAAGATCACTGACTGATGGCTGGTGAGAGGGTCTACTCTGCTGCCAGGCTGGTTAAACTAACCCTGAGCCTAACCACTGGTCAGCAGTGGTTTGAGTCCAGCTGCTGGTGTTGGACATCATCAGTGACGAGGAGGAGGAGCTTCTCTCGACTCGTGCTGCAGCTCTATCAGGTGAACTGAGGGGAAAAGGCAGACGAGTGTCCAGAGCTCACACTCTTCACCTGTGTCTGCCTTATTAATAGAGACAAAGCATCCATGCTGTCAACACAGCTGTAATCCTTTCAAAATAAGGGCTGGGAGTGACATTGTTTGTATTTTTATGTGGGGGAAAAGTCATTTAAGCATCAGGAGAAAGTGTTTTTACAGAAGAAAAGTCACGCGAAGCTCTTCATCGAAGCTAGAAGTGACAAAGTTGTAATCTCCTTCATTCAGACCTGCAGCAATGCCAGGACTGCATTCTCACAGTGACTCAGCACTTTTCATTCTAGCCTGTGCAGACAGAGAATGAGAAGAACTCACTCCCACTGATACGATGTAAACAGAACCACTTTAACCAACATCTCACTGGATTTATGTTGCAAAGAAACGTTCGAGCTGCTTTAAATGGACCAAAATGATCTCCGTTGTTCTCAGCTGGAAGTTCCTCTGTGGTATTTTCTCTGGGCCGTTAGAACAATCACCAGTGATGCCGGTAAAAAACACCAAATGCATTTTATGCAACACTCAGTGCAGAGTTGGTGTTAAAATGAGTGAGAAACAGGTTCCATAGTTTCTCTGCGGTAACGCTTTTTAAACCCGCCCACATTTGATTCCTTCTCCAGTTCTTTGTCTGATGACACAAAACCTACAATGTAAAAGTGGTCGTCTTCTGCGTGATCTCCTCCTCCTCGTCACTGGGACACGTGAACTGTATCTATGTCTACGTCACTATGCAGGCTGAGCCTCACAGGCCCGCTGAGGATTTGCAGCAAAAACATTTTTTTCTTTGGTCCCACGACACGTTTGTGCCCGTCCTTCTGCAGCGAACGCCTTCATACAAGACAAATGATTATTTTACCTCCCTAGGTACACCTGCATGCAGAGACGGATTAAATAAATGGACTACACTAGGCAGGCTGCATTTTATGCCCCCCCCCCCCCTCGATATTATTTAATGAATTGAAATCTGAAACTTACCAAAGTTACTTATAAAAGTTCATTCACATTTTATGTAGCCTAGTCTTTGTTCACAAATTGGTTGTTTGTATGTTAAACATTCTATCAGACAATTTTTTTTATATTAATTATACATCATTACACAGCTGTATTAAATGCTAATAAGTTATCCTCATCTTATCCATTGGGAGTGTCATTGTCAAGGCGGTACCAGTATATAACCACTAGGTGTCATTAAACTATGTAAACAGAGCAAATATATTCATCTTATTTGCTCTGTTTACATTTAATAAACACATTCAATTAAAAATACTTTCTGCTAAATACAATAGCTTACAACATTTATAAATGTTGACAAATTAATCACATGATGGTGGAAAGACTTTCAAGAATGAATAGATTAATTTGAATGGACTGAAGCATGTTTTAAAGGTGCAAAAACAAACTATAAACACGCAGCTTAAATTATTACAGTATAAATTTAATACAATCTATCATCTTAAAAGAAAGTATTTTAATAAAATGAAAACATCATCTTAAGTTTTGATCTTGCTTTATGCTCATTCAGGCTGTTTTTGCCTCTGCTGAATCAGAAATTCGGTGTCTATTTTCTGAGTGTGAACTTATTGTTAGTTTTGTTATTTGAACATTAATAAAAATATTTAAAAATAAAAATTAATAAAACCAGCAACACTTACCAAGGAAACCATTTAGCACGCTCCACTCCGGGATAATCTTCAGCCTTCCAGCATCACAGGCCTCAGTCGCAGCAGAAACACGTCTGAAGAAATGTTCCTTGGTTAAGCTTCGGTTTGTGTCTCCACATTTCCTCTGTGATGCAGAGAAATATGCAATATTTTGGGAGGGATGGTTTAGTGCAAAGTACTCACGCATCCTGTCATCAGTTTGGTTATGTACCACTGCAGGATCCGATGTAGCTTGTTAACACCCTTTCTGGGTCTAGAGGCTCCTGCTGTAAGACTAGATTGGGCTCACTTCTGGCTGGCTGCTGTTCTTCCAGTTCACCCTTCTGTGACGGCGTTGGTGCTACAGCGTCTTCCGCCGCATCTTCGGGCTGTGTCTGCTCTGGGTCTGGCCTCTGGCTCTGCTGACTCGAGCAGGTTCACAGCTGTCGGACGGCTGCCCGAGCAGCCCGACAGAAACTTCTGTAAAGCCCCCGCCGTCTCTTCTTTTGTTCCTCTTCATTTTTTTTCTTTTCACGTTTTGCCGCACCCGAAAGCATCGTGAAAGTTAGCCCACTCAAAAACACCTGCTAGCTTTGTTGTCCCGCTCTGACTCTGACCGCTTCTCTGACGTCCTTCATTGGGTGACGCCCCAGTTGTAGAATACAGTCATGGGCTGGCGTTAATGTGACGTAGCTAATGTAACGGTCTATGGTTAAGATAAACAGTATCACTATTTTTAGTTAATTAATAAATATTGAAATAAACTGTAGATAGGAGTCCTATCCACAAATTACATCATAGGAGATTTGTACATTTCATTTTAAATTAATTAATTTTTAATTTTGTCCCTCTGTCTGGGCCCCATCCAGCCAATCAGGCCCTAGGCACGTGCCTACTTTGCCTTTGCGTTAATCCGGCTCTGCCTGTATGTTTTATCTGCCTCTCTCTGTGTTGGATTTATTTATTTATTTGTGTTGCGTTGGTTTTAATAACGTATTTGAGGTTTTATCCAATAGCTTTTTTTTGTCCAACGTCAAAAGAACCTTTGAAAATATGAGGACTCGTTGCACCGCCCTGTATAAATGACGGTTAGAGGAAGACAGAGCACCATGGTGGGTGTGTTGGCTTTCATTTTAAAAATCAAAACAGTTTGTTCTGTTTAGAGAATTTCCTGTTTGTTCAAGGCGGTGAGTGAGCTGCTGTTCAGGAGAACATGAAGCAGTCACAGAGAATAATAGACAGAGCACATTTGTTTTTCAGGAGCAGCTCTGCGCTGACGACGAAAAGCAGAGTCATGCAAAAGAGGAAGAAATGGAAGATTCGTGCAAAGTCATGACAGCGTCGAGGTTTTGAGCTGAGCAGACCAGTTTCTGCCATCAAAGCATTCAAGCGATAAAGCATGGAGGTCATGTCTGCTTTGGCGACGCCTTAGTCGCTCTTGTAAAACCAGAAAGGTCACATCTGACTGCACGCTACGTCGTCTGGAGGTTCAAAGGTCATTAGTCACAAAACGGCCGTCTTGAACTCCAACTGCTTACAGCTCACACATCCTCTATTTACATGTAAACATCTCATTGGCAATAATATTGCTCTATCAGGAGGAACCTGGAGAACAAGGTGATAAGAATACAACAGGTATAAGTCAAGATGGAGCCCCTCGCTCTGTTCTCGTCGTCGTCTTCCTCCGCTTATCCGGGTCCGGGTCGCGGGGGCAGCATCCCAACTAGGGAGCTCCAGACCGTCCTCTCCCCGGCCACCTCCACCAGCTCCTCCGGCAGGACCCCAAGGTATTCCCGGACCAGATTGGTGATGTAACCTCTCCAACGTGTCCTGGGTCGACCCGGGGGCCTCCTGCCGGCAGGACATGCCCGAAACACCTCCCCAGGGAGGCGTCCATCCTGACCAGATGCCCAAACCACCCCAACTGACTCCTTACGATCCAGGAAGCAGCGGTTCTACTCCGAGTCCCTCCCGAATGTCCGAAATCCTCACCCTTTCTCTAAGGCTGAGCCCAGCCACCCTACGGAGGAAACTCATTTTGGCCGCTTGTACCGCGATCTCGTTCTTTCGGTCATTACCCAAAGCTCATGACCATAGGTGAGGATTGGGACGTAGATCGACCGGTAAATCGAGAGCCTGGCTTTCTTGCTCAGTTCCCTCTTCACCAGACAGATCGTCTCAGCGTCCGCATCACTGCAGACGCCGAACCAATCCGCCTGTCGATCTCCTGATCCCTCCTACCCTCACTCGTGAACAAGGCCCCGAGACACTTAAACTCCTCCACTTGAGCTCTTGCTCTGTTCTAATTGTTGAGTAAATCTTGTCAATTGCGTTGAACAACCAGCTTACCAAATCCATGAATAACTTCATGGCTCTGAATAACGTCAGCTAAAATAATTTTTAACCATTGACTTATATTATAGATAGACGCATAATAGAAAATACAGGTTTGAGCAGCTTTTCAGAGATTTCATTGAATATTTTCTACAAAAAATGACAGTAAAAGTACCAATAACATTTTTACATTTATTTGTTTCGTTTATATTAATTTTCCACTAAAGTCCAGTTTTCCTTGCTCCAGACTCTTAGTTTAATTCACAGAAGTAGAGAAAACATTGTACAGGTAACAAAATGAAATGGCCACAATATGACACGCTAAAGCACAAGAGACAATAATAACAGTAGTGTGAAAATAAAGTATAAATTATAGAAACTCCCTCATCTAAAACAGAGAAAGACTTATACCAGAGTTTCCACATCTTTGCATCCCGTAAAAAAAATATCCATAAATATTTTTGCCTTATTTTCTTCTTAAAGACACAATGTGTAGGTTTTACCATTGATTTCTGGAACTATCCATCATAATGTTGATGAAAATAAAACAAATGATGCCCAGTTGTTGAAAAATATTGGCAGCTTTGTAATGTATAACCATCAAAATCAGGTCTAAAATACATGGGAGCAGGTCTAAGGGTGTTTCTCAATGTCAAGGCGCCTGGCCTTGCGAGGCGATGTCTTGCGAGGCCAGGCGCCTTACTTACGAGGACGCTGTCCTTATGAAATGATAAATGACCCGCACTTGTATAGCGCCTCTCAGAGTAAGGACTCCGAAGCGCTTTACACTACAGTGTATCATTCATCCATTCACAGACACATGCACACACTGATGGTGATGAGCTACGATGTAGCCACAGCTGCCCTGGGGCGCACTGACAGAGGCGAGGCTGCCAAGCATGGGCGCCACCGGTTCCTCTGACCACCACTGCAGGCAAGGTGGGTTAAGTGTCTTGCCCAAACACACAACAGCAGAATTCTCTGTCCGGAGCCGGGATCGAACCTGCAACCTTCTGATTACTGGACAACCCGCTCGACCTGTTGAGCTACTGCTGCCCATGCTGCCTTCCTCTGTCAAACAAAACGGTTAAATGGAACAGACTTGCATCACATTAACGCTTCCACGGCGGTCACGTAACATCATGTGACACCGGAGATAACGTTATATTTTACACGTATTAGTTTAAATATAGATATATAACAAGCCTTTTACCTTTTAAATTGTGTATACATTTGTTAAATCAAATATATTAGCGAGTTACTACCCGCTAGCCACCGAAGCTGCAACTACTAAGCAACTTACCAACCATAGATAACTTCTTTGGATCTAAAAAAATTCACATTTTAAATTTGTTGACTTACTTTTAAACTTGATATTTGCCCCTGAAGTAGCTGCCAACTTCTGATCTGCCATCCTTTAGAAAATACTGCGGTGTATTCTGGGATTTTTTTTTTTTGACCAAGGCTAGGCTGCAAGACACCTCCTATGTATCCTTGCTCAGCTAGCTAAACAGTTAGCAAACGGAGAACACACGCCTCGGTATAACATGAACATTGGAACACGTCTTGGCGGTTCCTGATTATGTATCTCCTAAGCAATCCGGGCGGGACTAATACATCAAGGCGAGGTTCCTTGGCATTGAGAAACACCCTAAGTCTCTGGGCAACACCATATTAGACACCATGTTTCCTCCTATGGGAGCCCATGAGGACAAAATGCATTTACTGATTTATAACAAACGGTTACAAAACTTTCACCATTCATAAATGTTGTTTTACTCATTTGCCTCTTCACTTGTTGCCAGTAATGAAAGGGGCTTTAATGTGCTTGTTATTTTGCTGAAGTTTGCATTCCCCAAGGCATCTTTGACCCTAATGGGCATCCGTTGGTAAGGTCTTACTCCAACATAAAAAGTACTGCTTGCTTGCAACGATTTAGGTATCTACTGCCCTCTATCACCAGGAAAAATACACACTGTCACTTTAATTTAGACAGAAAATTGTGTTTTATTTTTCTCTAAAATGACCACAAATCTCTTATAAAAGATATCTACGAGAGAGAAAAAAATCATCACTGATTTTAATCTCTGAAAATTTTCAGATCTAATTTAAGAACAGAGCTCCTTATAATTACTGCTTTCCTCAAAATTCTGAGAATAAGTAATGAAGGCTTCAATTTGATTCGCTCATTATCTTAATGTGCTTTAAAAGGAGTTTAGCTTGTAAGGATCTGAAACAGCACAACTCTAGCATCTTGTCTGTGTTAGAACCTCCTTTGGGTTTCAGAATGAACCTGTCTAATTACTGGGAAACCTGCTTTTGCCCAACACGTTTTGGGGGTATTTCTCGCACAACGCCTTGCGGTCTTCAGCAAAGTGCACTTGGAGAAAGTGCGTAGTTAGGTTCGAGTGCGTAGTACACAATTGTGCAAATAATTACAGAATCAATACAGGGAGCATTGTGTCATCGATCGCAATGAATGCTGGGATGCTAGTCGCTGTGAAACTTTTTTCACAAACCTTTATTAACAACTTTCAAACAAACAACACATAAATTATTTGAAACAAATTTTACTCCATTGCTGCTTTGTCTAAAACATTCAGAGCATCAACTAATCAGCCTAAAATGAACAAATTTGTTTAGAAAATACATATTTTCAGAAAAGGAACTTGAGCCATTTCTCCTGCAGCAATGACTTGTGGGTAATACCCTTGCCCGAGGTCCACATTGCTGCAGACTTGGGTGAAGTACAGATGCCGCACATATCGAGGTATCTGCTGAGCAAACGGTCATTCGAGGCCATTTGCTCAGCAGATACCTCGATATGTGCGCGTGATTTTCACTGAGTTTTCCGCCTCATGGGGGGTAAAAACTCGCCATATGCGCATTACCGAGCTGCTGGCTGAGCTGAAATATTCTAGTGGCCAATCAAAGCGCGTTCTCTGCTCACATTACCCCAAGATGTATTCAGATGCAGCCCCCCATCTGCGTGTCAGAAAAATAAACAAAACGGTACTTTGCAGATAGATGGGCCCTCTAATTCCATTACCCTCTCGAAGGATCCAGGCACAAGGGCGCCCCCAAGGGGTGGCCATGGTCACCCCCTAGAAAATTGCTGCCCCCCCCCCCCCCCCCAGGAAAAGCCGGTGTTAATAAATCATACTAATGTTCACTCAAACCATAAATTAATCTTATTTATTCAAGACATATTTGTAAAACAAACAAAAAAACGAACACAATTAATGAGTAAAGAAATAAGCAGGAATAAAAAAACATACTTTTCTTCTGCTTGCCCTTTAAATTTTTTTTGTTCCCGTTTTAAATTTGTAATAAAATTTAAATAACTGAAATGTATTTTTCTGAAATGTTTGTGTTTGTACATTTTATGTTTTGAACACATAGTGTTTTTTATATATAAAAACTAATAAAGGAGCAATGCAATACATCGCCACAGGCTAAACTCTCCCAGAGTTACCACAAGGACCAATTTGGTGTGCCACCCCAAAACTGTCTTTGGCCTCATCTGGCCACCCCTATCAAAATTTTCTGGAGGCGCCCCTGCCCAGGCGGCGGTACTGTCGGAAGGATTCTGGGTTTTCCAGGCGCATCTCTTGGAGTAGATTGGCATAAACTCATTGCCTGGCCCATCTTTCCAGCCATACTCTCCTAACCTTGAAATGCCAGCGGCGGCGACGCTTCCTCAACAAAAAAGTGGAGGTATTTCCCCCGTTTCCAGCTCTGTCTCAGTTTTGTTTATTTTCTGACATGCAGACAGGCTGTCATCTTGGGGTCACGTGAGCGGAGAACGTGCTTTGATTGGCCACTAGAATGTCATAGCTCAGCCCACAGCTCACGCAGTGCGCACACGGCGTGTTTTTACGTGGCCTCTCTGAGAAACGCGCTCGTTTTGCTGCTTTCATCAGATTGAAGAGGTTCCCTCTATCAGACTCGCTCATCTGAGTTGGTCATGATGCAGGATCGCTGCTCGCTCTCTGGTCCATCCTGCTCACACTCTCCGACGGAAAAGCCCCGAATCTGAATGTGACTCTGGAGGAAAAAGCGGTTAGCTCTACTCCGTGAACTCTGGTGAGCAAATGTCCTCTTTTCCAGACTGGATCTGTCCTCAGCTGATCAGAACCAAAGCGTTGGATCTTTAATCTCCTGCGTTGTTCTGAAGCAGCATCTTAATCAGCTCTCCTGCTTTGTTTCTATTGCAGCTGTTAGCTAAACACGGCTAAAGAAAACCTGCTACCACTTCAGGATCTGGGACTGATTCATCGTGTGTTCTTCACCATCTGGACCTGGACAGCATGGACACAGGTACTGGTAGATGAATGAATGAATTAATATCGGTACTGATGGGACATTACAGTGAAACTACAAGTAGCTCCTATGAGGTGGAAGTGTAGTGGAAAATAAAAATAAAGTGTTGTTTTTTTTGCTCCATGATGCCATTGATTTAACCTTAAGTTAGTTACAGTTAAAGAGCAAGTCACCACCAAATCAGCTATTTTTTCCTGATAAACTACATAGATGCATGTCTAATCGTGCTGCAGACACGAGTAGTCAGTAGTTTTGCACTTTAGTGCATTTTAGTTAAAATTTAAATTTTCTTCCTAAAACTGGCAGTGTTGTGCCGTTGTCAGGTAAAAACTCTGCACTGTATTTGAATTTAAATCTGCCACCGCAATTGGCTAAGAGGTATGCTATGATGTAAACTGGTACATTATGATGTCACAATGTCATTGTGAGCCTGTGTGTGTGTGTGTATTTGTTAGTGGCTCCGCCCTCTCGGTCTGCTAGGCAACATCATTTGTTGCATTTTTTAAACATGAAGAGGGAGTGAAGTAAGTTTCTTGTAGGGGGTGACTTGCTCTTTAATATTATTTGTTATCCTTTGCTGTTTTTCCACCCTCCCAGGTCTTAAGGTTCTCTGCACAAATGAGAAGAAAAGCCACCGCTTGCCTTTTAGGTTTCTATTCATCTCAATCATTTATTTATCCAAGCATGCATTGGAGATGGTCTTCACCTCCCAGTTTCCTGTGAAGAGTCACAGATTTTATTCTCCTGATGTGAAGTCAGAGCCTGACTCTTCCTGAAACTTAGCTCAAGGCCAAAAAACAAAATCTCCTAGCAACCAACATTCTTTGCTTTCTGGTCCTACAGAAGAGTCCTTGGGACGGCATGTAGCTTTGGCTCTTATCATATCCAGGTCTGCCCGACACGGCCTCTGCCTTTGGACCGCTTTAAGATTCAACTTCAAAAGCGGTTAGCTCTACTCCGTGAACTCTGGTGAGCAAAGGTCCTCTTTTCCAGACTGGATCTGTCCTCAGCTGATCAGAACCAAAGCGTTGGATCTTTAATCTCCTGCGTTGTTCTGAAGCAGCATCTTAATCAGCTCTCCTGCTTTGTTTCTATTGCAGCTGTTAGCTAAACACGGCTAAAGAAAACCTGCTACCACTTCAGGATCATCCATCAGCTGGGACTGATTCATTGTGTGTTCTTCACCACCTGGACCTGGACAGCATGGACACAGGTACTGGTGGATGAATGAATGAATGAATGAATGAATGAATGAATGAATTAATTAATTAATTAATTAATGAATGAATGAATGAATGAATGAATTAATTAATTAATGAATTAATGAATTAATGAATTACTTAATTAATTAAGTAATTGATTAAATGATTAATTAATTAATTAATTGATTAAATGATTAATTAATTAATTAATTAATTAATTAACTAATTAATTAATATCGGCACTGATGGGACATTACAGTGAAACTACTAGTAGCTCCTATGAGGTGGAATCCATAAAGACTTGAAATATCTGGATATGCACAAAATGAGTTAATCTCATGTATTAGTTTCATCTTTTAATTTCCTGACATAAATGAACTTTTTGCACCATACTCTCTTTCACACACACACACACACACACACACACACACACACACACACACACACACACACACACACACACACACACACACACACACACACACACACACACACACACACACACACACACACACACACACACACACACACACACACGTTTAACCACATTCTCCTCAGCTGATTAATAGAAAATTGTCCTCACTAATGTGAGCTTTAACTCGTTGATGATGGAGGGGAAATCTGATCTCATCTGTCCTCAAAGAGCAATATTCTGAGTGGTGATCAAAGACAACAAAAACCAGAACCGCTCTGAATACTGCTGCAGTAACTGGATTTAAGCCCGACAAATGCTTTCAGAAATAATCTAAGGAAGTTCTAAATTGCGTACGGCCACCTCTGCCTTTCCGTTTCTTTTACGTACTCCAAACATTACTGCTGAGCTAAAGGCTTTTTAGCTCTTCCCCACCTAAAGGTCAGTGGTTGGAAGCTGGCTTGTCGTTCACGACGTCTATGATGACAATTAAACTCATCAAATGAGTTCCAGCACTGTCCACGGCGCCAACAGCTGATCCCCGGTGTAAACAATAGGTGCGTGGATGAAGCCGGAGGAATTTCTCAGCGAGTTCCCAACAACCTCAAAAAACAGTAAAAAACAAATGAACACAAACGACAGTGAAGTGCTCCTGTGGAGGGAACATACGCCCACATTAAGGGTGTGAAAAACACGCAACACAAGACCAGCAAAGAACAAAAAAGGGAGTAAAGAAGCCAGAGCTGCTGGAACTGGCTGCAGCTCGTGCCGCGCCTTCTGGACCGTTTTGAGCGAGAGTCCTTCAGTTAGTACTGGTGTTTTATCGGTGTAGGTAATTGGTTGTTGGTGGAGCGTTGTGTCACACTTTTGGGTTTACCTTCGAGTCTTTATCAGTAATACAAATGGTTAGGGTTAGGTTTTTATTACCACACGCCTCCTTACGTTGCAACGTCCTTCATTTTTCACCTACAGGTCGTAACAGCCATGCAACACTAAATCTACTCGGCCGTTTTGAAGGCAGGTGTTCAGAACTGAAGCATTTAAATTCAACTGCTGCCCAAAAACGGACATTTGAGTAGCTGCTGCCATCCTCTCAGCGCTGCACTGGCTCCATGGGTCATTCTGTTTACATTCAAGTAATGGCCTAGCCCCGCCTACCTCTCTGACACCTTATGCCTGCACCGGCAGACAAGAAGGGATTTCATGTAATGTGTGGAATGCTGGAATGGAAGCCAGATGTTTTAGCAAAACCTTTTTTAAAGAGCAAGTCACCCCCAAAGCAACTCTTTTTTTTTTTTCTGATAAACTACATAAACACGTGTCTAATCGTGCTGCAGACACATGAAGCCAATAGTTTTGCATTTTAGTGCATTTTAGTTGAAATTAAAATTTTCTGCCTAAAACTGTCAGTGTTGTGCCGTTGCCAGGTAAAAACTCTGCACTGCATTTGAATTTAAATCTGCCATCGCTATTGGCTAAGAGGTACCCTAGAACGTTAGCTGGTACCATATGATGTCACAATGTCATTGTGAGCCTGTGTGTGTGTATTGGGCCGTGTTCGAGATTAGCCAGTTCTGCTCAGATTAGACCAGCGGTGATCGGCGAGCAGTGCATGCCGGTTAGATTTGTGTCCGACTTAACGCCGACTTGCTCTGACGTCATGCATACGTAGGCAACGATAACCTCGTGAGATGAAGGCGGCCACAGATTTTGGAGCAAGGCGCTGCAGTTGCTCTCCCTCGGCTGCAAAACCTAGAGGATGACGGGAAACGCCTGGCTCTCACCTGATCTAAGATCTGATTGGTTCCCATTTTGATCCAAACATCCGGTGGTAGAATGCGAAATGTTAGTTGGTCACATGTATTCTGTAAATCATGTTACGTTGATGATGACAACTATATAGGCCATAAAGAGAAATGTGGTTTGTGTTATTTGTCACGTTTTCTATGAGCACACTAAACCTACAGCTGATAACCTTTACTTATTATTACAGTCAGGTCTTCATATACAATATCTGCACGTGAGGATGTGTTTCGGTTGCTAACAGGCACCACAATTAAAATAAATAATTAAATGCGTATGAACACTAACGCAATATCTTCAGCCATCGTCACCCGTGAGCTACACGTGTAGGGAAATCCGTCTGACTTAAACGCCGGCTTTCAGCCACTCCCCCTGCTGCGTCCGTCTGCTCTTGTCTATTTTCCAGGCTAGGCACTGCTCAACTCGAACAAGGCCTTTGTTAGCGGCTCCGCCCTCTCTGTCTGCTAGGCAACAGCATTTGTTGCATTTTTCTAACAGGAAGTGGGAGTTAAAAAATACACTGTTAGGGGGTGACTTGCTCTTTAAATATCTGAGAGAGTTTGTGGAGTCTGGGTTGTAAAATTATGCAGAAGTGTGTTCTTCACCACCAGGACTGTGTGTGTGTGTGTGTGTGTGTGTGTGTGTGTGTGTGTGTGTGTGTGTGTGTGTGTGTGTGTGTGTGTGTGTGTGTGTGTGTGTGTGTGTGTGTGTGTGTGTGTGTGTGTGTGTGTGTGTGTGTGTGTGTGTGGCATGCTCTACAGCAGGGTTCACCAACCTTATGAAGCTGAGAGCTACTTCACCATCATTGAAAGTACCAAAAGGGTCCGTTTTCACCATCTATCAACATAATGACCTTTCATCTACACAGAAATAAATCCATTTTCTGTTTGGCCTTCCAGAACCAGAAGGTTCTGTTCAGCGTGTGTTTACATTCCATGAAGACAAAACATTCAAACACACATTCTCTCTCAATGTCTTACACTCTCTGCATGAATGCCAGATGTCAACATTCTTCACCCCAAACAAGTGAAGTTTCCATGACTTTTACAACTCATAAGTTAAATAATCATATGTGATGAATGAACAAGATGTTTAAATCAAATGTTTGAATAACCTGTGCTTAAATCAATTAATTTGAAATCAATATTGTTCTTACAATGATCCATCCATCCATTTTCATCCGCTTATCCGGAGTCGGGTCGCAGGGGCAGTAGCCTCAAGCTTGGTTTATGCTTGACGCATTCACTTTCCGCTTGGTGATGCGGCTCGCGGATGGAACGCGCTTCACAACTTGCAGCGTTTATGGTTCGTGCGGCTTGTCTCTGCGGTGAGCCAATATTCTCCCAAACTGAACGGGGCAGCATGGAGCTCTACGGCATAGGGCTGCAACAAACGATTATTTGGATAATCGATGAATCGGATGGGGTCTCGACACGATTAATAGATTTAATCAGATTACATGGGGACATTTTTAAAAACTGCTAGGGAAACGTTATTTCTCTCCTTCACTTTATTAAACACATTGCACCGGACCCTTCATGTTCCTCCTGCGGGTGGTGGGTCCACAGTTGGACGAGCCCATGTATCCGGTTCGGGCTGGGCCCGGCCGGGCCCCATGGGCGAAAGCCCGGCCACCAGGCGCTCGCTCACGGGCCCCAACCCCAGGCCTGGCTCCAGGGTGGGACCCCGGTAACCCTCCGGGTCGGGTACTCCGACTCTTCGTTTTAACCGCCATGAAAGATCCTTCGAACCGTTCTTTGTCTGGTTCTTGCCCAGCCCGAACCGGATACATGGGCTCTTCCAACTGTGGACCCACCACCCGCAGGAGGAACATGAAGGGTCCGGTGCAATGCGAATCGGGTGGCAGACCAAGGCGGGAGCCTTGGCGGTCCAATCCCCGGACAAGAAAACTAGTTTTTGGGACATGGAACGTCACCTCGCTGGCGGGGAAGGAGCCGGAGCTTGTGGCAGAGGTTGAGCGGTACCGGCTAGATATAGTCGGACTCACCTCGACACATTGCATTGGCTCTGGAACCCGAGACCTGGAGAGGGGTTGGACACTCTACTTTGCTGGAGTTGCTCCGGGTGAGAGGCGGAGGGCTGGGGTTGGCTTTTTGTTAGCCCCGAGACTCTCTGCCTGTGTGTTGGGGTTTACCCCGGGGGACAAGATAGTAGCTTCCTTGCGCCTTCGGGTCGGGGAACGGGTCCTGACTGTTGTTTGTGCTTATGGGCCAAATATCAGTTCAGAGTACCCACCCTTTTTGGAGTCCCTGGGACGAGTGCTAGATAGTGCTCCATCAGGGGACTCCATTGTCCTGCTGGGGGACTTCAATGCTCACGTGGGCAATGACAGCTTGACCTGGAGGGGTGTGATTGGGAGGAACGGCCCACCTAATCTGAACTCGAGCGGTGTTTTGTTATTGGACTTCTGTGCAAGCCGCAGTTTGGCCATAACGAACACCATGTTTGAACATAAGGATGCCCACCGGTACACTTGGTACCAGGGCAGCCTAGGTCACAGGTCGATGATAGATTTTGTAGTCGTATCATCTGACCTGCGGCCGTATGTTTTGGACACCCGAGTGAAGAGAGGGGCGGAGCTGTCAACTGATCACCACCTGGTGGTGAGTTGGATCAGATGGCAAGGGAACATGCCCCGTAGACCTGGCAGACCCAAACGCATAGTGAGGGTCTGCTGGGAACGCCTGGCAGAAGAACCTGTCAAGACGGTCTTCAACTCCCACCTCCGGCAGAGCTTTGACCACGTCCCGAGAGCAGTGGGGGACATTGAGTCCGAGTGGGCCTTGTTCCACTCTGCGATTGTCGAGGCGGCTGTTGCTAGCTGTGGTCGTAAGGTGGCCGGTGCCAGTCGTGGTGGCAACCCCCGTACCCGCTGGTGGACACCAGAGGTTCGGGGAGCCGTCAGGCTGAAGAAAGAGGCCTACAGGGCGTGGCTGGTCTGTGGGTCTCCGGAGGCAGCAGACAGGTACCGGATAGCCAAGCGGGGTGCAGCAGTGGCAGTTGCCGAGGCAAAATCTCGGGCGTGGGAGGAGTTTGGTGAGGCCATGGAGAAAGACCATCGATCGGCTCCAAAGAGGTTCTGGCAAACTGTCCGGCGCCTCAGGAGAGGAAGGCAGCAACTCGCTCACACTGTTTACAGTGGGGATGGGGAGCTGCTGACGTCAACTGAGGCTATAGTCGGACGGTGGAAGGAATACTTTGAGGAGCTCCTCAATCCCACCAATGCGCATTCCGAGGAGGAACCAGAGCTGGGAGGCCTGGGGATGGACTGTCCGATCTCGGGGGCAGAAGTTGCTGAGGTAGTCAAACAACTACACAGCGGCGGAGCCCCGGGGGCGGATGAGGTTCGTCCTGGGTATCTCAAGGCAATGGATGTTGTAGGGCTGTCATGGTTGACACGTCTCTACAACATTGCGTGGTCATCGGGGGCAGTTCCTAGGGAGTGGCAGACCGGGGTGGTGGTCCCCATCTTTAAGAAGGGTGACCTGAGGGTGTGTTCCAACTATAGGGGGATCACACTCCTCAGCCTCCCTGGAAAGGTCTACTCCAAGGTACTGGAGAGGAGGGTCCGATCGATAGTTGAATCTCAGATAGAGGAGGAGCAATGTGGTTTTCGTCCTGGCCGTGGAACTGTGGACCAGCTCTATACCCTTGCAAGGGTGATGGAGGGGGCATGGGAGTTTGCCCAACCAATCCACATGTGCTTTGTGGATTTGGAGAAGGCTTATGACCATGTCCCCAGGGGCACCCTGTGGGGGACGCTCCAGGAGTATGGGGTGGGTGGCTTTCTGTTAAGGGCCATTCAGTCCCTTTACCAGAGGAGCGTGAGTTTGGTCCGCATAGCCGGTAGTAAGTCGGACCTGTTCCCAGTGAGGGTTCGACTCCGCCAGGGCTGCCCTTTGTCACCGGTTCTGTTCATCACTTTTATGGACAGAATTTCTAAACGCAGCCGTGGTGTGGAGTGTGTCGAGTTTGGTGGCAGGAGAATCTCGTCTCTGCTTTTTGCGGATGATGTGGTCCTCCTAGCTTCATCCAGCTCTGACCTTCAGCTCTTGCTGGGTAGGTTCGCGGCCGAATGTGAAGCGGCTGGGATGAGGATCAGCACCTCCAAATCTGAGACCATGGTTCTCGACCGGAAAAGGGTGGCTTGCCACCTCCGGGTCGGGGGAGAGGTCCTACCTCAAGTGGAGGAGTTTAAGTATCTCGGGGTCTTGTTCACGAGTGAGGGTAGGAGGGATCGGGAGATCGACAGGCGGATTGGTTCGGCGTCTGCAGTGATGCGGACGCTGAGCCGATCTGTCGTGGGGAAGAGGGAGCTGAGCCAGAAAGCCAGGCTCTCGATTTACCGGTCGATCTACGTCCCAATCCTCACCTATGGTCATGAGCTTTGGGTAATGACCGAAAGAACGAGATCGCGGATACAAGCGGCTGAAATGAGTTTCCTCCGTAGGGTGGCCGGGCTCAGCCTTAGAGATAGGGTGAGGAGCTCGGACATTCGGGAGGGACTCGGAGTAGAACCGCTGCTCCTCCGGATCGAAAGGAGCCAGTTGAGGTGGTTTGGGCATCTGGTCAGGATGCCTCCTGGACGCCTCCCCGGGGAGGTGTTTCGGGCATGTCCTGCCGGCAGAAGGCCCCCGGGTCGACCCAGGACACGTTGGAGAGGTTACATCTCCAATCTGGTCCGGGAACGCCTTGGGGTCCTGCCGGAGGAGCTGGTGGACAAGGCCGGGGAGAGGACGGCCTGGAGCTCCCTAGTTGGGATGCTGCCCCCGCGACCCGGACCCGGATAAGCGGAGGAAGACGAGACGAGACAAGACTTTATTAAACACAACATTATTAGAAAACATTTCAATAGCAGAAAAACAACATGCCATCACCTAAATTGTCTTATAAGGTGTATAGACAGACCCTAAGCTACACCTATCTGTGACCTAAAATGTTTGGTCCAAGTTAAACAGCTTAAAGAGCAAGTCAACCCCTACCAGAGTCTAACTCCACTCCCACTTCATGTTTGAAAAATGCAACACATGCTGTTGCCTGGCAGACCGAGGGGGCGGAGCCGCTAACAAATACACACACACTCAGGCTCACGACAGCATTGTGACATCATAATGTACCAGTTTACATCATAGCATACTTCTTAGCCAATAGCGGTGGCAGATTTAAATTAAAATACAGTGCAGAGTTTTTACCTGACAACGGCACAACACTGCCAGTTTTAGGCAGAATATTTAAATTTTAACTAAGATGCACTGAAGTGCCAAATTATTGACGACACGTGTCTGCAGCACGATTAGACACTTGTTTATTTAGTTTATCAGCAAAAAAAGGTTTATTTGGGGGTGACTTGCTCTTTAAGGGCAATTCTCATCTGTTTTGTTTGATCTCATCTGTAGACATTTATTATAATTGGGGATGTCAAACAACTAATTTTTAAATGTAATTAAACATAGGCAGTGAATTAATCAAAATTAATCACTATTTCCAAAAATTACTGAAAAAATACCAAATAAAACAAAAGTAAATGAATGCCATCCTCCTTGCGATGATGCCCTGGGCAACTGCCATAAGATCACATCAAGAAATGCTGCTGATCATTCTAATGATCCCAAATAGACTCACATTAGGCCACATGAAAGCAACGGAACCCAAAAATATATTAACCAGTATATAACTGCACTCTCACACAACACGCCTGCAGCAACAGTTAGGACTCCTCCCTCCCTTTTAAAAGCGTTTTTAATTCTGAGGACATTGTGGTTGTAAAGCCACAAGCTAGTAGTCTGGCCCCGGTGTGATCAACCAGTTTCTGCAGGAATGTGACGGCGGAGCCTGTTCGCAGCAGCGAGGTCCCCCCCCACCCCACCCCCCACCCCCCCCGCCCGCCGATCCAATAGCGTCGCGCTTACGATTTTATAGGCTTTTTTTTAACGAGCTTAGGGCATGTCTAGCCTGTGTAATAATCCGGGGCTTGGGTGAATCACTTTTGAAAAGTTTTTAACTTACCCGGACACAGAGCTCTCTCCTTCCTCGCTGATGATTCTGACATGCTTGCGTTTAAGATGCTGCATCATCACTGTAGTACTCCCGTGCCATGCTAAGTCTGACCTACAAACGTTGCAGGTAACGAATGTCTTCACCTGATTTAACTGAAAATGCTCCCAAACTTTAGAAGTTTTTACTTTTTTTGGGTCTCGCTGCTTCTGCCATGTTCCTCTTTCCAAACACCTGCCGGCTCTCCGGTCTGCGCGCAACGGCGGGCGGGAGGGGAGGGGGCTTTTGCAAGAGTTGTGCAACACAACGAATCGATGACGCAATTCGTTGTCAACGCTTTTAGTAATCGATTTTCATCGAATTTATCGATTCGTTGTTGCAGCCCTACTACGACATGCATCCAACACTACACCATAGTAGAAGTAAAAATTACTGTTGTTTACAACATGGCATTCCAGCATTTTTAACAGCGTCCTCGTCTTTTCCGGCAGTGCGAGCTATTTCTCTCCAAGAATTATTAACAACATGTTGATCACTGAGGTCTTGGAGAGCTGAATCATACAAGTGTCTGTATTTACAAACCTCTGCCATACTAGTTCTTGCCAGTCCTCCATGTTTTTCCACGTCCAACCATCCGCGTCGTTAGAAAATTTCCTAGGTGCGCGGTGTGGAAATTTTGGGGCCGTGCAGAGGCACGGTGGAGGGGCATGGTTGTTAAAATGACGCAATTTTGCCACGCGGAGCCATGCAGACCTCGCGGACGCGTCAAGCATAAACCAACCTTGAGGCGAGAGGCCCAGACTTCCCTCTCCCCAGCCACTTGGGCCAGCTCCTCCGGGGGAATCCCAAGGCGTTCCTTGGCCAGGTGAGAGACATAGTCCCTCCACCGTGTCCTGGGTCTACCTTTAGGTCTCCTCCCGGTTTGACGTGCCCGGAAAACCTCACCAGGGAGGCATCCAGGAGGCATCCTGACCAGATGCCCGAGCCATCTCAACTGGCTCCTCTTGATGTGGAGGAGCAGCAGGTCTACTCTGAGCCCCTCCCGAATGACCGAGCTTCTCACCCTATCTCTAAGGGAGAGCCCAGCCACTCTTCGGAGAAACCTCATTTCAGCCGCTTGTGTCGGCGATCTCATTCTTTCGGTCACTACCCAAAGCTCATGACCGCAGGTGAGGGTAGGAACATAAATTGAGAGCTTCGCCTTCGGACTCAGTTCTCTCTTCACCACGACAGACCGGTACAACTCCCGCATCACTGCAGATGAAGCACCAATCGGCCTATCGATCTCATGCTCCAGTTTTCCCTCACTCGTGAACAAGACCCCGAGATACTTAAACTCCTACATTTGGGGCAGGACCTCATCCCTGACCCGGAGAAGGCTTTCTACCCTTTTCCGAATCAAGACTATGGTCTCAGATTTAGAGGAGCTGATTCTTATCCCAGCTGCTTCACACTTGACTGCGAACTGCTCCAGTGAAAGCTGGAGATCTCGTTCTGATGAAGCCAACAGGACCACATCATCTGCAAAAAGCAGAGACCTGATCCTCAGGCCACCAAAACGGATGCCCTCCACACCTTGGCTGCGCCTAGAAATCCTGTCCATAAAGGTTATGAACAGAATCGGTGACAAAGGGCAGCCTTGGTGGAGTCCAACTCTCACTGGGAACGAGCACGACTTACTGCCGGCAATGCGGATCAAGCTCTAACACCGTCATACAGGGACCTATCAGCCGACATCAGAGAGCGTGGTACCCCATACTCCCGGAGTACCCCACGGGGCCCCCCGAGGGACGCGGTCAAGCGCCTTCTCCAAATCCACAAAACACATGTAGACTGCATTCTTTCGAAAGAATGGATTTAGAAAGACACAGCAAGAACACACCTAACATGTAGACTGGTTGGGCAAATTCCCATGCACCCTCCAGGATCTTCCTTAGGGTGTAGAGCTGGTCCAGTGTTCCACGGCCAGGACGAAAACCACATTGCTCCTCCTGAATCGGAGGTTCAACAATCCGATGGACCCTCCTCTCCAGAACCCCTGAATAGACCTTACCAGGAAGGCTCGGGAGTGTGATCCCCCTGTAGTTGGAACACACCTGCGGCCCCCCTTTTTTAAATAAGGGGACCACCACCCCGGTCTGCCAGTCCAGTGGGTCTGCCCCCGATGTCCACGCGATATTGCAGAGCCTTGCCAGCCAACACAGCCCCACAGCATCCAGAGCCTTAAGGAACTCCAATCGGATCTCATTCACCCCTGGAGCCTTGCCACAGAGGAGCTTTTTAACCACCTCAGTGACCTCAGCACCAGAGATTTGAGAGGCTAACCGAAAGTCCCCAGACTCTGCATCCCCACTGGAAGACGTGTCGATGGGATTGAGGAGGTCTTCGAAGTATTCTGTCCACCGATACACAAAGTCCTGAGTAGAGGTCAGCAGCACACCTGCTTTCCCCCCCTGAGGCGCCGGATGGCGGGCCAGAATCTCCTCGAAGCCATACGGAAGTCTTGCTCCATGGTCTCACCGAACTCCTCCCATGCCGGGTTTTTGCCTTGGCGACCACCCGAGCCGCGTTCCGCTTGGACTGCCAGTACCCGTCAGCTGCCTCTGGAATCCCACAGGCCAAAAAGACCTGATAGGACTCTTTCTTCAGCTTGACAGCATCCCTAACCAGTGGGTTCGGGGGTTGCCACCACGGCAGGCACTGACGATCCTGCGACCACAGCTCCGGTCGGCCGCCTCAATAATGGAGGCACGGAACAGGGTCCATTCAGACTCAATGTCCCCCGCCTCCCCCAGAACATTTTGGAAGTTCTGTCGGAGGTGGGAATTGAAGCTCCTTCTGACAGGAGACTCTGCCAGATGTTCCCAGCCGACCCTCGCAATACGTTTGGGCCTGCCTGGTCTGACCGGCAACCTCCCCCACCATCTGAGCCAACTCACCACCAGGTAGTGGTCAGTTGACGGCTCCACCCCTCTCTTCACCCGAGTGTCCAAGTCATGCGGCCGCAGGTCAGATGAAACAACAACAAAGTCGATCATCGAGCTGCAGTCTAAGGTATCCTGGTGCCAAGAGCATGGACACCTTTATGTCTGAACATGGTGTTCATCATGGACAATCCATGACTGGCACAGAAGTCCAATAACAAAACACCACTCAAATTCAGATCGGGCGGCCGTTTCTCCCAACCACACCTCTCCAGGCCTCACTGTCGTTGCCCACATGAGCGTTAAAGTCCCCCAGCAGAACGAGGGAGTCACCGGAAGGCGCGCTTTCCAGCACCCCCTCCAAGGTATATCACAAATAACTATGTGTTTGATTTAACAAGTGAGTCATTGTTTACACTCATACACATTTCAATAAGTGTTTCAAGACATTCTCATTCAGTGTTAAAAACATCTTTGTATCTAAGGAGGGTGTGGCTTTCTGAGGGAGTGCAGGAACCTTGGGCATAAACCTTCATGTATAAAAAACAGATTTTAAGACCTCTTCGACTATATCAATTCCAGATCTATATCAATGCAAGCGTGATAAAAACAATCTCTTTTCTCTTTGGCCGTGTCCCTTCAGGGATCACCCTCTCTTCCTTCAGTCCTGTCTGCTGAGCTACTGCTGCCCTATCTGAAACATCTAACACGAGTTGTCCCTCTGATGGACTCATTCCTGATCCATTCCATCTTCGTCACTCCCAAAGAGAATCTCAGCATCTTGAGAGTCGTGGACACCGTCTCTAAAGCAGACAACATGGCTGCTCTCACTACTGTCTGTATCTTCCACACCTTAAATCCTTTTTATCACACATCACACCTGACACTTTTTTCTCCACCCATTCCAGCCTGCTTTACACTTTTCCACCCTCTCCGTTGCTTTGGACCGTAGACTCTGATTACCTACAGTCTAACTTCTACTCCCTGAAACATCACTGTTCCACCTGTGTCCCTCTCACTTACACACGTTTTCTGTCTTGTGACAAATCTTCATTCCTCTCTTTTCCAGTTCATATCTCCACCTTTCTAGCTTTGCCCCGACCTGCACCCTGCTCTCTCAGCAGATCGTCTGCAGACATCGTCCACGGAGACTTAAGTCCAATATCATCTGTCGGCAAACAAAAGGGGCTCAGAACCGATCCTTGATGCACTCCCACCCCCACCTTGAACTTCTGTCACTCCTACAGCACAGCTCACTGCTGTCTCACTGCTCTCATACATGTTCTGCAACATTCTAATACTTCTTGCCCACTCCAGAACTCCTCCTCAGCACCATCATACACTTCTGATCTTCTCTGTACTTCTCATCAGCATCTGTAGGACTCTTTCGTTGCCTTAAACCGTAGGGGGATGGTGGCACAGGAGTGCTCGCCCCGTAATCGGAAGGTTGCAGGTTCAAGCCCCACTCAGTTTGTCGCTGTTGTTGTGTCCTTGGGCAAGACACTTTACCCCCCTTACGGTGGTCGGAGGGACCGGTGGCGCCAGTGCTCGGCAACCTCGCCTCCACCAGTGCGCCCCAGGGCAGTTGTGGCTAGTCGTAGCTCATCCCCACCAGGGTGTGAATGTGTGTGAATGACTGGTTGTGTTGTAAAGTGCCTTGGGGGGTTCCAGGACTCTAGAAGGCGCTATATCTAATACAGACCATTTACCATTTTAAACCGTTCTGTTCACAAATACTCCCTTGTAACCGAACCGTAACTTCCACAACTCTTTCCCAGAGCTTCGCTGTTTGACTCATTTTCTTTGTTCTTCTGTAGTTTCCACAGTTATGTAAGCCATCCCTGCCGTCATGTTTTTGATCATGTAAAGGGCCATTTAAAAAATAGCGATTCAGAGCTCTCTCTGGACTTCCTGTCAAGTTTTGGGAATAAAAATCCAGATGAGCATGAGAGCAGGGGTGCTGCTGGAGCGAAGCGCCTCTCCGGTCTCCTCGGGGGGTGTTTCTGAGAGAGAAGGGGTGAATGAACTTCATTCATTTTCAGTGAAAACTAATATGGGAACATGGCAGGAATGAGGAATAAAATAGTTTATTCTTTTTAAAATAGTTTCCAGACCAAAACAGGAGAGTTGACAGGTGTGATCCTGAAACTGGATGAACTGTCAGTGAAGGCTTTCACATCACAACTCCACCTCTCCTGGTTCCGCCTCCACTGAGTGGGAATTTTTGTCTTCTGCGCACGCGGCTCCTGTTGGGAATGTAAACTGTTTACACTGGAGAGTGTTTGGTTGTGTGTGTGTGTGTGTGTGTGTGTGTGTGTGTGTGTGTGTGTGTGTGTGTGTGTGAGTGTGTGTGAGTGTGTGTGTGTGTGTGTGTGTGTGTGTGTGTGTGTGTGTGTGTGTGTGTGTGTGTGTGTGTGTGTGTGTGTGTGTGTGTGTGACCTATATATTAAACATAATAACCTTTCATCTACAGCATCAATCCTCTTTCTATATGGCCTTCCAGAACCAGAAGGTTCTGCTCAGCACGTGTTTACATTCCATGAAGACAAAACAAACAAACATTCTCTCCCAAGGTCCTACACTCTCTGCATGAAAGCCAGACGTCAACATTCTTCACTCTGAACAAGTGAAGTTTCCATGATTTTATAGTTATAAGTTAAATATTCATATGTGATGAATGAACAAGATGTTTAAATGAAATGTTTGAATAATTTTACGTCCCTCAGCTCTACTAGGAGTATGATGGTTAAAGGAGGGAGTAAAGAAAATGAAGCGTGAAAAGAACCAACCAAATTAAATCTCTTAAAAGGCAGTTTATTAAAGAAAACAGCTCTCTGGGCTGGAAGGAATAAATAGAATAAATACAAAAACACAAATGGTCATCCAGAGCTGGGGGATAATAAACAAAGGACTGATAACAAACAAAACAAGCTCTAATAAACACAAAGCGCAAGCGCACAAGGCTGGCTGAAGACTATAACAAATGCAAAAAGCTTCACCTAAAGCAGACCTGGGCATTTTACGGCCCGCGGGCCACATCCGGCCCTTTGGTTGACTTTGACCGGCCCGCGTAAGGTTAATTGGAAATTACAAAATAAATGTATTTTCTCATTTTACCTCATGCATGGGCTAAGGCTGCATTGCTTTTATTTTGAAGTTGTATTTTACGTGCACAATGACGCAATACGTATAGCAACAAGTGCCCGCGGTTGACATGGTGATTGTAGCCCGAGAAATGTCCGCTCATGCAAAAAAAAAAAAAAAAAAAAAAAAAAAGAAAGATGCCGAATGCAGGATTTTCAACAAAAATTGGACTGCTAAGTATTTTTTTTACTGAAGTCGGAGGTAAAACCGTGTGTTTGGTTTGAGGGGAGGAGATTGCCGTGTTTAAGGACTACAATTTGAGTCGGCATTACGACAAGAAACACTCGGAAAAATACAAGAACTTGTCTGATGCTGAGAGGGCACGGACATCCGAAGCTTTGCTAGCAAAGTTGCTAAAGCAGCAAGGCTGTTTTACTAAGCTTCACACATCCAGGGATGCAGCAACCAGGACCAGCTTTGTGATATCCCACAAAATAGCTAAAAACAGCGAACCGTGACCAGGAGGATCGAGGACATTGCGGGGAACCTGGAGCTTCAGCTGCAACGTGAAGTGGCAAGTTTTGACTTTTTCTCATTAGACGGGAGCTGTGATGTCCGGGACACAGCCCAGCTGCTCGTATTTGTCCGGGGGATAACGGACTTCAAGCTCACAGAGGAGCGGGCAGCAATGCGGTCGATGAGAGGGACAACGACAGGGAGTGATCTTTTTACAGAGGTAAATGCGTGCATGGACACTGGGATTGAAATGGGAGAGACTGTCACAGCCGGGCGTACACTGTGCGACTTTTTCACTTTTTTGAGCCGATTTTCCAGTCGTGCGAGAAGCCACGACATCGGGGCGAGTTTTGCGCCGAGCGTCGTGTAGTGTACAGGGGGTTACGAGAGGCGATTAACACCACGTGACCAGCCGCCGATCAGCAGTCGTGAGGTCGCACTCTGGTATCCCGCTCGTCCCTCGTGAGGGTATCGCACTGTTGAAGCGGCGCTGCGAGCAGCTGCAACCCAAAAAGTATCAGAACCACTCACGGCGCATGCGCAATCCTGCATCAACGCTTGTCGCTCGCTATTTCCCTAATAACACACGCTGTTCGTTTTTGTTTCTACACGTTTTTTTTACTCACAA
This sequence comes from Nothobranchius furzeri, assembly GCF_043380555.1. Classification (NCBI taxonomy): domain Eukaryota; kingdom Metazoa; phylum Chordata; class Actinopteri; order Cyprinodontiformes; family Nothobranchiidae; genus Nothobranchius; species Nothobranchius furzeri. Next base: position 91,960,460 of record NC_091742.1, on the reverse strand, counting down.
AGATTGTCAAGAAAGTGTGTTTGTCGTGTTCATGTCAAATTAAACTGATCACAAAACACAGATTTACTTTCTTTATTTCGTTTTCCTCATCCAACCCCCATAAATCCCTGTGTGTCCTCCTGCAGCTCTCCCGAAGGACAACAGGCAAAACAAGACAAAAAAGTCTGACGTGTTGAGTAAAAACTGCTATTTTTAGCATATTTTTAGGGCCGACGTGTTGCTACCAGACGTACAGTGTGAGCAGTCAGGTCGCATGCGAGAACTGGGTCGTACAGTGTGAGCACATGACTCGTGAGATCTGCTCTGCGGGGAAGTCGTACAGTTTGAGCTGAAGCTGAGTGCTGCGAGTGAAAAAGTCGCACAGTGTCCGTCCGGCTTTACAGGGAAAAATGTCGGACTTTTGAAACGCATGCAAGATAAAGTGACAGAAATCGATGCAGATCAAAAATTGGTGTTTTTGCATTGTATTATACACCAACATGTGTTGTGCAAGTCAGTGCTAAAAATCAACCATGTTACTGATGTTGTTACTAAAATAATAAACTTCATCAGGGCGCGGGCGATGAATCACAGACAGTTTGTGGCTCTTGTGGAGGACTCCACACAGCTGCCAGATGGCTCAGCCTGGGGAAAGTGCTGCAGAGGGTTTGGGACTCGAAAGCAGAGATTCAGGATCTCTGCTGGATTTCTACTCTTCTCTTAAGGAGGACTTTCCAAACCTGAAGAGACATGCTCAGAAGATGTTGGTTCTCTTCGGCTCTACCTACATTTGTGAACAAACATTTTCAATGATGAAGTTTACAAAATCCAGGTAAAGATCCTCTCTCACTGATGATCATTTGTCAGCTGTGCTTCGCTTCTCCACCTCAGACATTCAACCTGACTGTGATGCACTCGTTAAAGCCCAGCAGAGACTAGATTTCTCTCACTGAATAAGAAAAAAATTGCTTAAAAACACAAAATAAGGTGTTTGGACCACAAATGTAGGCAACTAGCAGTGAACTGGGACACTTTTTTTAAACCTCTTTCTCAAGATCACAGTTCAGTGATTTTATTTTACAGACAATACTGTGTGTCTGTAGAATGCTAAGAACCTCTTTCCAACAATATTTGAAACTCAGAATGTGTTTTGGAGTGAATGTGACTGAAACTGTTAACTAATATAAGTCACAAATGTTTAACAAAAACCAAATGTGCACTTTGTTTACCATTGCCTTGGGAAATTTGAATAAATCACATTTTTGTAAGCCAACCTCACTTTTTCCTTTTTGCTCATTTATAACATATAGTCTACTCTTACCAGCTTGAAGAAACAATGGTATTTACTGCTTTTTATAAAGAAATACCATTAATATTATGCATAATTGACTTCAGCCTTTTGGCCTGCGGCCCTCCACAATATTTTCTATTTCTCATGTGGCCCCATGGAAAAAATAATTGCCCACCCCTGACCTAAAGGGTGAGCCGAGTCTCTCTTTAACGAGGACGAGTCTAAATGGATAAACGAACAAAGGCGCTTCACTTAACGGATCAAAATCACATGCTAAGCTAAAGTCTGCTGAAAGGAGGGAGAGAGGAGAACAAACACCTCCGTGCCTGCTCTCATCTGGTTCCCCCCCCCCCATCACATCACCAGGCGCTTCCTTTCAACAGGGAGCACCTGGATTAGAATTTCCTACAGCTGTGCAGGCAGTGTGCTGAGGCCACCTAGTGGCCACAAACAGACATGGTCTGTTACAAATAACCTGTGCTTAAATCATCCATCCATCCATTTTCTGAACCCGCTTGTCCATGTGGGGGTGGGGGGGTGGGGGCTATCTCCAGCGGTCAACGGGCAATCAGGCGGGGTACACCCTGGACAGAGAGCCAGTCCATCGCAGGGCAACACAGAGACACACAGGACAAACAATCATGCACACACACACACACACACACACACACACACACACACACACACACACACACACGGGACTGTCACAGCTGTTATTTTTGTTAAGGAGTGTGCACATACAGCTTATGCGCCTCGTGCACGAGCCTACTATTGAAGCTGCCGTTATGCTTTTGGCCTGAGGGGGCAATCACGAGCATAAAAATTCAAAACTCCGTAAAGTCCCTTTAAATATTTAAAAATAAAAATATTAAAAATGTGTTTCTGAACAGTAAGAAACTGCACATTTATAAATGGAATAAACACAAACAACGTCTCCCTGATAGGTAAGAGTTTAACAAATGTAATTAAACATTTCAGTTCATATACTTCTATCAACAAACTCACTAACCTAGTAACACTCAACTTAGGTACTACTACTAAGTAAATATGAAAGAATAAATGAAAGCTAAAATGAAAAATATATAAGTAAGAATAAAACCAATAACATGTTGTGAAAACCAGGTTTAATAGGATGATTTCAGAAAATAGGCAAAATTAGCTTTCAACTAATTCAGATCAGACTTCACCAAAATATGTAGTGAGTGAGTGAGTGAGTGAGTGAGTGAGTGAGTGAGTGAGTGAGTGAGTGAGTGAGTGAGTGAGTGAGTGAGTGAGTGAGTGAGTGAGTGAGTGAGTGAGTGAGTGAGTGAGTGAGTGAGTGAGTGAGTGAGTGAGTGAGAGAGAGAGAGAGAGAGATATCAATTACATGGTAGTATTTGCTTGGATTTTTTTTTCACAAGGCTTCTTATTACTTACATTAGATGCTTCTTCCTCCGTCCCACCCACTGCCTCAGCCTGGAGCCTGGAGAAGGTGTGCTCTCGCTCCTCCTCACCCAGAAATGGCAGGGCTTTGAAGCGTGGATCAACAGCTGAGGCGGCACGCAGCATGGCCGTCTGGTTCACATGCCTGAAATATAAATGTCACACATTTAAATCTATGCAATTAGGGAGATAATATTTTCTTAAATTGTTTAATTAAATACATAATATAACCTATTTTCTCTCTCACACACACAGAATAGGCCTACCTGGTGCTCAGGTTCTTCTTGATCTCATTCTTCATATCCTTAACAACTTTGGAGTCTTCTGGGAGGCTGGTCGTCTCCTTCAGCAGCAGAGCACGCAGGGGTGCCATCACTGAGAGAGTTGGTGACTTTTCTTCTGACATGACTTCAGTAGCTTTTTTCATTGGCTTCAGAGCTCTGACCACGTCTTCAGCATCAGTTATGTCTTCCTCTTTCAGACTGCACAAATCTTTTTCCTTTCTGCGGACTTCAGGTGAGAGCAGAGCAGCAGAGATAGCAGGCTGCTGCTCCAGAAAACGTTCGAGCATTTCCAGTGCACTATTCCATCTGGTCACAACATCAAGTGGGAGCTTGTGTTGTTTAAGCTGCAATAGTTTCTGCTTCTCTTTCAAGATGCATCTGGCTGTTGTGCTGCGATGGAAGAACGTTACAATGTGCCTCACTCTCCCAAGCAGGCGTGCGATATTTGGGAGTTTGAGACCGGTTTGTGAGGCGAGGTTTATAATGTGTGCAAAACAGCCAATGTGTGTTAACCCCGTCATCTCAACAGCACGAATCATATTAGCCGCATTGTCGGTCACCATAGCAGGATCTCTGCTCATCAGCCCCACTCCTCTATCGCTGCGGTCAACATTTCTGCTAGACTGGCAGAACGATGGTCAGTTTCAACTTCTGTGGTCTGTAATACGTACGAGTCGAGGTTCCACTCCTCGTCACAGTAGTGCGTCGTCAAACTCATGTACGATTCCGTAGCCACAGATGTCCAGGTGTCCGTTGTAATGCCCACTCTCTCTGCTGACTCAAGCTTACTTTTCACATTTTCTTTCACCCACTGGTACATGTTTGGGATGACTTCTTCTGAAAGACATTTGCGAGAAACCATAACATATTGCGGCTCCGCTACTTTCATTAGCCGTTTGAAGCCCTCGTTTTCAACGACAGAATATGGGCGCATATCCTTGCAAACGAAGCCCGCTATCGCCTCAATTATTTTGTGAGAACGTGCAGAATTAGCCGGTAGTTGTAGTGATTCCTTGAATTTCATCTGCTGCAGACCAGTGGACGGCTTGCACGCAAGATCTTGGTGATGTCGCAAAATGTGATCGTTGAGATTGGTTGTATTTCCGCAATATTTAACCTCCATTTGGCATGCCTTGCAAATCACTTTGCTTTTGTCAAGCTGACCTTTCTCTTTGTCCGTTCTGAAACCAAAATGCTGCCAGACTGCAGCTTTAAGAGTTTTCCGTGTTTTCAAACCGAGTGCTGGCTAACGTTGCTGCTAGTATCCGACGCCATTTTTAAAAATATCTTCACACCTAGCATGCATGCGTGAATTCAGTCACGTGACAGTGGGCGGAAGAAGTTCGCTGCACCATATTAACCCTTTATCATCACTAGGGCTGGGGGTAAACGATTAGTTATAAAATGATTATTTTGCCAATTATTTTATCGAATAGTCGACTATTCTAATGACTATTTAGACGATTAATCTAATTATTATTCTTTTTCTATTGCACAATTAATAAAAACCAGAAAATCTCAAATAAATTCCTCAATAAAGTTATCAGTTGGTACTGTAAGAGAATAAACATTACAGGCCTTCCATTTTGTATAACACTGCTTTTATTGGTTATGTTCTGGTGACATGTAAAACACGGGAGTGCAGGCTGCTGCCTAAGAGGTGGTTGGAGACGGGAGTGTCTCCATGCTGCTTTGTTTTGGTCACTTATGTGCGTGAGGCGAGTGGTGTTACGACCCCTCCTGGGGAGTTTGGCTCGTGTGCAAAAAGGAAGGGACAATAACACGGGATTTAAAAGTTAAAATGATGATCAGGTTTATTTACAACTACAATAAAACATACATCTTTCCATCCACAGGTTGGGAATAATAAAACTAATTCTGCCTGTGGGGAATTAAAACAATAGTACAAATAACTAGGAATGTCCAACTGGGCAAAGATTGCTGAGTTCTGGACCAAAATAAGTTCTCGTTTCTCGTCTCGTCTCGTCTTCCTCCGCTCATCCGGGTCCGGGTCGCGGGGGCAGCATCCCAACTAGGGAGCTCCAGGCCGTCCTCTCCCCGGCCTTGTCCACCAGCTCCTCCGGCAGGACCCCAAGGCGTTCCCGGACCAGATTGGAGATGTAACCTCTCCAACGTGTCCTGGGTCGACCCGGGGGCCTTCTGCCGGCAGGACATGCCCGAAACACCTCCCCGGGGAGGCGTCCGGGAGGCATCCTGACCAGATGCCCAAACCACCTCAACTGGCTCCTTTCGATCCGGAGGAGCAGCGGTTCTACTCCGAGTCCCTCCCGAATGTCCGAGCTCCTCACCCTATCTCTAAGGCTGAGCCCGGCCACCCTACGGAGGAAACTCATTTCGGCCGCTTGTATCCGCGATCTCGTTCTTTCGGTCATTACCCAAAGCTCATGACCATAGGTGAGGATTGGGACGTAGATCGACCGGTAAATCGAGAGCCTGGCTTTCTGGCTCAGCTCCCTCTTCCCCACGACAGATCGGCTCAGCGTCCGCATCACTGCAGACGCCGAACCAATCCGCCTGTCGATCTCCCGATCCCTCCTACCCTCACTCGTGAACAAGACCCCGAGATACTTAAACTCCTCCACTTGAGGTAGGACCTCTCCCCCGACCCGGAGGTGGCAAGCCACCCTTTTCCGGTCGAGAACCATGGTCTCAGATTTGGAGGTGCTGATCCTCATCCCAGCCGCTTCACATTCGGCCGCGAACCTACCCAGCAAGAGCTGAAGGTCAGAGCTGGATGAAGCTAGGAGGACCACATCATCCGCAAAAAGCAGAGACGAGATTCTCCTGCCACCAAACTCGACACACTCCACACCACGGCTGCGTCTAGAAATTCTGTCCATAAAAGTGATGAACAGAACCGGTGACAAAGGGCAGCCCTGGCGGAGTCGAACCCTCACTGGGAACAGGTCCGACTTACTACCGGCTATGCGGACCAAACTCACGCTCCTCTGGTAAAGGGACTGAATGGCCCTTAACAGAAAGCCACCCACCCCATACTCCTGGAGCGTCCCCCACAGGGTGCCCCTGGGGACACAGTCATAAGCCTTCTCCAAATCCACAAAGCACATGTGGATTGGTTGGGCAAACTCCCATGCCCCCTCCATCACCCTTGCAAGGGTATAGAGCTGGTCCACAGTTCCACGGCCAGGACGAAAACCACATTGCTCCTCCTCTATCTGAGATTCAACTATCGATCGGACCCTCCTCTCCAGTACCTTGGAGTAGACCTTTCCAGGGAGGCTGAGGAGTGTGATCCCCCTATAGTTGGAACACACCCTCAGGTCACCCTTCTTAAAGATGGGGACCACCACTCCGGTCTGCCACTCCCTAGGAACTGCCCCCGATGACCACGCAATGTTGTAGAGACGTGTCAACCATGACAGCCCTACAACATCCATAGCCTTGAGATACCCAGGACGAGCCTCATCCGCCCCCGGGGCTCCGCCGCTGTGTAGTTGTTTGACTACCTCAGCAACTTCTGCCCCCGAGATCGGACAGTCCATCCCCAGGCCTCCCAGCTCTGGTTCCTCCTCGGAATGCGCATTGGTGGGATTGAGGAGCTCCTCAAAGTATTCCTTCCACCGTCCGACTATAGCCTCAGTTGACGTCAGCAGCTCCCCATCCCCACTGTAAACAGTGTGAGCGAGTTGCTGCCTTCCTCTCCTGAGGCGCCGGACAGTTTGCCAGAACCTCTTTGGAGCCGATCGATAGTCTTTCTCCATGGCCTCACCAAACTCCTCCCACGCCCGAGATTTTGCCTCGGCAACTGCCACTGCTGCACCCCGCTTAGCTATCCGGTACCTGTCTGCTGCCTCCGGAGACCCACAGACCAGCCACGCCCTGTAGGCCTCCTTCTTCAGCCTGACGGCTCCCCGAACCTCTGGTGTCCACCAGCGGGTACGGGGGTTGCCACCACGACTGGCACCGGCCACCTTACGACCACAGCTAGCAACAGCCGCCTCGACAATCGCAGAGTGGAACAAGGCCCACTCGGACTCAATGTCCCCCACTGCTCTCGGGACGTGGTCAAAGCTCTGCCGGAGGTGGGAGTTGAAGACCGTCTTGACAGGTTCTTCTGCCAGGCGTTCCCAGCAGACCCTCACTATGCGTTTGGGTCTGCCAGGTCTACGCGGCATGTTCCCTTGCCATCTGATCCAACTCACCACCAGGTGGTGATCAGTTGACAGCTCCGCCCCTCTCTTCACTCGGGTGTCCAAAACATACGGCCGCAGGTCAGATGATACGACTACAAAATCTATCATCGACCTGTGACCTAGGCTGCCCTGGTACCAAGTGTACCGGTGGGCATCCTTATGTTCGAACATGGTGTTCGTTATGGCCAAACTGCGGCTTGCACAGAAGTCCAATAACAAAACACCGCTCGAGTTCAGATTAGGTGGGCCGTTCCTCCCAATCACACCCCTCCAGGTCAAGCTGTCATTGCCCACGTGAGCATTGAAGTCCCCCAGCAGGACAAAGGAGTCCCCTGATGGAGCACTATCTAGCACTCGTCCCAGGGACTCCAAAAAGGGTGGGTACTCTGAACTGATATTTGGCCCATAAGCACAAACAACAGTCAGGACCCGTTCCCCGACCCGAAGGCGCAAGGAAGCTACCCTCTTGTCCCCCGGGGTAAACCCCAACACACAGGCAGAGAGTCTCGGGGCTAACAAAAAGCCAACCCCAGCCCTCCGCCTCTCACCCGGAGCAACTCCAGCAAAGTAGAGTGTCCAACCCCTCTCCAGGTCTCGGGTTCCAGAGCCAATGCAATGTGTCGAGGTGAGTCCGACTATATCTAGCCGGTACCGCTCAACCTCTGCCACAAGCTCCGGCTCCTTCCCCGCCAGCGAGGTGACGTTCCATGTCCCAAAAACTAGTTTTCTTGTCCGGGGATTGGACCGCCAAGGCTCCCGCCTTGGTCTGCCACCCGATTCGCATTGCACCGGACCCTTCATGTTCCTCCTGCGGGTGGTGGGTCCACAGTTGGACGAGCCCATGTATCCGGTTCGGGCTGGGCCCGGCCGGGCCCCATGGGCGAAAGCCCGGCCACCAGGCGCTCGCCCACGGGCCCCAACCCCAGGCCTGGCTCCAGGGTGGGACCCCGGTAACCCTCCGGGCCGGGTACTCCGACTCTTCGTTTTAACCGCCATGAAAGATCCTTCCAAAATAAGTGTTAGGTATTTTCATTTTCCCATCCAGGGTTACCTGAAGGGAGAGCTCAACACACAGGGGTTGTATTAACAAGCTGATCGATTTAACCCATACCAATCTTTACCAATAACCAAACAATTTAGACTTTGCAAAGGGGGAGCAAAAATACATCACACCACACACGGGTTGTCAGTTCACTCTTGTCAGACAGAGCCCTCCAAGAGTATTTATTAAGGACACACAAAAATGATAAAACGCACACACATTTACACATTCCTTTAGACTCTCGAAAGGGAGACAAACATGCGCTGGCGCAGGGCGTTCTTACTGATAAGCCAGGACTGGGAAGAGGCAAGGTCAAACGCCTGTCTGTTGCCAAGGAAAAATGAGCTGGATGAAGCTTTCGTTTAAAATAATAAATAATATATCCATAATTTATCCAACAATAAGGATCTCTAAATTCAAACTGGGTGGTTAAACCAAACTCAAGGTGATATTTTAGACTAAACCGAAAACCCACGACACTCTAAATGTAATAAAAGGGAGATCTACACCACAAATAACTCTAAACTCTAAACCAAAACGTAACGGCTTATCCAAACGCAAGAAGCTGTTAGCGAATATGCTAACAGTAGCTTTACCAACGTTAAGTTCAAGTTAACAAGTTTAAAGAAACCAAAAACACCCAGCAGCAAACAGACCAGCACGGAGGAGAGACTGCTACCACAAAAATAGCTCTCCTAATGTCTGAAAGAAGCTCCTTTATGAGGGGAGAAACTCTACCGGTGATTTTCTACATCTGTGGTAGAGACGAAGCAGCGCATTTGACCCCAGAAGTTGTTGTCCGTTGCGGGGAGATGAAGGCGGGCAAAACAGGAAAGGAATCTAGTAGCGGATGGACATTGTTCCGGGTCTTCGGTATTTGGTAGAGATGTTAGTGAAGGTGGAGAAGAAGGCGAACTAGAGGAAAAACAGGCAGATTCCTCCTCTATTTACAAACTCCTGGGGATGCAACAAGTGGGCGTGGTGCGTCTACTACCGGATCTGACGTCGACGAATTTATAGAATCGAGCCGTCGACATCATCAACGCTTCGCTACAGCTCTAATCATCACCCAAGCCTCTGAACTTCTTTTATATTTTAGCTGTACAAGAGCCAGACACTGTTAAATGGTTAAATCGATCCTTGGACATATGAATCGATCTTCATGAATTAATATGAGAATCGATTCAGAATCGGAGAATTTATTTTTTTCAACACAGTACTATTTGTTACAAATAATTTAGGTCTCAATTTTAGTCAAAATAATCACAATTATCATTTTAGCCATAAGCTAGCAGCCTACTTTTAATCAAAGTTTGTCAATATTTTAGAAAATCAGATGTTTTTTCTAGTAAGCCTTCAATCTCTTTAATTTTTGTATTCACCTCACATGACGTATTCATTCAATTCAAAGTCTATTCCAGTTATCTGAGCCAGTACTGATTCACTAACCTAAACGAATAATGAAACTCCTATGTGTGAGTGTGGAATTACACCTGTCAGTAAATAACTTCATTGGATTCTGTGTTTCCAACAGATGGTCAACTGCTGATGCTGGTTAAGGAAGAAGCACCTGAAAAACAGAGTGTTTGTGTGGACCAGCAGGACCCAGATCATCTTCACATAAAGGAGGAACAGAAGAAATTTTGGATCAGTCTGAAGGGAGGGCATCTCCATTTGAAAGAGGAGACTGATGCTGTCAGGTTTCCATTCACTGCAGTTTCTATAAAAAATGAGAAGGATGAAGAAAAACCTCTGGTCTCACAGCTTCATCAGCAACAAATGGTAGGCAGAGATGTTCCAACCAGCAGCTCAGGTGACCAGATGACATCAGAAACTGGTGGAGGACCAGAAACTAGCATGAATCCAGATCTGAACCTTCCTGAACGTATGTCTGATTCTTCAGAGACCGAAGTTAGTGGAGATGATAAAGAGGATGATGATGATGATGATGATGTGAATTTAGACTCTGAACTGTCAGACTCTGGGTCTGAAAGTGGAAATGGAGACAATCACTGGAAAGAGAGCAGGTCAGATGTTAAGACTGTTGGCAAAACCTTTAGTTGCCCTGAGTGTGGTAAAGAATTTCTTCAGAAGTGGTCTTTCCAGAAACATGTGAGAGTGACAAGTCATTCAGCAGTAAGGTCTTCAGGCTGTTTGGCTAATAAGAAATGTGTTAGATTAATGCAACATATAGACTTGTGCAAGGAAAGTCATACAGAATCAAAATCAATTAGTTGTGATGACTGTGGAAAAAGATTTACTACAAAAGCACATTTAAGAAGACATATGAGTGTCCACACAGGAGAGAAACCTTTTGTCTGTGAGCTCTGTGGAAAAAGATTTAGTCAAAAGACAAATCTAAATGTTCACATGAGAGCCAGCACAGGACAGAAACCTTTTGCATGTGAACTCTGTGGACAAAGATTTTGCCTAAAGACAAATTTAAAAAATCACATGGTTGTCCACACGGGAGACAAATCTTTTGTTTGTGAGGTCTGTGGACAAAAATGTAGTCAAAAGTCACATTTAAACATTCACATGAGGGTCCATACAGCACAAAAACATTTTACTTTTGAGTTATGTGAACAAGGATTTAACCAAAATAAAAATGTTATAAATCAGTTGAGAGTCCACACAGAACAGAAAGGTTTTGCTTGTGAATGGTGTGGACAAAGATTTAGACATAAGCCAAACTTGAGATGTCACGTCAGAGTCCACACAGGGGAGAAACCTTATGTCTGTGAGCTCTGTGGACAAAGCTTTAATCAAAAGACAAATTTAAATGTTCACAAGAGAGTTCATACAGGACAGAAACCCTATGCGTGTGAGCTTTGTGGACAGAGATTCAGCCAAAAGGCAAGTTTTAACAATCACATGAGAGTCCATACAGGAGAGAAACCATTTCTTTGTGAGGTCTGTGGACAACGATTTAGTCGAAGTTCAAATTTCCGCAATCACATGAGAGTTCACACAGGTCAGAAGCCATTTGTCTGTGAATTTTGTGGACAAAGATTTAGCTATAAGTCATCATTAGATGGTCACATGACAGTCCACACAGGACAGAAACAGTTTGCTTGCGAGCTCTGTGGAAATCGATTTACCCTTAAGTCCACTTTAAACGATCACATGAGAGTCCACACAGGAGAGAAAACTTTTTCCTGTGAGCTCTGTGGACTAAGATTTACCCAAAAATCAACTTTACACATTCACATGAGAGTTCACACAGGACAGAAACCATTTGCTTGTGAGTTCTGTGGAAAAAGATATGGACAAAAGAGAAATTTGCTCAAGCACATGAGTGTCCACACGGGATAGAAACCTTTTGGTTGTGAGCTCTGTGGATAAAGATTTAGACGAAAGTGACAGTATGACAGTATGTACTTTCCCTGGCAAAAGGGTGCAGTACATACCTAAATCACTGCAAGCAGGCTGTACTTTTGTATTTGGGTAAAGCCTAATCTATGCTTCTCTGTCATCTCCACGAGGGAGAGACACGCATGCACGGACAAAGACGTTTTGCCTCCGGACTTCTCTGTCTTCTCAGGAGTGTTGCAAAGCAATTCCCTGCCAGGACAACAGAGAGCGTAGCACTGTTCTTGGGTATCCTGTCATGCATCTGGTCCAAGATGGTGCATTTGCTGTTGTGTTTTTTGTATGTCAGAGACTTTTTAACACAGTCAAATTTGTCTATCATTCTCCTCCACCTCTTCATGCGCCCGCCTAGCCTAGTGAACTAGACCAAATTCTTTCTTTGCAAAGTTTGGTTTAGGAACGCTCCATTGGAACCTCTGCAACCTCTAGCAGCATTCTGGCTGGCCAATAGCACAGCTCTTTATAGGGATTTCACTCTTATAGAGCACTGTCTGCTTTGTAGACCAATCACAGAGCTTTATCGGCTTTGTGGACCAATCAGAGCCCTCTATTTGTCTAGTGGGCGGGATGATGCAAAAGAGTGGAACAAGATGGGGACAGCTCCTTTGAAATGGCTTTTAGATCAATTTTGGACTGTTTGGACTTGGGTTTTATTAGATTCAGGAGCAGATAGATGTATTTAAGTCCTTTATTTAGCTTGCCAGGCTAGCACTCACCACTTCTACACCAACATTTCCCATCTTTTCCATCCACTAAAAAAACGCTTGCTGCATATCTTTTCACTTCTTCAGTAATGGGTGAATAAAACATTCATATTTTTAGAGTTTTTCCGCGAGGTATTTTCAGACATGAAAGTCCCACAGCATTCAGTGAAATTCACCCTTTTGAATTCAAAATGGTTCACCAACATTATCCATGCAGATCCAGCAAGGCCGGATTTACAGTTTAACCAGTTTCAGTATTATCCACTGGGGGAAACATTCAAGATAATTTTTAAGACGTCCCTGACAACACCAACAGTACAATAAATAAATATATCCATCGGAATCAGACGTCTGGAATTCCAGTGTCTCCCCTAGAAATTTTTCCAGCTGTGAAGTTGAGGGGTGGGGTGATGGTAATGTATATGTGATTGGGGGGGGGGGCTCGGACCGCTCGGGACCCTGCCATGTGTTGTTTGTGAGAGCGGGAGAAGGTTGTTTACATTTGTGGCCCATTTCATTGCTGTGAGAGTGGGGAAGAGGGGTAATAGCGCGTGGAACATTTGACCCCCGCGCTTTTCCGATGGGAAGAGGTGGGGGGATGGGGGGGTGATTTCATAGACGTGGCGCTAGAATTTCAGGTGTGGTGCAGCGCCACGCGTGAGCCTATGTAGAGAAAACGCTGAGATCTCCTGCGTAGACCTCCAGACAGCTCTTTCCCGCTAGTACGATTCTAGCCCGAACTGAGTAAGCCTGACGGGTTGGATCGGACTTGGGTTGATTAATAATTTGAGCTTGATTAGTCACGCTTGGACAGCAGAGAGAGTGAGAGACTGGCAGCGCAATGTGAGGAGATAAGGACGCAGCTCAAACCTCACCTCACTGCATGGTGGCGCAGTGGTTAGCACTGTTGCCTTGCAGAACGAAGGTTGCAGGTTCGAAACTCGGCTGCGACCTTTCTGCGTGGAGTTGCGTGTTCTCCCCATGCATGCGTGGGTTTCCTCCGGGTACTCCGGTTTCCCCCACAGATCACAACATGCCCTATAGGTTATAAATTGTAAGTCGCTTTGGATAAACGCGTCTGCCAAATAAATAAACATAAACCTCACCTTTTTCACCCTTGACTCATTTTCATGTCTGATTCTTCAAGCTGCTTCGTGTCTGCGCTATATATCTTCAGCTCTCTATGCTTTTGAGGGTGACAGAGGCATTCTGACCATTCACAAACTTACCTTCTCCTTCTCGTTGGACGGATGTTTAGAAAAGAGAGCTTGACTCCGTCCGTCCTTGTGAGTCTGCTGGAGAGCCCTCAAAAGTGCATGCGTCTGTCCCGATGCAGACAAAAGTATAAATTAGGCTTAAGACTTTACCAACATTTGGCCATTATGGTCAAAAATCCCTGGAAGCGCACTTTTCAAACATGTTCAACCTCCAGCAAAATGACAAGTAGATCAGACTCCCTTTCATCACTGGCAATGAGGTAAATGTGTAATACAACAATGTTTATGAATGGCAAAAGTTTTGTAACCATTTGTTACAAATCAGTAAAGAACATTTTGTCCTCATGGGCTCCCGTAGAAGGAAATAGGGCATCGCCCAGAGACTTAGACCCGCTCCTGTGTATTTTGGATGCGGTTTTTATGGTTATGTGTTACGAAGCCACCAATATTTTTCAACAGCTGGCCATCATTTAATTAATTTTCAACAACATTTCGATGGATAACTCCAGAGATTAATGGTAAAAACTACACAATGTAACTTTAATTGTTCACATGAGTGTCCACTCAGGACAGAGGCAGAGGACGGTCCACTTGTGAGCTCTGTGGACAAAAATTTTAACAGTCACATTAGCATCCACTAGGGCTGAAATGTTTTCCGATGGAAATTGTGATTTTAGATAACACGATCACATGACTGTCAAAGCTGCAGGTTTGATTTTATTTTGTGCTCCCGGCTGAATTTTAGACTTCTGTGTTTTTACACTGCTTTTAAGTGTTACGGTGGTAGTAGTGAGTAGGGTTAAGGGGGATACAGACAAGAGTGATTTCTTATTAGGCTTCCAGCAACATAGTGGGGTTTAATATAACATTTAGTTGACTTAAATCTGGACCTAAAAGCACAACTTCTCTTCTTTTAGTAAAAGCAATGTTTGGGATCCTTAGAGCAAAAATGTCTTTTAGCAAAAGATGTATTTAAAATTATATAATATTTTATGTCTCTTTTTTTTTTTTTTTTTTTTTTTTTTACATATACACAGATTCCATCCTTAGCTTCAGTTCATGGAGTGCTTCCTGAACTCAGCCCTCCCTACCCTTGTGTAGTTTCCTCACTTTTGTGTCTGTCTAATATATGTTGTTCACCCTGTTTCACTCCCTCACTCCCCAATTCCAAGTTTAGCCCTTTTATCTATGTAAAACATTAAAATTTTGATTGTATTTTGTAGTTTTTTGTATCAGTTTTTACTGCTTTAGTTTTTGGTCGCCTAAAACCTTTAGCTTAATCAACGTTTTCACGTACTTAGGAATTCCTATCATTTAGTTCTCTACTCAATGTTTCATTGATATTCTGTTAGTTTTCTAGTTTTAGTCTTCAGTGTTTTATATCTAATTCTATTGTTCATTTTTGTATTTGTTTTGTTCATCTCGCTGTAAAGCATACTGAGTTGCCTTTGTTTGGGAACAGTGCTATATAAATAAAGCTGTCTTTTCTAGTCAAGTGTCGTTTTTTCACAGATTCCATCCTAAGTTTCAGTTCGAACTAGTGATGGATTCCAGTTGTCATTGGAACTAGTGTTTCCAAGACAAGTTAGCTGGAAATGACTCAATGAACTTGGAATTCCGAGGTGCAAGCTTGTAGCTTTCAGAGGACACTGACATCCCAACTTAAAAGATGGCTGAGCCCAGTGCTACCAGGAAGTTGTTGTCTTATTTTTTTCCCCATTTGTATGTTCTGTTTAAGTTTCTTTTTGCTATTTAACAGCACCGAGTAGTTGTTTATTGTTATCAATAGTTTTGTTGTTGAAAAATTCAACATTGCTGGGTTTTCACTCACGTGACTCGTGATGTCTGCAGCTGTGTGAAACTCAAATGGGGGACAGGAAGTGTTGTGCTCTTCAACAAAACATAGAGATACATCACAGTGCGATGGATGAAGGTGATTTCACTAAGGCTTTAAATGAGTTGGCACAAACACGATCGTGAAAAAATACCTCTTTTAGGTTATGACCCATATAGTTTTAAAACCGTCACCTTATCGTGGTGGAGGAGTTTGAGTGCCCTAATGATCCTAGGAGCTATGTTGTCTGGGGCACTTAGTGCCCCTGGTAGGGTCTCCCATGACAAATTGGTCTTAGGTGAAGGGTGAGACAAAGAACGGTTCGAAGGATCTTTCATGGCGGTGAAAACGAAGAGTCGGAGTACCCGGCCCGGAGGGTTACCGGGGTCCCACCCTGGAGCCAGGCCTGGGGTTGGGGCCCGTGAGCGAGCGCCTGGTGGCCGGGCTTTCGCCCATGGGGCCCGGCCGGGCCCAGCCCGAACCGGATACATGGGCTCGTCCAACTGTGGACCCACCACCCGCAGGAGGAACATGAAGGGTCCGGTGCAATGTGAATCGGGTGGCAGACCAAGGCGGGAGCCTTGGCGGTCCAATCCCCGGACAAGAAAACTAGTTTTTGGGACATGGAACGTCACCTCGCTGGCGGGGAAGGAGCCGGAGCTTGTGGCAGAGGTTGAGCGGTACCGGCTAGATATAGTCGGACTCACCTCGACACATTGCATTGGCTCTGGAACCCGAGACCTGGAGAGGGGTTGGACACTCTACTTTGCTGGAGTTGCTCCGGGTGAGAGGCGGAGGGCTGGGGTTGGCTTTTTGTTAGCCCCGAGACTCTCTGCCTGTGTGTTGGGGTTTACCCCGGGGGACAAGAGGGTAGCTTCCTTGCGCCTTCGGGTCGGGGAACGGGTCCTGACTGTTGTTTGTGCTTATGGGCCAAATATCAGTTCAGAGTACCCACCCTTTTTGGAGTCCCTGGGACGAGTGCTAGATAGTGCTCCATCAGGGGACTCCATTGTCCTGCTGGGGGACTTCAATGCTCACGTGGGCAATGACAGCTTGACCTGGAGGGGTGTGATTGGGAGGAACGGCCCACCTGATCAGAACTCGAGCGGTGTTTTGTTATTGGACTTCTGTGCAAGCCGCAGTTTGGCCATAACGAACACCATGTTCGAACATAAGGATGCCCACCGGTACACTTGGTACCAGGGCAGCCTAGGTCACAGGTCGATGATAGATTTTGTAGTCGTATCATCTGACCTGCGGCCGTATGTTTTGGACACCCGAGTGAAGAGAGGGGCGGAGCTGTCAACTGATCACCACCTGGTGGTGAGTTGGATCAGATGGCAAGGGAACATGCCGCGTAGACCTGGCAGACCCAAACGCATAGTGAGGGTCTGCTGGGAACGCCTGGCAGAAGAACCTGTCAAGACGGTCTTCAACTCCCACCTCCGGCAGAGCTTTGACCACGTCCCGAGAGCAGTGGGGGACATTGAGTCCGAGTGGGCCTTGTTCCACTCTGCGATTGTCGAGGCGGCTGTTGCTAGCTGTGGTCGTAAGGTGGCCGGTGCCAGTCGTGGTGGCAACCCCCGTACCCGCTGGTGGACACCAGAGGTTCGGGGAGCCGTCAGGCTGAAGAAGGAGGCCTACAGGGCGTGGCTGGTCTGTAGGTCTCCGGAGGCAGCAGACAGGTACCGGATAGCCAAGCGGGGTGCAGCAGTGGCAGTTGCCGAGGCAAAATCTCGGGCGTGGGAGGAGTTTGGTGAGGCCATGGAGAAAGACTATCGATCGGCTCCAAAGAGGTTCTGGCAAACCGTCCGGCGCCTCAGGAGAGGAAGGCAGCAACTCGCTCACACTGTTTACAGTGGGGAGGGGGAGCTGCTGACGTCAACTGAGGCTATAGTCGGACGGTGGAAGGAATACTTTGAGGAGCTCCTCAATCCCACCAATGCACATTCCGAGGAGGAACCAGAGCTGGGAGGCCTGGGGATGGACTGTCCGATCTCGGGGGCAGAAGTTGCTGAGGTAGTCAAACAACTACACAGCGGCGGAGCCCCGGGGGCGGATGAGGTTCGTCCTGGGTATCTCAAGGCTATGGATGTTGTAGGGCTGTCATGGTTGACACGTCTCTACAACATTGCGTGGTCATCGGGGGCAGTTCCTAGGGAGTGGCAGACCGGGGTGGTGGTCCCCATCTTTAAGAAGGGTGACCTGAGGGTGTGTTCCAACTATAGGGGGATCACACTCCTCAGCCTCCCTGGAAAGGTCTACGCCAAGGTACTGGAGAGGAGGGTCCGATCGATAGTTGAATCTCAGATAGAGGAGGAGCAATGTGGTTTTCGTCCTGGCCGTGGAACTGTGGACCAGCTCTATACCCTTGCAAGGGTGATGGAGGGGGCATGGGAGTTTGCCCAACCAATCCACATGTGCTTTGTGGATTTGGAGAAGGCTTATGACCGTGTCCCCAGGGGCACCCTGTGGGGGACGCTCCAGGAGTATGGGGTGGGTGGCTTTCTGTTGAGGGCCATTCAGTCCCTTTACCAGAGGAGCGTGAGTTTGGTCCGCATAGCCGGTAGTAAGTCGGACCTGTTCCCAGTGAGGGTTGGACTCCGCCAGGGCTGCCCTTTGTCACCGGTTCTGTTCATCACTTTTATGGACAGAATTTCTAGACGCAGCCGTGGTGTGGAGTGTGTCGAGTTTGGTGGCAGGAGAATCTCGTCTCTGCTTTTTGCGGATGATGTGGTCCTCCTAGCTTCATCCAGCTCTGACCTTCAGCTCTTGCTGGGTAGGTTCGCGGCCGAATGTGAAGCGGCTGGGATGAGGATCAGCACCTCCAAATCTGAGACCATGGTTCTCGACCGGAAAAGGGTGGCTTGCCACCTCCGGGTCGGGGGAGAGGTCGTACCTCAAGTGGAGGAGTTTAAGTATCTCGGGGTCTTGTTCACGAGTGAGGGTAGGAGGGATCGGGAGATCGACAGGCGGATTGGTTCGGCGTCTGCAGTGATGCGGACGCTGAGCCGATCTGTCGTGGGGAAGAGGGAGCTGAGCCAGAAAGCCAGGCTCTCGATTTACCGGTCGATCTACGTCCCAATCCTCACCTATGGTCATGAGCTTTGGGTAATGACCGAAAGAACGAGATCGCGGATACAAGCGGCCGAAATGAGTTTCCTCCGTAGGGTGGCCGGGCTCAGCCTTAGAGATAGGGTGAGGAGCTCGGACATTCGGGAGGGACTCGGAGTAGAACCGCTGCTCCTCCGGATCGAAAGGAGCCAGTTGAGGTGGTTTGGGCATCTGGTCAGGATGCCTCCTGGACGCCTCCCCGGGGAGGTGTTTCGGGCATGTCCTGCCGGCAGAAGGCCCCCGGGTCGACCCAGGACACGTTGGAGAAGTTACATCTCCAATCTGGTCCGGGAACGCCTTGGGGTCCTGCCGGAGGAGCTGGTGGACAAGGCCGGGGAGAGGACGGCCTGGAGCTCCCTAGTTGGGATGCTGCCCCCGCGACCCGGACCCGGATAAGCGGAGGAAGACGACGACGACGATAGTTTTAAAAGTCAGACTTTCCATACACTGGAGGATTCACCCAGCGCTGAAGCGATCAGCAACAAACTACCTGCTGCCTTCCTCATAGTACTGCAAACCAAACGAAAGCCTGGAAGCCTACAGACATTTTATTTAAGGTTGCTTAAACTTTTAGTGATCCGGAGAAGCTATAAATGACGATAGTCTTGTTTTTGCTTGGATTGGTAGTGAGTCGTTGCATTTTTTCATTTACTCATGATAATAATGCTATTGCTAACGCTAATGAACAATATGTGCCAGGATCTACTCGTAACTAACCTTTTATTCTTTTTAAATCCAAATTTCTGGTTGGATGGGTTGATTTTAAAATGTATAAACGCCACGTTACAACACTTAAGCTAACTGCTAAAACATCAACTCTTGGAAAGGGCTGAAGCGGTCAGCTAAACAAGCTCTTGCTGCATGTCTTATATTACACTGCAAACCAAAGAAAAGCCTTTTACAAGCCTGGAAGCCTACAGTGAATTATGTTTTAGTTCGGTAGTGAGGTGTGCTATTTTAATTCATTAGCTCATGATAATATTGCTATCGCTAATGCTAATGATCAGTATGGGAACTACTTGTAACTAACTTTGTATGTCTTATTAAATCCAAATTTCTGGTAGTGTGGCAAGGTGGAGGAACGAGGGCCCGGGCGGGATTCGACTCCCAGACTCCCGGGTGAGAGTCATGCACGCTAACCAGTCAGGCAAAGGGATATCCCCTTGGCCAAGTACCCAGGGCACATGATCAATTGGGATACAGTGACACTCATCCTGTTGCAGTAGGTTTGTTTGATTTCAATAAAGTATAAATGCTCCATTACAGCACTAAGCTAACTGCTAACAACATTAGCACTCTGAAAGCTATTTGCAGTGAGGACACGTGTTAACAGTATAAAACTGCTAACCTGTCGTTTCTATGGCTGTTTCTAAGAAAATGTTTAATAAAACACAGTAATCTCTTACCTGTTAGAAAGTGATCGCTGTAAACTCTAGCATCGTCCATTTCAGCTCCTGTTTTAAGCCGTAGATCACTGATTAATTAATTAGTTTGCTCGTTACTGAAAGAAATATTTTTTATTAACGCGGTTATTTTAAACGGAGTTATTCCCGTTGTGTCTACAGCATGCGGTGACAGCGAGAACACTGAGGGTCTCCGCCCACCCGGCCAATCATCATCGTGTTTGTAAGTGCGTTACCGACACCTCTCTCTCCCTGGCTGCAGCTGAAGTGTGGCGGTCAGAAAGCCTCACGCTGTTGCTCAACGTTCGACAAGCACATAGTAACGCACAACCTTCCGTCCCCAGTAACGGTAACGGCGTTGTAACGGCGGGAAAAGTAATTAATTAGATTATTCCGTTACCTATAAAAGAACGCCGTTAGAAACGCCGTTATACTTAAACGGCGTTACTCCCAACACTGTATATACATATATATATATATATATATATATATATATATATATATATATATATATATATATATATATATATATATATATATATATATATGTGTGTGTGTGTGTGGATGACTGAGACCTTCGGTGTTGAGGTTTCCCTCGTTCTACAACTAGATGCTGCTCCTACGTATGGTCTGAAGTTTGCTTATATTGATTAACATTTCCACGCACAGGTACTAAATGATAAATGATTAATGACCCGCACTGGTATAGCGCCTCTCCAAGTAAGGACTCCAAAGCGCTTTACACTACAGTGTATCATTCATCCATTCACACACACATTCACACACTGATGGTGATGAGCTACGATGTAGCCACAGCTGCCCTGGGGTAGTATTATTTAATCTTATATATATATATATATATATAAGATTAAATAAAAATAAAGTGTAAAACTAACTTGTCTTTACTTTAAGTAATTGTTTGAGGAAGATATTACATGTTATGTGTTTTATTAGTCCCATTCTGTGCACACAGGTGTGTTTTATTCTGCTCCAGCAGGTGGCGGTAGTGCACCTTTACGCTGGTCACCGACCACCAGAAGAAGCAGAAACCGGAAGCTGCTAGCAGAGCTAGCTTGTTGTTGTTCTGGTGTGTGAGGAGAATATTTGAGGCTCTGCAGTAAAAATGTCTTCACTTCAGTCTCTGGGAGAGTTGATCAGCTAAAGCGACTAACTGCTGCTGCTGCAGAAATTGCAATGAAAACCTGCTACCACTTCAGGATCATCCATCAGCAGGGACTGATTCATCGTGTGTTCTTCACCACCTGGACCTGGACAGCATGGACACAGGTACTGGTGGATGAATGAATATATTATCACTGCATGGTGGGACATTACAGTACCTCTCCCATGAGGGGTTATCATTAAAAAATGTCCGTGTTGTGTTTTAGTCTGCTGCAGCAGCTCGGTCCAAACCTCTCTGGTTCTTTCTTCACAGAGGAGAGAAGCTCCAGAGCTTTTGAGCTATTGAACTAACTTTAATTTTAACACAGCAGGACTTCAAGACGAGGAGGCAGTGATTGAATTTTATCTTTGTTTACTAAAATGATCAAACAAATGGTAAAAGACAACTCAGTTGAAACTAAATAAAAACCTGAAATAAAAAACCTTTTTTGACATGTCAGCAGGTTTCTCCTCACAATGTGATGAAAAGAGAGCTGAGGTGGAATGATTTTACCAATTGGGAGCATATATATAGTAAAAAGAATTGGTCCAAGCACTGAACCCTGTGGTACTCCGCAAGTAACCCTGGAGTATGAAGACGATTTGTCATGTACATTTACAAAATGAATTCTGTCAGACAGGTAGGATTTAAACCAGCCTAACACTGTTCCTTTGATCCCTACAACATGTTCAAGTCTTTCTAAAAGAACATTGTGATCTACTGTGTCAAAGGCAGCACTGAGATCTAACAAGACTAGAACAGACACAAGATTCTTATCTGAGGCCATGAGAATATCATTTGTAACTCTCACTAATGCAGTTTCAGTGCTGTGATATTCTCTAAAACCAGACTGAAATTCCTCAAACAGATCATTAGTGTTTAAATGCTGACATACTTGGATGGCCACTATTTTCTCCAGGACTTTGGATAAAAATGGAAGGTTAGATATTGGTCTATAATTCATTGGGTCATCTGGATCCAGAGAAGGCTTCTTAAGTAAAGGTTTGATTACAGCAACCTTAAAATCTTGTGGTACATATCCATTTACTAAGGATAGATTGATTATATCTAGAATGGGGGCAGTAACCAAAGGAAATGCATCTTTAAATAATTTGGTTGGGATTGGATCCAAAATGCAAGTTGAAGGTTTAGATGAAGCTAATATTTTTGATAACTCTCTGGGGTGGACATTAACTTCAAAACCAACCGGCCAGCCGGGCTGGTAACTCTGAATATTTACCGGCCCCGCCAAGAATCTACCGGCCCCGCTGGTCAGCTGCCAAAACGAGTCAAAATAACAACTGAACCGTTTTAAATGTAATAAACCTTTATTTTGTACACATTCACAAACATAATAACGTATTCAAGTTTGAATTTGTTTGTTCCCTCAACAAAACTCAATTTTGTCTTTACATACTTCCGGCATACAACGCAGTACATCACCAACGCCGCTTTGCTGTACTCGAGCCATTGGCTGTGTTCGAGATAAGCCAGTTCTGTGCAGATTAGACCAGCGGCTATCGGCGAGCAGTGCATGCTGGTTAGATTTGTGTCCGACTTGACGCCGACTTGCTCTGACGTCATGCATACGTAGGCAACAATAACCTTGTGAGATCAAGGCGGCCGCAGATTTTGGAACAAGGCGCTGCAGTTTCTCTCCCTCGGCTGCAAAACCTAGAGGATGACGGGAAACGCCTGGCTCTCACCTGATCTAAGATCTGATTGGTTCATATTTTGATCCAAACATCCGGTGGTAGAACATGAAATGTTAGTTGGTCACATGTATTCTGTAAATCATGTAACGTTGATGATGACAACTATATAAGCCATAAAGAGAAATGTGTTTTGTTTTCTTTTGGCACGTTTCCTATGAGCACACTGAAGCTACAGCTGATGACCTTTACTTATTATTATTAATGTCTTCATATAGAATATATGATATCCACAAGCACGTGAGGATGTGTTTCAGCTGCTAAAAGGCACCAGAATTAAAATTGAAAATTGAACAAGTGTAAACGCTAACGCGATATCTTCAGCCATCGTCACCCGTGAGCTACACACGTAGGGAAATCTGTCCGACTTAAACGCCAGCTTTCAGCCACTCCCCCTGCTGCTTCCGTCTGCTCTCGTCTGCTTTCCAGGCGAGGCGCTGCTCAACTCGAACACGGCCATTCTCTGCGCCTCCCACCTTCTTTAAACCGCCATGAATCATTCCACCTACGCACACTCTTCTCTGCTTCATACCGTTTCGAACTGTCTCGCTTCTCCTCACCAGTTTTAAAGCGTTTTGCCGGAGATTTCATCAAGAAATCCCATCCCTGTGGTGACGCCATCTTCCTGCGTGCTCGTGTGTTTCTAGCGTGGTTCCACTTCGTCTTTAATAGTGAACTTATAGTTCACGTAACTATAACTAGAATCGTGCAGTACGTGGCTAGAGGCGCGCAGGTTTTACACGCGCGAAACGAAAACGGCGGCTTCCTACAGGGCGGGGCCATGATGTAGGTGAAAGCCGGTGTGTAATTGACAAACAAGGCTTGGGCGCCACCCGGGCGGTAAGTCGTCAAGTATTTACCGCCCGACGAGAAAATTTAGCGCCATTGGCGCTCGGGCGCTTTAAAGGTCCACCCCTGATTTAAGAATCGTGTTTTATTCCTAAACGGGACAATCAGCTGAAACTGTTGAGGGAAATTTGTTGAAACTAAATCACCGGAGATGTCCAGACTTTGGAAGCCTGTTAATTGTGTAAATAAGCGAAGGGCTTTTAATTTGCTTTAATGACATATTTACGCAGATAGGACTTTACAGTCGTCCACAATATTTTATTGTTTGAATAATGGTAAGCATTCAAACTATTGTTTTCCCTTTTTTTCTTTATTCTTCTTCCTTATTCTGCTTCCGTACACTTTTTGAACCTCTTCTTCTCCTTCAAATTTTGAGCTATTTCAACAATTTTATATCAAAACGTTCAGCTCGTTAAGCTTTTTCCAGCTATTACTTTTGGCGTTGATATCTTTCAAATTTTTCGAGTTATGAAGCTTTTTCTGCGAAAAATTTCCCATTGAAATGAATGGGATTGGTCAATTTTCAGCAAATTCCTCTCACTTTTTTGACCTCAAACTCTATTGGGTTCCTTTTAACTCAGAGACTTCATTCAAAGTTTAACAAACTCCCAAGACTTTCCTGTTTAACATATTAAAGAGGCTTTTTGATATCTTTTACGGTTTTTCTAAAATCTCAGGTAGAAGTTGAGGTACGACTTGAAATTTTCAGAAAAATTCACAAAAGTTATAATGGGGAAAAATAGGAGCAGTGACCCTCCCTTGCTCCATTTCCGGCGTTGTCCCGAGAGAACCGTAGGTCCGACTGAAATGGGACACACGCTGGCTTACAGCTAACGAATATAGCTTCGTTTTGAGCTATAAGTCATGACTGTGCTCCAAAAATTGTGGTCGTACGGTTCATTTGTTTGAGAAAATTCAATTAAAAAAATGTCTCTGCCCACTCTAACTTGAGAATTCCGCACTGTAAGTTTTGAACTTCACATCTTCTGTGAACAACTCTTTACTACCCCCACACCGTTTGGATTACCAAAACAAATTATAACTCAGAAAGTAGGAATTTTTGTCAGCTTTTCAGAATGGGTTTCATTTTCTCTGTAAGTGTTACCGTTCTTTCGCTACAAGCCTCAGAAGGAGGAGAGACCCTGATTCTGTCTCATTGAAGCCCATGTTAAAGGAACAGAGATTTTCTCCTCAGATCGCCTTCAGACAGCTAAAAGTTTCTCGTCATAGCTTCTAGACAATTCGTGATGGGAAAAATAAAAATCGGCACAGATGATCATCAAAGACTTCTGCTACTCACGCTTTTTGAATTTTTCAAATCGGTGCAGTACTTTTCGAATGGTGATGAGAAGTTTGACAGGTCCAATTTCACTTCTGAAGGACAGATTTAAAGGCTTCTCTCATTAACAGGAGCAGCACCGGCGCTCTGCGCACGCACACCACGCATAGCGCGTAGGGCACCACGCCGGGGAAGGGGCACCAAACGCAAGCTTATGAAAAAATAATATATATATGATAAAGACAGATTTCAATTAGAAGATGTGCAAAGCAAGTTAACAGCATGTTTACAGAGAGAAAACGATACAAAAGGGAAAGGAGATGGACCGTGTCCACTTTTCACTCTGTCCGGGACATCCGGACTGCGGGTTCTTTTATTGATAAAAATGTCCGACTCTTCATCCAGGAGCAGGGATCGAATTATGGCGGAGCTGTAAATCCTACACATCCAGGGGAGCCGGAAGAAAGTTTTCTACCTATATTACTTCATTTATGGACTCTTTTGAGCAGAGAGCACAGACAGCTGCACAGCACTGATCGTTGTTGCGTAGCGCTCCAGGCTGCTGCGTCCAGCGCACGGTCCATTCTCAAAGTGGCGCAACCAAAAAACTACAACACACGGTCGTGCATGTCCGCACATGTTCTCTATTTTCTGTCTTATTTGTGCCTGAAGCGCTCTGCTACTGCGGAGCTCATCACCTGCACTGCGGAGATTTCACCTCACTGACGCAGCATCAAATCGCGCACTCCGCTTTGCGGTCAGGAGATCCCTTTGATCTGCTCAAAAGTAACTGATGAGGTGAAAAAGTAAGAATCCAGGCAGCAGATTTTCTGGAGACTTTAGAGGAGATGCAGGAAGAAGAGAGACACAGGACAGGAAAATAGTTCAATAAAAACAAGAAAACAAAACAAAGCGTTGAAAAGTAAAATGTAGGTAGATTTATCTCCACTATGTGTTTCTACCTGTATAAAACAATAAGTTACAACCATGTCATATTTATACATTTGATACAATTCAGATCACCTTCAAAACTCAGTCACACACCCAGGGCCGTTTCAAGACATTTTGGGGGCCAAGGCAAAATGACCCCCACCCCTCGCCACACACACACACACACACACACATACACACACATTAAATATCATACAAGAGAATTAAAGAGAATTTAAGGTGAAGCGCTTGCACATACTGTGTTATTGTGTTGTTTTTTTCTGTGTGTAGAAACAAGTTCAATTTGATTGACCGTCAGAAGGTGGGAAAGTGCCCCGCTCCCACCCAGCCCCCTGATTGGTTGAGAGAGGTCAATCATCTTCTGGCTAAATGGCATTACACACCCACACATGTGAGACATCAAATCGATCGGCTAGGCCTAAGGAATCCATCCATCCATCCAACCAACACACCAAACAACCATCCATCCATCCATCCAACCAACACACCAAACAACCATCCATCCATCCATCCAACCAACCAACCAAGCAGCTCTATACACTTAAAACTCTATACACTTAAAACTAGCAGCATAGCTGACATTTTAACACTAGTCAGAAGGCAGGAACTGCCCCCTCCTCCTTCATTGCTCTCTCATTGGCTGAGTTTTCAATCGTCTTCTGCCTAAAAGGAAATGTGCACCCACACGTATGGTACATCAACTCAACCTGCTTGGTCCCAGGAGTCTTGTATCAACTTGATATTGTGCTCTGCGTTACCATGGCAACGTGCTTAGCAACAACATTTAACAATATTTTAGACACAACTGTATCAGCATACTTTAATATAAAAATGTTACTCAAAGTTTAAATGAGTCATGTGTTATTGTACATAGCTTTATTAATGCAGACTTCTGTCATCTGTTACCATGGCAACACAAGGAACTACAAATCACTTTAACCAAGTCTCATAGGAATGAATATAAAAAGCAGAATATTGAGCCATTAACAGACTCCTGTTTTTGAACTGTTTGTACTTAAAACTAGAAATAAGTTCAATTTGATTGACCGTCAGAAGGTGGGAAAGTGCCCCGCTCCCTCCCATCTCCCTTATTGGTTGAGAGAGGTCAATCATCTTCTGGCTAGATGGAATTACACACCCACGCATGTGAGACATCAAATTGATCAGCTTGGCCTAAGGAATCCATCCATCTACATATAAATCCATACATGCTTCTATCTATCCATCCATCCATCCATCCAATAAACCATCTAACATCCATCCAACAATCCATCCGTTATTTCATTCATCCAACCCTTCATCCATCCCATATCAAATCTGAACATATGTTCATCTATCAGTTTCAGATATCAGCAAATATTTCTAAATTCACAGTCCAGCCAATTGTAAAAATGTACCCATTAAACTATTCTCATTCAAATGCCAGCTGTGTGTCACAAAGCGTGTCACTGAGAGTTTAAAACAAAAATTATTGGTGTATTCACCTTTAATACTAGTTATTAAAATGCAGCAGTTGCTGGATTGGTGCAGTTCAAAGTGGAGTGCGTGTAATAAAACAATATTAACATAAAGGTGAGACGTGGGATGCACATTTGCAAACTGTTGTAATTCCTTCACCCTTCACCTGATTTGGATGTAAATACCCACAAATAAAAGCCGACAGTTTGCAGTTAAAGCACATCTTGTTCCTTTCATTTGATATCCATTGTGGTTGTGTATAGAGCCAAAAATGTTGAATATTGTGTCGATGTCCCAGTATTTATAGACCTGACTGTATTTACAGTAGAATACGTTTGCTGAAAGATTTGTGTAATAATCAGATTTTATTTTACTTCCACAAAATGCAAATTTTACATGAGATATTACGAGAACCGGGGAAGGCTTGCCATCAAATTAGAAATCCGTCCCTTGTTAAGTACAAGTCAGGCTGGGCAGCTCACTGGCTGCTTCCAGGCCAGCGACTTTCAAGAGCTACCGGTAGCTCGCGACCAACATGTTGGAGACCTCTGCAATAACACAACTGTCATGTGTGTGAATTTAAAGTTACAGCAGTCGGTATTTCACGTTATGTGTTTCTGTTTCCTACAGGTGTTCAACAGACGGTGCAGGTTAAAGAAGATCCTGAAGAACAGAGTGCTGATGTGGAACAGCAGGGCCCAGAACATCTCCACATAAAGGAGGAAAAGGAGGAACTCTGGACCAGTCTTAAGGTAGAGCATCTCCATTTGAAGGAGGAGACTGATTCTGCCTGGTTTCAATTCAGTGTTGTTTCTATAAAGAGTGAGGATGATGAAGAGAAACGTCTGTTTTCACAGCTTCATCAGCAGCAAATAGAAGACCGAGATGTTCCAACCAGCAGCTCATCTGACCAGATGACAGCGGAAATTTGTGGAGTATCAGGAACTAGCAGGAACCCAGATCTGAACCCTCATGAACAAACATCTGATTCTTCAGAGACTGAAGTTAGTGGAGATGATGATATGAATCTAGACTCTGGGATGTCAGACTCTGGGTCTGAAACTGGATACGAAGACCATGACTGGAATGAGAAAAGGTTTTCTGAGTCAGATGTTAAGACAGTCAACATATCTTCTAGCTGTCTTGAGTGCGGTGATCGATTTCATGATAAGCAGTCTCTCCAGAAACACATGAGAGTAACCAGTCATTCAGTAACCAGGTCTTCCAGCTTTTTGGTTAATAAGAAATCAGTTAGATTTAAGCAACCTGTAGATTCAAACAGGGAAGTCCAGAAAGAACAAAAATCATTTAGTTGTGACTGTGGAAAAATATTTAGGAGAAAATCAAGTTTTAACAGACACCACAGAATCCACACAGGACAAAAACCTTTTGCCTGTGAGCTCTGTGGAAATGGATTTACCCGTAAGTCAAACTTAAACTGTCACATGAGAGTCCACACTGGACAGAAACCTTTTATCTGTGAGCTCTGTAGAAAAAGATTTAAAAATAAGTCAAATTTAAACAGTCACATGAGAGTCCACACAGGACAGAAACCTTTTTTCTGTGAGCTCTGTGAAAAAAGATTTATCCAAAAGTCGCATTTAAACACTCACATGGGAGTCCACACAGGACAGAAACCTTTTATCTGTGAGCTCTGTGAAAAAAGATTTACCCAAAAGTCGCATTTAAACACTCACATGAGAGTCCACACAGGACATAAACCATTTGCTTGTGAATTCTGTGGAGAAAGATATGGACAAAAGACATTTTTATTCAAGCACATGAGTGTCCACACAGGATAGAAACCTTCTGTTAATGAGCTTTGTGGAAAAATTAAAAGTGACAGTGTGTACGTTCCCTGGCAATAGTGGGCAGTACAAACCTAAATGATTGCAAGCAAGCAGTATGTTTGTGTTCAAGTAAGACTTGACCAATGTATGGCTATTAGGGTCAAAAGCCTTTGCACTTTTCAAACATGTACTTCGTCTAATCTCTGCTGCGGGGGTGGGGGTTGGGTGTTTATGCTCCCGACTGACCCATGTTCAGTTGTGTCAAGTATTTTAGACTTCTGTGTTTTTACACTGCTTTTAACTCATTCACTGCCAGCCGTTTCCTGGTCAGAAAAGCCCTTCGCTGCCAGCGTTTTCACTGTATTTTTAAGAGTCACTGAACATTGCGCGCTAGCATGATGCCAACACCAAAACTAACAAAACAAAGAGTAGTCTCACCTCTAAAATTAGGAAGAATCTGTGCGATTCACACATTATACGTTTTTTCATAATCCATTGTTGAGTTGTGATCGGCAGAAGCTTTTCCGGTTCGAGCCTCACTTTTTTTACAGCAACGGCCCAAAACAATCTGCTTACACATGGATTTTCTGCTTCCTGATCACAAGATGTGTGTCGTACGCAGATGAAGATCGGCTTTAGAGCTGGGATGTTTGTTCTCACATTGGGGGACTCGTTTCAACGCCCACACAGTAAGAAAATATGCAAATGACGACTTTAGTGGACTCTCACGTGATGGTTTAAAGTCGTCATTGGCAGTTAATGAGTTAAGTGTTATGGTGGTAGGGTTAGGGTCAGGGTTGAGGTTACAGTCAGAGTGACTTCTTACTTGGCTTCCAGCAACAAAATGTGGTTTAATATAACATTTAGTTGACTTAAAAGTGCCTCTAAAAGCACAACTTCTCTTAATAAACGCAATGTTTGGGATCCTTAGCATAAAAATGTTTTTAGCAAAAGGTGTGTCTAAAATTATATAATATTTTATAAGTCTCTTTTCTTATATACACAGATTCCATCCTTTGCTTCAGTTTTCACCAAAAACAATAAAATATAGACCCATTGCATATTATTGTTTACATCCAGGTAACTGAGCACATCCACACTAGCTGGAGGGCTAGAACCCCGTCTCCAGCCGTTACCCAGAGCTGTATCTCCATGATTTAAGTTAACAAAATAAAACCTAGGCATTTACATATGACTACTTTAGATTATTTAACACATCTTGGTGTAGATGAACAAAAAATAAAATAAACATCTTTATGCTAATGATCGTCTCGTCTCTCGTCGTCTCGTCTTCCTCCGCTTATCCGGGTCCGGGTCGCGGGGGCAGCATCCCAACTAGGGAGCTCCAGGCCGTCCTCTCCCCGGCCTTGTCCACCAGCTCCTCCGGCAGGACCCCAAGGTATTCCCGGACCAGATTGGAGATGTAACTTCTCCAACGTGTCCTGGGTCGACCCGGGGGCCTTCTGCCGGCAGGACATGCCCGAAACACCTCCCCAGGGAGGCGTCCAGGAGGCATCCTGACCAGATGCCCAAACCACCTCAACTGGCTCCTTTCGATCCGGAGGAGCAGCGGTTCTACTCCGAGTCCTTCCCGAATGTCCGAGCTCCTCACCCTATCTCTAAGGCTGAGCCCGGCCACCCTACGGAGGAAACTCATTTCGGCCGCTTGTATCCGCGATCTCGTTCTTTCGGTCATTACCCAAAGCTCATGACCATAGGTGAGGATTGGGACGTAGATCGACCGGTAAATCGAGAGCCTGGCTTTCTGGCTCAGCTCCCTCTTCCCCACGACAGATCGGCTCAGCGTCCGCATCACTGCAGACGCCGAACCAATCCGCCTGTCGATCTCCCGATCCCTCCTACCCTCACTCGTGAACAAGACCCCGAGATACTTAAACTCCTCCACTTGAGGTAGGACCTCTCCCCCGACCCGGAGGTGGCAAGCCACCCTTTTCCGGTCGAGAACCATGGTCTCAGATTTGGAGGTGCTGATCCTCATCCCAGCCGCTTCACATTCGGCCGCGAACCTACCCAGCAAGAGCTGAAGGTCAGAGCTGGATGAAGCTAGGAGGACCACATCATCCGCAAAAAGCAGAGACGAGATTCTCCTGCCACCAAACTCGACACACTCCACACCACGGCTGCGTCTAGAAATTCTGTCCATAAATGTGATGAACAGAACCGGTGACAAAGGGCAGCCCTGGCGGAGTCCAACCCTTACTGGGAACAGGTCCGACTTACTACCGGCTATGCGGACCAAACTCACGCTCCTCTGGTAAAGGGACTGAATGGCCCTTAACAGAAAGCCACCCACCCCATACTCCTGGAGCGTCCCCCACAGGGTGCCCCTGGGGACACGGTCATAAGCCTTCTCCAAATCCACAAAGCACATGTGGATTGGTTGGGCAAACTCCCATGCCCCCTCCATCACCCTTGCAAGGGTATAGAGCTGGTCCACAGTTCCACGGCCAGGACGAAAACCACATTGCTCCTCCTCTATCTGAGATTCAACTATCGATCGGACCCTCCTCTCCAGTACCTTGGAGTAGACCTTTCCAGGGAGGCTGAGGAGTGTGATCCCCCTATAGTTGGAACACACCCTCAGGTCACCCTTCTTAAAGATGGGGACCACCACCCCGGTCTGCCACTCCCTAGGAACTGCCCCCGCTAATGATGTTTAGCACAAAACTTCCAGATGAGTTTGAAATAGCTAGCTAGTGTAATCTTTAATATGGATGACAATAATTTCAGTTTCATCCAATCAGAATGAGGAATTAGTGTCATTTAGTAAGGAATTATTTTGCGTATAATAATACAGAATTGATCTGATTATTTGTTTTATATTCTCTCAAAGTTATTCTTATATATACCCCCTTGCCGTAGTTTTGGTTCCTATGTGCTGTGTTGGAGGGGAAGAAAAAAAGAGGGCATGAGGAAGTGTGGGGGAAAAAAATAAAGAAGCCGAGTCAAGACTATGCTGTGTGGTGGTTTTTATAAGCTAGGAGGATAACAAAGGTTATAACTCATTTCAGCTCAACTGTAACCCGCCGAAGACCCACAGCCTCCGGTACTGATGAGCAGTGAAAATGATGGATATGTGAGGCAGATAGTTTACTTTAATTCTGTCACTGTCTCCCACTATGTGGGTGGTTTAGCCACTAGAACTGGTACTGCCTTTAGTTTATTTTATTAGCTGGAAACCTGTAAAATTTAACTTTTCTGTCCTAAATTCATCTACTTGTGCAGCCTACAGGACTGTGTGTGTTTTCTAGTTTTAGTCTTCAGTGTTTTATATCTAATTCTATTCATTTTTGTTTTGTCCTTTATTGCTGTAAAACATACTGAGTTGTCTTTGTCTGGCAAATGTGCTATATAAATAAAGCTGCCTTGTCTAGTCAAGTCTGTTTTTCACAGATTCCATCCTAAGCTTCAATCCTAACCAAGATGATAAAATATGTACGTTTTTAAGATTTAAGTCAATAGGAAAATATTCCTATTTTCAGATATTCTGGGAACCACCAGTAAACCTGCAGTCTGAGAGCGAAGTGCTCTGTTAGGAACATATGGAACAATCAGATCACTGATGTATGATGGAGCTTGGTTATTAAGAGCTTTTATGTGAGAAACACTCCTCCTCACTCACCGGTAAACATCCAGGGAGCAGACATTGAGAAGGTGGATACCTTTAAGTACCTGCTTATTCGCCTCAACAGCAAACTGAACTGGTCCAACAACACAGATGCTCTGTATAAGAAGGGCCAAAGCCACCTTTACCTCCTGAGGAGGCTGAGGTCCTTTGGAGTTAATTCCCAGCTGCTAAAATTCTTTTATCACTCTGTGGTTGGCTCTGTTGTCCACTCTGCTGTGGTCTGTTGGGGTGCAGGCAGCTCTGATCAAGACAGGAAGAGACTGAACACGTTGGATAACAAGACTAGCTCGGTTCTGAGCTGCCCACTGGATTCAGTTAAGGAGACGTGTGAAAGGAGGATGCTGGGGAAGATGACCACCATCTTAAAAAAAATCCTCCCACCCACTGCATTCCACTGTGGAGACCATGGACAGCTCCTTCAGAGGCAGACTGAGACATCCCAGATGTAAAACAACACTACCATAGGTCATTCATCCCCTCTGCAGTAAGAGTGTATAACTCCTCAGTTTAACTGGTACTGACATTATCCTGGTACACAATACCACCAATGCAATATTCAGTATGTGTTCAATACTCATTCAATACCAGATTTACATTGTATGTGCGTGTCTCTTGCACTATGCTGCAGTGTTGGAACCAAAGTTTTGTCCTTTTTTATTTGTGGTTTTTAGTGGTCGAAGGTCACAATTCTAGACTACTGCCTGTGTGTATAAATACACGTAGCTTTGCTAACATTTTTCTTCAAATTATTCTCTTAAGTGTTGATGCTGCTATAACTAATTCCCCCACCGTGGGATCAATAAAGTCTATTCTATTCTAAAGCTTCCAGAAGCTTCTCTGAGACCACTTGTGTTCTCTGTCCAAAATACAAACGTCCTTGGTGTAAAGCTAACTATGAGTCTGCTACTGCTGCCTCTTGGCGAGAGCGTAACAAATGAGTCTCAGTCGACTCGTCTGGTTTAATGAAGATTAAATAAAATAAGGTCAACTGTTTTGTTAGAACTGTGTATTACTTATGTATGTAGAATATTTTTAGCATAGCTATATAATAATTATAGTATTATATTCAGTTGATTACATGTAGAAAATGCAACATTCGTTTTTTCTTTAGGTTATCAGAGCTCAGAGCGTCCAGCAGGTGGCGGTAGTGCACCTTTGCGCTGGTCACCGACCACCGGAAAAAGCAGAAACCGAAAGTTGCTAGCAGAGCTAGCTTGTTGTTCTGGTGTGTGAGGAGAATTTTTGAGGCGGTTAGCTCTACTCCGTGAACTCAGGTGACCAAAGGTCCTCTTTTCCAGACTGGATCTGTCCTCAGCTGATCAGAACCAAAGCGTTAGATCTTTAATCTCCTGCGTTGTTCTGAAGCAGCATCTTAATCAGCTCTCCTGCTTTGTTTCTATTGCAGCTGTTAGCTAAACACGGCTAAAGAAAACCTGCTACCACTTCAGGATCATCCATCAGCTGGGACTGATTCATCGTGTGTTCTTCACCACCTGGACCTGGACAGCATGGACACAGGTACTGGTGGATGGATGACTTTTTTATCACTGCATGGTGGGACATTACAGTACCTCTCCCATGAGCTGTAATATTTAAATAATGGTCTTGCTGGATTTGTTTCTGAGATCCGGTCCACGGCGGGCTGATGAAGCTCGGTTAGAACCTCTCTGGTTCTGTCCTCACAGGGGAGAGATGCTCGAGAGATTTTGAAGTATTTCAGCTCACTTTAATTTTCCCATGGCGATACCTCAATAATACGATGAGGCAGTGATTCATTTTTATCTTGGTTTATAAATAAATAGCAGAGACAACAGTACAAGCACAAATACAGAAATGCCGGGCTCTTTGGATCTTTCCAAGAGTTCCTATACTTGGCTGTCATAATCTATTCTAACCCCCCAAGGGCATTCCCTGATTAGATTAGAAACCAGACCGTGTGTCCAGAATGACTACATAATGCTGATGCTGAATGAAGAGATAGTGAGTTATGTGGTGTCTGCACCTAATATAAGTGACTGTGGAATTAAATCAAGGCAATTCTAGCAAGTTCTAACTAGTTTTTCAAAGGTCAGATAAAACCCTAGAGCATTGTGACCCAGGTGAGTTAATACACAAATAATGCAACAGACCCACTGTAGAGGTCAAGCCACCCCTTCAAAAACCTGATGGATTCAGGCCCGGAGTGGCTAATCGGGAGGGTCTGGAGAATTCCCGGTGGGCCGCGCGATGTTAGGGCCGCATAGGCCGGTGCTCTCGTTTTTGTTTTTTTTATCATTTTATTTTTATTTTTTGGTGCCGGTGTTCAGTCATGGCACTGAAACTCAATTTTTACTGGTACCCGCTCTACAACGGCTCCGCTCCGGTGCGGAGACCTGAGGTGGACAAACAAGCATGCGCGGGACTTTCGAGATCTTGCGATACAGTCCGAGCAATAAACGCGGAAGTTAGATCCAAACACCCGTTGTGTGGGAGAAGCATCGGCATGAACTGTTTAATCTGCCCATCATTTGTGTTGACAGATCAGCAGTGTTTGGATCAAAAAAGTGTGACTACTTTGATAGTGGAAACTGTATTTATGGCTTAATTTTGTGCATTTAAACTTCAGCCGCCATTGATAGTTGTTAAAAGTTGTTAAACCTGTGCATATTAAACAAAAAACGCCTTTTGTTTATCGATTAATTGTGAAATACGGAAATTGTGCTTGCTCCTTTTCTTGTTGGGCCGTTGTGATTTCTGTCCATTAACTGCGGAGGTGCTCCGGCGTCTGGCGAAAATAGGATCGATTCTATTTTTGCCGGAACAGAGGGCGGAGCACTGCGCCGCACTGCCGGAGCACGGCCGCAGTAGTGGAATTGCTCTGATTGACTACAACGGGACCGATTTTGCTCCGGCGTTCGTGTCGGAGCGGAGCGCAGCGGAGCGGAGGTAGTGGAATTTGGGGGTGAGGCCGCCGGGCTGATCTCATACGCTCCTCCCGGCTGTCTCTACCTGCAGGCTGCAGCTGTTTTTTTTTCCCTGAATGCGCCTGTGCGCACCACGTGACCACGCAGTTGACGGAAAGATGGAAAGTAGAAAGAGCAAGGGTGGCGCGGAGAAGGCAAGAATTAAAAAGAGGAAAGCGCTGGAAACAGATGCAGCTAAATGTGCAAAAATGAGCACCTTTTTTTCTCAAACAAGCTCGCGGTCTTTAACTTCAAATGAAGATAAAAACGGTTAAGGCAAGTCAAGATGTTAAACTTTACCGGCTGCAAATCACCATTCAAGTTAATTAAGCATCAATAATGAATTATATGGCATCATGACATAACGTTATGTAATATAATTAACAGTATGATGTGACTGATGCCACCAAACTGTCTTGTAGCCCCTCAGAGTCAAACACAAGATCCAGTAGGCCTAATAAGCACCAGGCAGAAACCCACAATTCCAGAGCGGGCATGTACAGGTAGGATTACTTATTAAGTCAGTGAACTGAATATTATTAAAATTTATATGATGAAAACTATCCTGGGTCTATATGAAAGTGTTCTAAAATGCTAGATGATTCAGCATTGATCAGAAAGCGTGTAAAAAAGGAAAATGAATGCTGAATTGTGACCATTTTCACACAATGTAGTGTCAGAAGAAGAGCCAGGAGCCAGCAGTGAGGGTATTGCTCCTGTTGGGATAGAAGGTGAGCCAACTCATGTGCAAACATCAGTTTCATTATAATAATTTTAATGTCCAAATAATCGTAGTGACCTGTTGTATTTTTATTAGTAAATGCACAAAGCCCACAACAGATCGCTATTAGAATGAAAGTAAAATGAAATAAGCCTGCATATTTTGCCATAGAAAATATTTTAATTGGTTACAAAAGATGTGTTT
This sequence comes from Nothobranchius furzeri, assembly GCF_043380555.1. NCBI lineage: Eukaryota > Metazoa > Chordata > Actinopteri > Cyprinodontiformes > Nothobranchiidae > Nothobranchius > Nothobranchius furzeri. The sequence goes on along the minus strand of NC_091742.1, from coordinate 91,923,906 downwards.
TCTATATCAAATGTGCTAAAGCTTTACAGATGATTATTTTAATTGTGTGCAGGCGAGTCTAGGGAAACTGGAAAAAGTGTGAAAGGGAGTGCTGAGTCATTTCATTTTAAAGGTTTGAAAATCTCAGAACAGCTGTTTGAACAGAAGGTAGATTGTTATATTGTTAGAGAATGTGTTGTAAAGAACAATGTTGGAGATGTGCACTGACAGGGTCATTGCTAGCTATTTTGGTGCCCTAAGTACAAAGGCATCGTGGTGCCCCCCCCCCCGGCAGAAAAAACAACACAATAACACAGTATGTGCAGGCGCTTCGCCTTAAATTCTCTTTAAATCTCTTGTATGCACAAACTGCTCATTATATCCAGAAAGTAGGATTGATATTTACATAATATAACATACACAACACAAGAACTCCTTATTGTTATTATTTAGAACTATGTAACGGATCCACACAACACAAGCACCGGATGTAGAAACATGTGTTTCTCCAGTGTAATTTTCAGATGCTTTTTCAGATCCAGGACTCCCTCTGCCTTCAGAAGTGCTGGCTGTGGGCTGTGCTCGGTCTGATCCTGGTCAGGGCTGGGTGATGTTGTAGAAGGTTCAGACGTGATGGCTCTTGAACTGCTGGTGGATGGCTGATCTGAACTTTTGGCTTGAGCCCCTCCTTGAATGTACTTGTTCACTGAGCCTGCATTCAAACACAAAATGATAATTTGTCATATTCATTCTATAATAAGATAAAAGTTTTAAACCATGGTAAAAAAATACTGCCATAGATTATTTATAGGTTTATATTATAAATCACTGGCATGTGACATGACTAAATTCAAAACTATTTAACCTTTATTAAGAACTAGAGAGGCACAATGTACACATTTTATACACAACTAGAAAATTCTGAATATGAAGGGAGGAGGTTAGCATAATGGACTTTTTTCTTCAAATTATACCATCAGCAGCTGATGTTCCTCTTGGCCCGTAAATGTTTATGAAATATAAATCAACATAGAGCAAATACCTAATTAGAAAATAGGTTTGTCTAATTTTTCATATTAAATCTCAGTTACATAGCCTATAGGCCACATAGGCTATTTAATAATGATATAAATCATGTCCTCATGATTAATCACAAACAGCCGCTTATTTAAAAATAAAATGTCTTACTTTACCTTGACTGTGTTTTTGTCCTTCCTGTTTTTGTGATATTTAAGTATTTGGGTGGACAAATATGATTCATTTGTTTATTTCTGTTTCAAAACAGCACAGATGGGCCTATCTGACCTCACAGAGGAAACTTTATTCTACTTGAGAAAGATGTTTTAAGATGAACTTATTAAAATTAAAAATCTTCAAACTCTTAAAGGTTTATTTTAAGATGAACCTTTAACACTGTTCAGACTTATTTGTTGATACAAGTCGCATGAACAGACTGATTTCCCTTTGTTGCATTTAACTATTTCTTCTTTAAAGAAGTGCTGATTCAGAAGAGAATAACTGCATTTAGGAAGATGATGACTTGCTACGTTTTTTTCTCCAGCAGTAAAAAAGCTCTAAAGCTTCTCTGAGTCTCTCCCCCTCAGCCTCTCTCACTCAGCTACTAATGAACGCCCGGTAGGCGGACAGGAGGCTGCGGGACAGAGTGGCGCATTATACTTTTAACAGACTGGAGAAGCAGAGAACGAAATCTGTCCAAACCACGCAGATAGAGTCGAAACGTTAAATGTACGGAAGCAGAGAATGAAAAACACCAAATAAAAGTCCTGAAAAGCAGCATTCTTACCAAACTTGGTAAAATGTCGAGCCATTGAGTGTGAGGTTTATCTCGTGATAGTCTCCCTGTACTTCGAGCAATATGATGTAGGGCTGCAGCTATCGAATATTTTTGTAATCGAGTACTCTATCGAATCTTTTATCGATTAATCGAGTACTCTAATAAATTACTCTTTTGCGTTTTTAAACCATTATATAAAATAGCATGTTATAAAATCTGAAAGACCTCTTGAATTGAGAAAGCGATTGCCAGTTATTCTTCAAGTTTTTTTCAAAATTAGTTTTCAAAACTTCAGCACTTCTACTTTACTTCACAGTAAACAAATGCGAGCGGCTGCGGCCCAAACAGCACCAGAACCACTCACGCCGCATGCGCAAACATGGCTCGCCAGCTGTTTCCCTATTAACACACGTTCGTTTTAATTTCTACACTTTTTTTTGTCTCACACTAACAAGGATTGTCGAAAGCGTGTTTGCTGTGGTTTTGTCAAATTATACTGATCACAAAACATTTATTTACTTTCTTTCGTTTTCCTCCGCCACTCATAAATACATGTGTCCTGCAGCAATCCCGAGGGACAACGGACATCAATAACAACACAGATGTAATGATTTGAAGTTTGTATATTTATATACTGTAATTAGATAATTTAATTACCTGATTTGGTATATTTATACAAACTAAGTAATCAATCAGAAGAGGCTGTTTTTATCATCAGGGAGTTTACTTAAACACTTTGTATTGACTGAGAGACAAGAAAGAGAGAGAGTTGGGATCATTTAAGAATCTTTAATTTCTATAAATATAAATTCTTACAATCTACCAGGACTATCTCAATGATGGATGCATATGGATGTAGACGGTTCGGTTTGGTGTGTGTGTGTGTGTGTGTGTGTGTGTGTGTGTGTTTTGTTCAGAAACTCTAGTCTGAGCAGCGAATCTGGTTGTTTTGACTAGGCTACCACGAGGCTTCAGGAGCTGATGACATGAGCCGCCATTTTGCCGTACCTTAGATGGAGTCTCCCGTGTAGATCAGGAATTGCCAGGTTCCAAGACCTCGGTTGTACTGGAGCTGGTGGAACAGCGGTCACAGCACACAACACCCGTCTGAGGATAACTCCATTAATGGTTGGCAGGCGTCAGCAAGTTCACTCTTATTTTGAAAGAACGTAGTCTCGTTGGTAAAACGACGGAAAATCTCAAGCTTGACAGATTTCAGCTCAAAGTAGGAAGTCCAGCTGGCCAGTCTGAACTTCTTAATGATGACGATGGAAATCCTTAGGAACTCGGATGTCCTGGAGCTGAGTTTAATACTTAACTGCTGAAAGTGGAACGTAACGTGGAACTGACTTAAAATGGCGTTGCCTTCTTTTTATATCTCCCAGTTGTTTGAGAATCTTAGTAAACCGGATTGGACTACTTTCATAAACAAACCAGATTCTGCCCTACCACAGACGAAAGTTCTGATTGGTTGAAAACAATGTGTCATGCGTTTCCATGGTAATGCATATCAGTGTGTCTGGGGCAGCCCTGTTTATTCATTAAACACATAACTCATGACATCTTTATTTCACAGATCATTCACCTGATTATTAATGATCAACATATGCTTTGATTAGCTTATCACAAATGAAGTACTTTGATTAACCCATGAAAAGCGTTCTTCTGTTCTTGTCTCTTCTCCTGGAATGTAAACATACTGAACCAAGCGTCCGACCTTGGCGGTGTTACTGTGTGAAGGGGCAGCTGTTAAGGGCAGACCATTATACTTCCTAACGCTACACAGTAAAAAGTCCGACGTGTTGTAAAAACTGCTATTTTTAGCACATTTTAAGTCCGACGTGTTGCTACCAGATGTATGGTGTGAGCTGAAACTGAGTGCTACAATTGAAAAAGTTGCACAGTGTCCGTAGAATATATAGAAATACAGGCTAAATGCATTATCTTGTAGAGGCTCCGAGTCCGCTTGCAGAAGTGACATTTACATGTGGATGTTTCCTGGTCAGGTTGCAGCATCGAGGAATAAGGTGTGGTAGGCTAAATCTATTTTACAGTATTTACACTGGACTACGTTTTCCGCCTTACGACATGAAAAATGGTCCCACACCTTTGACATTTTGTGTCTTTTTCGCACTCCACTGGGGTCCACGTTGTCCGCCATGGCTTAAAAGAAAGTTAAGTTGCGTTCGCTACTAGCGTGTGCATTCAGTGCAGTGTGTATGTGCGTCACTTATTTCGGTCCGGGTGAAACATGACCACGGGCGATTGCAAAGCCATGAATTAATTAAACCTGAATTAAACGAAGCTTCGAGGCAGAGAATTTGACTCGAGGATTTTTTGTGCTCGAATTATTCGAGGTACTCGAGGAATCGTTTCAGCCCTAATATGATGATTTAAATAATTACGAGTCGACTCATTTAAGCTAACATAGTCCTCTTGCTGCAGCCAGGATTCTGTGAGAGAGCAAAGAGATCTGATTATCACAAATCAAGTCATTAACTAACAAAGTCTTAGAAAAAATAGATCTAATGTTCAATAACCCACATTTAATTTTTCTAGTTTTCTGCTCAGTTGAATTTGTTCTAATATTTATGAGATTTCCATGATTTGCTTTATTAAGCTTGATATTTAATCTGTGTGATTTTGGCCGTGGGCAGGACACTGTCTCTATGGGGTAGTGGGTGGGTAACAGTAGTGAGTGGGTAACATTATTTGCATTATTTTATAGTATACTAAATCATTAATTTTCATAACATGTGATTTTAAAAACAACAGATGTGTATGTGCCAAATAATCTACCTTATTAATACGTATTGCACGTCTTTGTAAGAGCACTATTGCACTAACTAACGTTTGATTAGTCAGTCCCCAGACTTCCACACAGTGTGAAATGTAAGGTAGTATGAGTGAACAATAAATTATATGTAAAGCTGCATTATTCAACATATGTCTTAATTTATACAGTATTGCTGTAATCTTAGAAAGTTTTCCTTTAATGTAATAAACATGCTGTCTCCATTTCATTTTATGATCAATAACCACCCCCAAAAATTTAATTTCTGTCACCCTTTCAATTTCAACATAACATATTTTTAAGTTAATTTCCCTGTCAAGTTCATTTTTATTACCAAATATCATAAATTTTGTCTTTTTTAAATTGAGTGATAATCTATTAATATCAAACCAAGTCTTAAGGATTCCCAATTGTTTTATTATTAAGGGGAAAATTTTCTGTAAATTACCCGAACATCATAAATTTGTATCATCTGCAAAAATCACAAATTTCAATAAATTAGTGACCTTACTAATACAATTAATGTAAAGTAAAAAAAAAAAGTTTTGTTCCAAGAACAGATTCCTGGGGTACACCACAAGTAACCTTCCTTAATTTTGAGATTGTATTATTGATTTCTACATATTGCTTCATATTGTCCAAATATCTCCTCATTCATGAATAAGTCACCCCTCTTAATCCATACTTCTCAAGTTTTTTTTTATAAGATACTGTGATCAATAGTATCAAATGCTTTTTGCCAGTCAATAAAAATCCCAACTAAATACTCATCATTTTCCCTTGCCTCTGTTATTTTTTCTACCATTTCCATAATTGCATATGTAGTTGTTCTTTTTGCTCTAAACCCGTACTGGTGCTCACTGTGTAACCCATATTCTTCAGTGAAAAGATCCAGCTGTTTTGCAAATTATTTGTCAAATATTTTTGAGAATTGAGGAAGTATGGACACTTGTCTATAATTATCAACACAATGTTTGTCTCCATTTTTAAAAATTGGTTTGAATTTAGACGTTTTCATGCTGTTTGGAAAAACACATTTTTGAAAGGATTGATTACAAATTAAAGTCAGAGGTTTTACAATAAAATCAATGACCTCTTTAATTATGAATGCATCAATAAAATTAATATTGCTTATTGGCTGTACCTGGCGGTAAGGCGTTTCCTGTTTCCTGTTTTTAGTGTTGCACTCCGTGAAGCTGCTTGGTGTTTGGGGCTCGCTAAAACCGATTTAATTTCTCTGTAACAGGATATCTCTGAGTTATTGTAGCACCTAAGCACGCTAAAACACACATTTTCTGTTGTTCCACCTAGCTTTTAGGGAACCATTTGAGTTCGCACGCAGTTTATTTGGTGTTGAACAGTTTGCTTTCCAGTTAGCTTAGCCTCAGCACGGCTATGGCTACTTCTGTCTCTGCTTCTCCGTCTCCTATCTCTTGCTCTCTGTGTCAGATGTTTAGTTACTCCTCTGCCTCCTTTAGTGATAATGGTACATGTAATAAATGTAGTATTTTTGTAGCTTTGGAGGCGAGGGTGTCGGAATTGGAGTCCCGGCTCCGCGCTGTTGAAAAACCCGTAAACAGCCGTAGCTACTTAGCTAGCACGGGGCTAACTAGCTCAGAACAACCCCGTAGCGGTCCTCCAGTAGAACCCGAGCAGCCGGGACCTCAGGCCGGCTGGGTGACGGTACGTAGGAAGCATAGAACCCAGCCCGTAGGCCACCACCAACCCATCCACGTTTCTAATAGATTTTCCCCGCTCAGTGACGCACCCACTGACAAGCCGACTCTGATCATTGGCAGCTCCATAGTCAGAAATGTGGCATTAGAGACTCCAGCAACCATAGTTAAATGTTTACCTGGGGCCAGAGCAGGCGACATTAAATCTTATCTGAAACTGCTGGCTAAGGATAAGCGTAAATACAGTAAGATTGTTATTCACGCTGGCGGTAACGACACCCGGTTACGCCAATCGGAGGTCACTAAAATTAATGTTGCTTCGGTATGTAAGTTTGCCAAAACAATGTCGGACTCCGTAATTTTCTCTGGCCCCCTGCCTGATCGGACCAGTGACGACATGTTTAGCCGCATGCTGTCCTTCAACCGCTGTCTGTCTAGGTGGTGTCCTGAAAACAACGTGGGCTACATTGATGATTGGAAAACTTTTTGGGGAAAACCTGGTCTGATGCGGAGAGACGGCATCCATCCCTCTTTGGATGGAGCAGCTCTTCTTTCTAGGAACATGGCCAGTTTTATTAGTCCTCCATGACTACCCAAGGTCCAGACCAGAAAGCAGAGTCGTAGTTTAACACACCCCTCTGCAGCTTCTGTACTGTTACCCACCCACTACCCCATAGAGACAGTGTCCTGCCCACGGCCAAAATCACACAGATTAAATATCAGGCTTAATAAAGCAAACCATGGAAATCTCATAAATATTAGAACAAATTCAACTGAGCAGAAAACTAGAAAAATTAAATGTGGGTTGTTGAACATTAGATCCATTTTTTCTAAGACTTTTTTAGTTAATGACTTGATTTGTGATAATCAGATCTCTTTGCTCTCTCTCAGAATCCTGGCTGCAGCAAGAGGACTATGTTAGCTTAAACGAGTCGACTCCTTCAAATTATTTAAATCATCATATTGCTCGAAGTACAGGGCGAGGAGGAGGAGTAGCAACCATTTTTCATTCGGACTTATTAATCAGTCCCTTACCAATTAATAGCTACAGTTCGTTCGAACATCTTATTCTTAGTTTTCCTAATCCAGATTGCAAAACTGTAAAACCACTCTTGTTTGTAGTTTTATATCGTCCACCAGGCCCTTACTCTGAGTTTTTGGATCAGATCTCTGATTTTTTTGTCTGATTTGGTGCTGTAACGTGAGGAAATATGAGTTTTCTGTCACAATGGTGGTGTTGGACTCAGCTGGGTCATAGCTGGGTCGCTGAGAACTTTCACCCACAGATTAAGACCTGAACGCCAGCGAGTCTGGGAGGAAACCATAACATCTGCCACCTGCAGTCTACCAGAAGATGTGTTTACATGAGTTGTACCCAGATCAAGTCAAAACATAAAGTTTAAACTTCTTTTTCTTGATTTTAATGTTAAAATAACCATTATCATTTTGTTCATTATAAATGTGTTTAATCAAATGAATGGTTCTTATGCTTTGGGGTAATTATAATGGTTTAATGAATCCATTCTTAAATAATGTTAAGAATGTTTGTTACTGACCTTCACACACACAAGCACAAACATTCACACACACCCACACACACCTGCTCACAGTAAACTCCAGACACATTTGATGACGCACGTTTGCTTTGAGAAGAGAAAGGTTTTTGGTAAGCTTCAGTCTTTTGAGGCAGTTCGTGTTGGACAACGAGAGAGAACAGACCTGAAAACCAAAGGGGGGGCAGAGCCTGTTGGCTCGTTCTTCCCCCCTTTCACGCTGTTTCTGCCAAGCCAGGCAGAATAGCTGAATCGCGACTTCTAACGAAGACTCATTACCGAGTCTTTTGATTTCTGAGTGAATTAACTTAAGAAAGCGCATCGATAAAACGCTCTACCATCCACGTGTACCGAGGGCAACTCTGGACCGGTTCCGTTCGACACCTACGTCTCCTGTCAGCCGCCGGTGTCATCTGGATGAACCACAACATCCTCCACGGCCCGGATCCGAAAGAGGGTCCACAAGAGTTCGGTGAGACAGAGCACGGTTTTAGCGTTTGATGCAGTTCTCTGATAAGACCTAAGTTTATCCAAACCATCACTTCACTCAGACACCTGTTTCTTCTTGAAGCAAAATCAGACTCACACACGCATTCATGTCACAACATTCTCAATCTTCATAAAGTCACCAGAAGGTCTATTTGAGCAAGAACAGCATATAAACTGTTAAAAGATTGTCCCACAAAGTTGCCAATGTGATTGTTATTTCCTGTTTGTCAATTTTCAAAATCATTAGTTTAATTTGAAGAATTAAAACTTTTAATCCTTCAAACTTGTTCCTCATTGAACTGAAACACAGACACTCAGATATTATCGGCAGTTTATGGATGAAAACAACCTTTGAGTCTTCTGAACAATATAAAATTTGGTTATTGATTTATTAAAATTAATATTCCGAATTAATACGTAGCATGGTTTCTCTTTCATAAAAGAGCATAAATCCATAACGCTACAGTGCTAAATACTGATAAGGTCATTGTAGTGGGGGATTTCAACATTCATGTGGACATCGAAAATGATTGCCTCGATGTAGCCTTTAGTAATATCTTAGACTCAATTGGTTTTACTCAAAGAATACCTAGCTCCACCCACTCCTGCCATCATACATTGGACCTTGTGCTGACTTATGGCTGTAAGGCTGGGATCAACTGACGACACCCGGTCGAACTAGCTACAAGCTAACCTGAAGCTAACCCAAAGCTAATGCGGAGGTGGGAGCTAAGCTAATGGAGGTAGCAACCTAGCTACAACCAGAGTTAACTGTGCGCAACACCAGAGCTTCTGAGTCAGAGATACGCCGGGCTGACCACTGGGTAAAACCGGGTGGAACACAGTGGTCTCCGAGACCTCCACAAGCCGGCAGCCGCACAGCAGACAAGCGCCGCTGCGATCTGAGATGTGCAGAGCTGCCGCTGGGGAGAACCGGGTGGAAAGGTTTCCATCCCAGAGCTCCGCAAGCTGTCAGCCCGAGCATCAAACAGAAGCCGCGATCAGACAGATGCACCGAGCTGCGGGGAGAAACACCCGTCAGCCCGCGCAGCTAACAAAAGTTGCGGTCAGACAGAGATGGACCGGGCTGCGGGGAGAAACAGCCGGCATTCCGGGTGGAAAACATCGGTCTCCCGAGAGCTCCCCAAGCCGCTAGTCGGAACCCAGCTCCACCAACATGTTACATTTCAACCCATTTTCTAAAGTGCAGCATTATGTTAAATGCACTGGGTTTTACCCTATTACATTTAAATTTCATGGTTAAACAGTACTTGTTAAAATCTAAGCTCAGCTCGGCAGTGACCTAAAATTCATGAATATAATTTTACTTACCGAAAAAAATGAAGTGGAGACTCCTTGGACGCTCTATTAGTGCAATTAATACCACAGCAAGTCATTTTGTCCAACAATTGCACCAATAATATCCAAAAAAGAAAACACAAACACAGAGACTCAAAATCCTGGAGCAGTTTCCAAGCCAGACCGAGGCTCTACTGAGGCCTTTCTCCGGAGTTAGCTCTGTGGTCACGTGGGTCTGATGCTCATTAATTTTACAGAATTTTAGGCTTTTAATACACTTAAACAGAAGAGTGAGAAAAAAATTCACCCCCCTCAGAGTTGTCATGAGTGTAAACTAGATAATTTAGACGAAAACATGTTTTGGTACCAGGCTGTAAACATGTTTATTTCTGCTGTGAAATTCATATTTTTAACATGGAAGTCAATGAGGATTTGCTCGCTTCTGACACCAGCCCCCAGCAGATGAGGGTGGAACTGCAATTTTATTACTTCCGGGTTGGGCACAATTTTAGAGCCGCGTTGTGGGGGCTTGGTGTGAATTTAAAGTTACAGCAGTCGGTATTTCACGTTATGTGTTTCTGTTTCCTACAGATGTTCAACAGATTGTGCAGGTTAAAGAAGATTCTGAAGAACAGAGTGCTGGTGTGGAACAGCAGGACCCAGAACATCTCCACATAAAGGAGGAAAAGGAGGAACTCTGGACCAGTCTTAAGGGAGAGCATCTCCATTTGAAGGAGGAGACTGATTCTGCCTGGTTTCAATTCAGTGTTGTTTCTATAAAGAGTGAGGATGATGAAGAGAAACCTCTGGTCTCACAGCTTCATCAGCAGCAAATAGAAGACAAAGATGTTCCAACCAGCAGCTCATCTGACCAGATGGCAGCGGAAATTTGTGGGGTATCAGGAACTAGCAGGAACCCAGATCTGAACCCTCATGAACAAACATCTGATTCTTCTGAGACTGAAGTTAGTGGAGATGATGATATGAATCTAGACTCTGGGATGTCAGGCTCTGGGTCTGAAACTGGAGACGAAGACCATGACTGGAAAGAGAAAAGGTCTTCTGAGTCAGATGTTAAGACAGTCAACATATCTTCTAGCTGTCTTGAGTGCGGTGAACAATTTCATGATAAGCAGTCTCTCCAGAAACACGTGAGAGTAACCAGCCATTCAGTAATCAGGTCTTCCAGCTTTTTGGTTAATAAGAAATCAGTTAGATTTAAGCAACCTGTAGATCCAAACAGGGAAGTCCAGAAAGAACTAAAATCATTTAGTTGTGACTGTGGAAAAATATTTGGGAGAAAATCAAGTTTTAACAGACACCAGAGAATCCACACAGGACAGAAACCTTTTGCCTGTGAGCTCTGTGGAAATCGATTTACCGAAAAGTCAACTTTAAACACTCACATGACAGTCCACACAGGACAGAAACCTTTTATCTGTGAGCTCTGTGGAAATCGATTCAACAAAAAGTCAGCTTTACACAGTCACATGAGAGTCCACACAGGGCAGAAACCTTTTATCTGTGATCTCTGTGGAAATGGATTTACCCGTAAGTCAAACTTAAACACTCACGTGATTAAACACACAGGACAGAACCCTTTTATCTGTGAGCTCTGTGGAAATCGATTTACCGAAAAGTCAACTTTAAACACTCACATGAGAGTCCACACAGGACAGAAACCTTTTATCTGTGAGCTCTGTGGAAATCGATTTACCGAAAAGTCAACTTTACACAGTCACATGAGAGTCCACACAGGGCAGAAACCTTTTATCTGTGAGCTCTGTGGAAATGGATTTACCCGTAAGTCAAACTTAAACAGTCACATGAGAGTCCACACAGGACAGAAACCTTTTATCTGTGAGCTCTGTGGAAATCGATTTACCGAAAAGTCAACTTTAAACACTCACATGAGGGTCCACACAGGACAGAAACCTTTTATCTGTGATCTCTGTGGAAATGGATTTACCAGTAAGTCAAACTTAAACTATCACATGAGAGTCCACACCGGACAGAAACCTTTTTCTGTGAGCTCTGTGAAAAAAGATTTACCCAAAAGTCGCATTTAAACACTCACATGAGAGTCCTCACAGGACATAAACCATTTGCTTGTGAATTCTGTGGAGAAAGATATGGACAAAAGACATTTTTATTCAAGCACATGAGTGTCCACACAGGATAGAAACCTTCTGTTAATGAGCTCTGTGGACAAATTAAAAGTGACAGTGCAAATCACAACTTTAGTGGACTCTCACGTGATGGTTTAAAGTCGTCATTGGCAGTTAATGAGTCAAGTGTTATGGTGGTAGGGTTAGGTGGAGTAGATGAGGTTACAGACAGAGTGACTTTTTACTTGGCTTCCAGCAACAAAATGTGGTTTAATATAACATTTAGTTGACCTAAAAGTGCCTCTAAAAGCACAACTTCTCTTAGTAAACGCAATGTTTGGGATCCTTAGCACAAAAATGTTTTTTAGCAAAAGGTGTATCTAAAATTATATAATATCTTATAAGTCTCTTTTATATACACAGATTCCATCCTTTGCTTCAGTTTTCACCAAACACAATAAAATATAGATCCACTGCATGTTGTTTACATCCAGGTAACTGAGCACATCCACACTAGCTGGAGGGCTAGAACCCCATCTCCAGCCGTTACCCAGAGCTGTATCTCCATGATTTAAGTTAACAAAATAAAACCTAGGCATTTAGATATGACTACTTTAGATTATTTAACACATCTTGGTGTAGATGAACAAAAAATAAACATCTCTATGCTAATGATGTTTAGCACAAAGCTTCCAGATGAGTTTGAAATAGCTAGCTAGTGTAATCTTTAATATGAATGACAATAGTTTCAGTTTCATTCAATCAGAATGAGGAATTAGTGTCATTTAGTAAGGAATTATTTTGTGTATAACAATACAGAATTGATCTGATTATTTGTTTTATATTCTCTCAAAGTTATTCTTATATATACCCCCTTGCCCTAGTTTTGGTTCCTATGTGCTGTGTTGGAGGGGAAGAAAAAAAGAGGGCACAAGGAAGTGTGGGGGAAAAAAATAAAGAAGCCAAGTCAAGACTGTGCTGCGTGATGGTTTTTATAAGCTAGGAGGATAACAAAGGTTATAACTCACTTCAGCTCAACTGTAACCCGCCTAAGACCCACAGCCTCCGGTACTGATGAGCAGTGAAAATGATGGATATGTGAGGCAGATATTTTACTTTAATTCTGTCACTGTCTCCCACTATGTGGATGGTTTAGCCACTAGAACTGGTCCTGACTTTAGTTTATTTTATTAGCTGGAAACCTGTAAATTTTAACTTTTCTGTTCTTCATTCATCTACTTGTGCAGCCTACAGGACTGTGTGTGTTTTCTAGTTTTAGTCTTCAGTGTTTTATATCTAATTCTATTGTTCATTTTTGTTTTTGTCCTTTATTGCTGTAAAGCATAATGAGTTGCCTTTGTTTGGCAAATGTGCTATATAAATAAAGCTGTCTTGTTTAGTCGAGTCTGTTTTTCACAGATTCAGAATCAGAAGTTTTTATTGCCATATGTGTGCCAAGTCACAACATTAGGAAATTGCTGCGGTATTTTGGTGCACAAGGTAAGATAGAAAAAATTTTTTATTAAGCGATAAGCAAATTTAAGAACTAATAAAACACTCATGATAAAATTACTGTGGGTCCTAAGCTTCAATCCTAACCAAGATGATAAAATAATGTATGTTTTTAAGATTTAAGTCACCAGGTTTGGTTAAAAAGATCTACAACAAAAAAGAAAAAACTGAAATTTAACTCACGTTTTGTACGTTATGTCCAGAGAACTTGTTTTCAGGGTGAATTGTCAGAACTTCAGAAAGTGACGAATCCTAAGCTTCTGTCTTAACAAAGATAAGAAAAGGTGAGTGTTTTTGAGATTTAATCTGTGTCTCTTGATTCTGCCAAACTTGTTAGATGATAAGGAAACCAGACAAAATTAAAGATTAAAGCAGTTTTAACTTTTAAATTCCTATTTTCAGATATTCTGGGAACCACCAGTAAACCTGCAGTCTGAGAGCGAAGTGCTCTGTTAGGAACATATGGAACAATCAGATCACTGATGTTTGATGGAGCTTGGTTATTAAGAGCTTTATAGGTGAGACACACTCCTCCTCACTCACCAGTAAACATCCAGGGAGCAGACATTGAGAAGGTGGATACCTTTAAGTACCTGCTTATTCGCCTCAACAGCAAACTGGACTGGTCCAACAACACAGATGCTCTGTATAAGAAGGGCCAAAGCCACCTTTACCTCCTGAGGAGGCTGAGGTCCTTAGGAGCTCATTCCCAGCTGCTAAAATCCTTTTATCACTCTGTGGTTGGCTCTGTTGTCCACTCTGCTGTGGTCTGTTGGGGTGCAGGCAGCTCTGATCAGGACAGGAAATCAAATCAAATCACTTTTATTGTCACGTCACATGTGCAGGTTCACTGGTACAGTACATGCGAGTGAAATTCTTGTGTGCGCGCTTCACTGCAACAGAGTTGTGAAAAAATACAGTAACGTAAAAACAAGCAAAATATAAAATAAAAAAATGGCTAATCTAAGTAATATGTATAGTATGTAAGGTATGTACATTACTAATGTGTGTGCTAGTATTTTTTTTCTACGTGTGTGAGTGTGTATAGTGTGTATGTTCATGTTTTACAAATGAATAAAGTAAACAATAAAATCAGAGATATAAAATATACAGAGGCTGGCATGTGCAAAACAGTGGCATTAATGTACAGTATGGAGTGTGTAATGTTGGAGTTTCAGTAGTGAGGGTGAGGCGTCTGTGAAGTGTTCAGCAGTCTGATGGCCTGATGGAAAAAGCTGTCTCTCAGTCTGCTGGTTCTGGACCGGATGCTGCAGAACCTCCTTCCTGATGGAAGTAGTCTGAACAGTTTATGGCTGGGGTGACTTGAGTCCTTGATGATCCTCCCCGCTTTCCTCAGGCACCGCTTCCTGTAGATGTCTTGGAGGGAGGGAAGCTCACCTCCAATAATCCTTTCTGCACACCGCACTACTCTCTGGAGAGATTTGCGGTTGTAAGCGGTGCTGTTGCCATACCAGGCGGAGATGCATCCAGTGAGGATGCTCTCAATGGCACAGCGATAGAAGGTCCTGAGGATGCGGCGGCTCATGCCAAATCTTTTCAGTCTCCTGAGAAAGAAGAGGCGCTGCTGTGCCTTCTTCACTGTATTGTTCGTGTGCACTGACCACGTAAGATCCTCAGCCAGATGAACTCCAAGGAAATGGAAGCTGCTCACCCTCTCCACAGCGTCGCCGTTGATGGTGATGGGGGTGTGCATTCCTCTGCTCCTCCGGAAGTCCACTATCATCTCCTTTGTCTTTGTGACGTTGAGGGTGAGACGGTTGTCCTGACACCAGTGGGTCAGGGCGCTGATCTCCTCCCTGTAGGCCGTCTCATCATTGTTGGTGATGAGACCTACCACTGTGGTGTCATCTGCAAACTTCACAATGATCTTGGAGTTTCTCGTGGCCGTGCAGTCGTGGCTGTAGAGTGAGTACAGGAGAGGGCTCAGCGCACACCCCTGTGGAGCACCAGTGTTCAGTGTGACGGGGGATGAGGTGGTGCCGCCCAGTCTGACCACCTGGCGTCTGTCAGACAGAAAGTTAAGGATCCAGCTGCAGAGGGAGCTGCTCAGTCCTAGATCCTGCAGTTTCCTGTCCAGCTTCGAGGGAACAATGGTGTTGAATGCTGCGCTGTAATCTACAAACAGCATTCTCACATACATGTCCCTCTTCTCCAGGTGTGACGGGCAGCATGGAGTGTCAGGGCTATGGCATCATCAGTGGACCTGTTGTGGCGATATGCGAACAGTAGAGGGTCCAGTGAATCGGGCAGTGCAGAGCAGATGAAGTCCCTGACCAACTTCTCGAAGCATTTGCTCACGATGGGGGTCAGGGCTACAGGTCGCCAGTCATTCAATGAGGAGATGGTGGAGGATTTTGGTACAGGGACAATTGTGGCCATTTTGAAGCAGGCTGGGACTACAGACAGAGGGAAAGGTTGAAGATGTGTGTAAACACTCCAGCCAGCTGAGCCGCGCATGACCTGAGGACGCGGCCGGGAATCCCGTCCGGACCAGTAGCTTTGCGTGCGTTCACCCTCCTGAAGCACCTCCGCACATCCTCTTCAGACACAGTGTGAGCACAGACGTCATCCTCGGTGCGCTCACTGTCCGGTCTCATGGTGTTCGCTGTGTCGAATCTGGCATAGAATGCGTTTAGATCCTCACACAGAGAGGCCGTGGTCTGTGGTGTTCTGGTTTTCCCTCTAAAGTCTGTGATTGTGTTTAGTCCCTGCCACATACTCCGGGGGTTGTCAAACTGTTGCTCCACCCTGTCTCTGTACTCAAGTTTGGCTGCTTTGATCGTCTTCCGGAGTTGGTAATGTGCGTGTTTGTAGTCTGATGTGTTCGCAGAGGCAAAGGCGGTGCATCGCGCCGCCAGCGCCGTTCGCACACCTCCAATAATCCAGGGTTTTTGATTCGGGAAGGATTTAACTGTTCTGGATGGGACAACATCTTCCACGTATTTCCTGATAAATCCGCAGACTGAGTCTGTGTACTCATCAATGTCTCTAGCAGCCGCGTGAAACATTTCCCAGTCCGCACGATCAAAACAAACCTGCAGCGCAGACTCCGATTGGTCTGACCAACGATGCACCGCCCTCAGGGTTGGAGCTTCCCGTTTCAGCTTCTGTCTGTAGGCAGGTATAAGCAGGATAGAGCGGTGATCTTATTGGCTGAATGGGGCGCGGGGGAGGGCTTTGTACGCATCTCGGAAAGAGGTGTAGCAGTGGTCGAGTAGCCGGTCTCCACGTGTATTGAAATGGATGTGTTAGTGTAGTTTTGGTGAGACTTTCTTCAGGTTACCCTTCTTAAGGTCGCCGATCGTAATAAACGCCGCCTCTGGGTGTACGGTTTCCTCATTGCTGATCGCGCTGTACAGTTCTCTGAGTGCTCGGTCAGTGCCGGCTTGTGGGGGAATGTAAACAGCCGTAATAGTCACTGCTGTGAATTCCCTCGGTAGCCAGAATGGTCGGCACTTAATCATCAGGTACTCCAGGTCCGGAGAGCAGAAGGATTTGACCGGGTGCACGTTCGCATAATCACACCAGCTGTTGTTGATCATGAAACACACACCGCCACCTCTGCTTTTCCCTGTAAGCTCCTGTGACCTATCCGCGCGGTGCACGGAGAACCCCGGTAGTTGTAGTGCGTTGTCCGGTACTTTGTCCGATAGCCAGGTTTCTATGAGGCAGATCACGCAGCAGTCCCGCATCTCTCGCTGGAATGAGATCCGAGCCCGAAGCTTGCACAGCTTGTTCTCCAGGGACTGCACATTAGCCAGTACTAAACTGGGTAATGGTGGTCTGTTAGTGCGCCGTCTCAGTCGAACCACAACGCCAGATCTTCTCCCTCTGCGTCGGCGCTTGCGGCCTCCACGGACCCATAACAAAGGCGTCTCAGGTGAGATGAATGGAGGATCTGCAAACGGCGGGTCCGTGATGAAAAACCTGAACTCCGGGAAGCAATGAGAAAATCCGTCTTTTATGTCCAGTAAGGTTTGTCGGTCGTACACAAGGATACATGTGCTACTCATGAAAAAATAAAGAAAAAGAAAAAGTAGTAAACACAAAAACTTGCTTGGTGGAGCTCGCGACGAGGCAGCCATACTCGGCGCCATCTTGTCGAGGAAGAGACTGAACACGTTGGATAACAAGACTAGCTCGGTTCTGAGCTGCCCACTGGATTCAGTTAAGGAGATGTGTGAAAGGAGGATGCTGGGGAAGATGACCACCATCTTAAAAAAATCCTCCCACCCACTGCATTCCGCTGTGGAGACCATGGACAGCTCCTTCAGAGGCAGACTGAGACATCCCAGATGTAAAACAACACTACCGTAGCTCATTCATCCCCTCTCCAGTAAGAGTGTATAACTCCTCAGTTTAACTGGTACTGACATTATCCTGGTACACAATACCACCAATGCAATATTCAGTATGTGTTCAATACTCATTCAATACCAGATTTACATTGTATGTAAGTGTCTCTTGCACTATGCTGCAGTGTTGGAACCAAAGTATTTTCCTTTTTTATATGTAGTTTTTAGTGGTCGAAGGTCACAATTCTAGACTAGTGCCTATGTGTATAAATACACGTAGCTTTGCTAACTTTTTTCTTCAAATTATTCTCTTAAGTGTTGATGCTGCTATAACTAATTCCCCCACCGTGGGATCAATAAAGTCTATTCTATTCTAAAGCTTCCAGAAGCTTCTCTGAGACCACTTGTGTTCTCTGTCCAAAATACAAACGTCCTCCTTGGTGTAAAGCTAACTATGAGTCTGCTGCTGCCTCTTGGCCAGAGCGTCACAAATGAGAATGAGTCTCAGTAGACTCGTCTGGTTTAATGAAGATTAAATAAAATAAGGTCAACTGTTGTGTTAGAATTGTGTATTACTTATGCATGTAGAATATTTTTAGCATAGCTATATAATAATTATAGTATTATATTCAATTGATTACATGTAGAAAATGCAACATTCGTTTTTTCTTTAACTTATCAGAGCTCAGAGAGTCCAGCAGGTGGCGGTAGTGCACCTTTACGCTGGTCACCGACCACCGGAAAAAGCAGAAACCGAAAGCTGCTAACAGAGCTAGCTTGTTGTTCTGGTGTGTGAGGAGAATTTTTGAGGCGGTTAGCTCTACTCCGTGAACTCAGGTGACCAAAGGTCCTCTTTTCCAGACTGGATCTGTCCTCAGCTGATCAGAACCAAAGCGTTGGATCTTTAATCGCCTGCGTTGTTCTGAAGCAGCATCTTAATCAGCTCTCCTGCTTTGTTTCTATTGCAGCTGTTAGCTAAACACGGCTAAAGAAAACCTGCTACCACTTCAGGATCATCCATCAGCTGGGACTGATTCATCGTGTGTTCTTCACCACCTGGACCTGGACAGCATGGACACAGGTACTGATAGATGAATGACTTTTTTTATCACTGCATGGTGGGACATTACAGTACCTCTCCCATGAGCTGCAATATTTAAATATTGGTCTTGTTGGATTTGTTTCTGAGATCCGGTCCACGGCGGGCTGATGAAGCTCGGTTAGAACCTCTCTGGTTCTGTCCTCACAGGGGAGAGATGCTCGAGAGATTTTGAAGTATTTCAGCTCACATTAATTTTACCAAGGCGATACCTCAATAATACGATGAGGCAATGATTCATTTTTATCTTGGTTTATAAATAAATAGCAGAGACAACAGTACAAGCACAAATACAGAAATGCCGGGCTCTTTGGATCTTTCCAAGAGTTCCTATACTTGGCTGTCATAATCTATTCTAACCCTCCAAGGGCATTCCCTGATTAGATTAGAAACCAGACCGTGTGTCCAGAATGACTACATAATGCTGATGCTGAATGAAGAGATAGTGAGTTATGTGGTGTCTGCACCTAATATAAGTGACTGTGGAATTAAATCAAGGCAATTCTAGCAAGTTCTAACTAGTTTTTCAAAGGTCAGATAAAACCCTGGAGCATTGTGACCCAGGTGAGTTAATACACAAATAATCCAACAGACCCACTGTAGAGGTCAAGCCACCCCTTCAAAAACCTGATGGATTATTTGGCCAACTGGAATTGTGTGAGAATTGTTATTTTTTATCCCGTTGTTCTAAGAAAATGGCATCCATTTTATTCTCTACTTGTAACGTTCCTGCATTTTTTCTCAGTCCTTAGGGTATTGAATTTGGGGTTAATATGTTGATGTTTCAATATCAATCATTGCTGATTAAAAAAAATAATCTATGGCTTAAGTATTTAAATTAAAGTCCTGTTCTTACAGCATTTTGCAGTAATTTAAGTGGAGGTTACAGCCACCTCAACTGGCTCCTCTCAATGTGGAGGAGCAGCGGGTCTACTCAGAGCCCCTCCTGGATATATATATATATATATATATATATATATATTGGTCTTTAGGGCCTTACATGGACAAGCACAATCATACATTGGTGATCTTCTTTAGACCCCCCCCCCCCCCCCCCCCCAGCAGGTCCCAGAGGTCCAGTGACCAAAGCCTACTGGTTGTGCAGCACCAGGCTAAAGACCAAAGGTGACGGCTCATTAGCTGCTGTGAGCCCAGACTCTGGAAGTTTGTTCTGGTGAAGAGCCTTGTGATTTTTAACTTGAGAGGCACTAAAAAAAGAAATGTATTTTCTGTTTCTTTGTTTCTTTAGTTAACACCTATTGATATTTTTATTTTGGTTCCTGCCAGAGTCATGTTATTCCCACTTCGTACCCAGAACTAAGGCATTATCATCATCACCACGGCTCCTGTAAGGGGTTGGGTGTTGTCTCGCTCTGGTGCGTTGAGCCCACCAGGTGAACCGGTTGTCTCCATTGCTAGCGGTCTTGTGCCAGCTGTTCTGCATTCGCCACAGCAACTCCAAAATGTTGAATGTCAACAACGGTGGGCGACGGGGGCACAGGAGTTAAGTGCTCGCCCAGTAATCGGTAGGGGTGTTCCAAAAAGGGTACTTCACGATTCAGTTTTGATTATGGGAGCTTCAATGCTTCGATTCTTTGATTATAATGATTTTTGGTTCGATTCAATTACTGGTACCACGATTCTTCGATTATTGACATTTTTAATTCTTTTTTCATGCAAGATTGTCTTTTTCTTTATCTACATTTGTAAATAAATAACCTATCAATTAATTCAGTTCCTCTAAAACTACTCTCTGTTAGTAAATACATTTTTTAACATTTAACTATTTTTGAAAGTCAAATTCTCATTTTATGACTGTATGACGTGTAAATATTTGCAGTTTGACCAACTTAACTTCGATCAGGGAAAGCTTTACTTACATTAGTGTCCCCTCCATTGTTGGGAAACACTGGAAACAGGCAAGCCCTGGATTTAATGAGATCATTAATTCAAGTAAACACGATTTTTACTTCCATCAAATTTATTTAATGGAAACTTAATGAGTCTGGCATATGATAACATTACAAACAAGCTGCCATACAGATCAAAAGTGCATTCCTCAAAATGAAATAATTCAGCTTTTTCAGTCTGGAATATAGGGAACAGAAAAAACCTGCTATATTTGAAGGTAATATGTTGTATTTTTTCAGAACAAAAGTAAGACCTTTGTGTCTGAATACAAACATCCGGATAACGTGTTCCGAAATTTAACCGGACTAAGCCCCTAATAACAGGTCCGGACTTGTTACGGACAGGGTGGCTGCTTCAGACTGGTGAGGTAGAGTTCCGGACAAGGGGGAGGGGGAGGAGGAGGGGACCGGGGGATGCTGTGCGCACCTAGAAAGCTCGCTCCTGCAGCATGCGGCGAACCACGGCAGCTCGCCTCCTATGGTACCGCCTAGACGTGCAACGGAGCGCTTCACACCGCTTCAGTGATTCCTTTAACTAGGGCTGCAACTAACGATTATTTTCATAATCGATTAATCTGTCGATTATTTTTTTTTTCGATTAATCGGTTTGTTATTGTTTAGCTATTTAACCTATACAAGTGATGAATACATTTCAGTTAAGAAAAAGAAAAACATAGGAGAATTGTGCAGTTGACTGCAATCTATTTTATTGCACATGAACACAGTCAGCAGTGTAAAATGAGCTAAACAGTGCAAAATATCAGTCCAGAATAATTTTTTGGCATCAAAATATAAGAGGTAAATTCCATAAAAAATTATGTGGAATCTAGAATAGAGTTTGTAAGTGGTATGCATTGCTGGGGGGTGAGTGTCTTGTTCCCCATGTAGTTGTCCATCATTGCTTGTTTTTTTCTGCATAAGAAACACAAATAAACTGAAATAAGTACACATATAAAATAAAGCAGCACACACACTACAACACTAAATCAGTATTATATTATTTGAATTAATTAACAATATACAGTGATCATTTATTTTGACAAAAATGTGTTGTGAGGCGTTTTACAGTGTTAGATAGTAAAACAGCCTTTTAATAGTAAAAAAAAAAAGACTTTTTCTGAATTTCTCCTGTATTTAAAAATTGAAAGCGTACAACTATGCCGCGTTATATTCACCTGGACACAGCTCGTCTGTATATTTTTCTCCGCGGAGTTGTCCTTTTTTTAAATGAGGAACATAGTTAAGGGTTTGTGCCATTTTTCTCTTAACGAGAACATTCTTATAAACAGACGTGCTAAATTTGGCAAGCGCATGATTCACAACACGGAGGAGATTCACGATTGCATCTAGTCAATCAGAAGTAGAACACCGTAGACTGACGCGGCAAAAAAACAAAACAAAACATGTTTAACATTCACTATAACGAACTCAGCTAAAACACTAAGTCCCAAATTTGATCTGCGTTAGCTTGTTTATTTTCTGTTACTTACCGGACTTTCCTCTGCTGCATCAGCCCCCACATGTTTTCGTCTCAAATGTTCACTTAGGGACGTCGTGCTTCCGTGCCATACTAGATGGTTTTTGCATATTTAGCAGGTCACCCGTCTTTTCATGACATCTAGAGTGAAGTGCTCCCATACTCGTGAGGTTTTTGTCCGGGGTTTCTCTTCAGTTTTGTCGCTTCTATTTTGCTTCCGTATTTCTTCTTGTTCCGCCATCTCTCACAGCAAGATGAGCATCAGTAATGTGATACGTCATGAAAACCGAGGGCACTTATTGGCTCCTTTCTTCTTCTACGGCTCCACTGTTAGATCAGTGGCTCTTTACTGCCACACACTGGCAGCAAATTTCCACATAAAGTCAGGATTTGGATGTAAATACCCTCAAATAAAAGCTGACAGTCTGCAGTTAAAGCACATCTTGTTCGTTTTATTTGATATCCATTGTGGTGGTGTATAGAGCCAAAAATGTTGAGCATTGTGTCGATGTCCCAGTATTTATAGACCTGACTGTATTTACAGTAGAACACGTTTGCTGAAAGATTTGTGCAATAATCAGATTTTATTTTACATCCAAAAAATTCTAATTTTACATTAGATATTACGAGAACTGGGGAAGGCTTGCCATCAAATTAGAAATCCGTCCCTTGTTAATTACAAGTCAGGTTGAGCAGCTCACTGGCTGCTTCCAGGCCAGTAACTTTCAAGAGCTACCGGTAACTCGCGACCAACATGTTGGAGACCCCTGCAATAACACAACTGTCATGTGTGAATCATCGACATAAATATACTGGACATCTCCTTTCCATAGGCTCCAATATCACGTTTTTGTACTAAAATGGGAGGTGGCCACCACCGCCATTTTGACCGTGTCACAGGTTCTGTCAAGCCCAGACAATTCCAAAAAAGGGAAGAGAGGAGGAGCTGAGGGTGGGGCTGTAAGGCTGGGATCAACTGACGACACCCGGTCGAACTAGCTACAAGCTAACCTGAAGCTAACCCAAAGCTAATGCAGAGGTGGGAGCTAAGCTAACGGAGGTGGCAACCTAGCTACAACCGGAGTTACCTGTGCACAACACCAGAGCTTCTGAGTCAGAGATACGTCGGGCTGACCGCTGGGTAAAACCGGGTGGAACACAGAGGTCTCCGAGACCTCCACAAGCAGGGGTGGACATTAACTTCAAAACCAACCGGCCAGCCGGGCCGGTAACTCTGAATATTTACCGGCCCTGCCAAGAATCTACCGGCCCCGCTGGTCAGCTGCCAAAACGAGTCAAAATAACAACTGAACCGTTTTAAATGTAATAAACCTTTATTTTGTACACATTCACAAACATAATAACGTATTCAAGTTTGAATTTGTTCCGTCAACAAAACACGATTTTGTCGTTGCATACTTCCGGCATACAACGCAGTACATCACCAACTCCGCTTTGCTGTACTCGAGCCATTGGCTGTGTTCGAGATGAGCCAGTTCTGCGCAGATTAGACCAGCGGTGATCGGCGAGCAGTGCATGCCGGTTAGATTTGTGTCCGACTTGACGCCGACTTGCTCTGACGTCATGCATACGTAGGCAACGATAACCTCGTGAGATCAAGGCGGCCGCAGATTTTGGAGCAAGGCGCTGCAGTTGCTCTCCCTCGGCTGCAAAACCTAGAGGATGACGGGAAACGCCTGGCTCTCACCTGATCTAAGATCTGATTGGTTCATATTTTGATCCAAACATCCGGTGGTAGAACATGAAATGTTAGTTGGTCACATGTATTCTGTAAATCATGTTACGTTGATGATGACAACTATATAGGCCATAAAGAGAAATGTGTTTTGTTTTCTTTTGTCACGTTTCCTATGAGCACACTGAAGCTACAGCTGATAACCTTTACTTATTATTACAGTCATGTTTTCATATACAATATATGATATCCACAAGTATGTAAGGATGTGTTTCAGCTGCTAACAGGCACCAGAATTTAAATTGAAAATTGAACAAGTGTGAACGCTAACGTGATATCTTCAGCCATCGTCACCCCCGAGCTACACATGCAGGAAAATCCAAGAGATTCAACTGGCAGAAACAACTGGTTCACACCAGTCTCTCTCTCTCTCACACACACACACACACACACACACACACACACACACACACACACACACACACGTAGAGGAAAAGAGCCGAGGAAATGGAGGACAAGTAGCTAAAAGAAAAACTACAGCTGAGCCGAGGCGCGCCTCGAATGGGGCGCGCGTGATCTGAACTGAGGAGCGGCGAGCAGCGGCCGGACTTCGTGAGCGATTCGCTTCGGGCGCTTCCGCGGCCGGTGTGTACCCGGCAAAACGCCGGCTTTCAGCCACTCCCCCCGCTGCTTCCGTCTTCTCTCGCCTGTTTTCCAGGCGCTGCTCAACTCGAACACTGCCATTCTCTGCGCCTCCCGTCTTCTTTAAACCGCCAAGAATCATTCCACCTACGCACACGCTTCTCTGCTTCATACCGTTTCGAACTGTCTCGCTTCTCCGCACCAGTTTTAAAGCGTTTTGCCGGAGATTTCATCAAGAAATCCCATCCCTGTGGTGGCGCGATCGCCCTGTGTGTTTCTAGCGTGGTTCCACTTCGTCTTTAATAGTGAACTTATAGTTCACGTGACTATAACTAGAATGTGCAGTACGTGCACGAATCGTACAAGTGCAGTACGTGGCTAGAGGCGCGCAGGTTCGCGCGCACGAAACGAAAACGGCAGATTCCTACAGGGCGGGGACATGATGCAGGTGAAAGCCGGTGTGTAAATGACAAATAAGGCTTGAACGCCACCCGGGCGGTAAGTCGTCAAGTATTTACCGCCCGACGAGAAAATTTAGCGCCATTGGCGCTCGGGCGCTTTAAAGGTCCACCCCTGACAAGCCAGCAGCCGCACAGCAGACTAGCGCCGCTGCGATCTGAGATGCGCAGAGCTGCTGCTGGGGAGAACCGGGTGGAATGGTTTCCATCCCAGAGCTCCACAAGCCGGCAGCCCGCGCATCAAACAGGAGCCGCAATCAGACAGAGAAGCGCCGAGCTGCGGGGAGGGGAGAAACGGTTGGAAAACATCGGCCTCCCGAGAGCTCCCCAGGCTGATAGTCGGACCCCAGCTCCACCAACATGTTATATTTCAACCCTTTTTCTAAAGTGCAGCATTATGTTAAATGCACTGGGTTTTACCCTATTACATTTAAATTTCATGGTTAAACAGTACATGTTAAAATCTAAGCTCAGCTCGGCAGTGACCTAAAATACATCAATATAATTTTACTTACCGACAAAAAATGAAGTGGAGACTCCTTGGACGCTCTATTAGTGCAATTAATGCCACAGTAAGTCATTTTGTCCAACAATTGCACAAATATCCAAAAAAGAACACACAAACACAGAGACTCAAAATCCTGGAGCAGTTTCCAAGCCAGACCGAGGCTCTACTGAGGCCTTTCCATGGAGCTAGCTGATTTAGTTCATGTTTCTGTTTTAACCTGCATCCTGTTGGCTTCAGCTCTCTGCTTTTATTCTTTATTCAGGTTGGTGAAAGGTGGGTTGTCAGAGATCTTTGTGGTCACGTGGGTCTGAGGCGGTGGTCACACGTGTGTCGGATGCTCATTAATTATACAGAATTTTAGGCTTTTAATACACTTAAACAGAAGAGTGAGAAAAAAAATTCACCCCCCTCAGAGTTGTCATGAGTGTAAACTAGATCATTTAGACAAAAAACATGATTTGATACCAGGCTGTAAAAATGTTTATTTCTGCTGTGAAATTGGTATTTTTAACATGGGAGTCAATGAGGATTTACTCGCTTTTGACACCAGCCCCCAGCGGATGAGGGTGGAACTGCAATTTTTGGTACTTCCGGGTTGGGCCCAATTTTAGAGCCGCATTGTGGGGGCTTGGTGTGAATTTAAAGTTACAGCAGTCTGTATTTCACGTTATGTGTTTCTGTTTCCTACAGGTGTTCAACAGAGTGCGGGTGTGGAACAGCAGGACCCAGAACATCTCCACATAAAGAAGGAAAAGGAGGAACTCTGGACCAGTCTTAAGGGAGAGCATCTCCATTTGAAGGAGGAGACTGATTCTGCCTGGTTTCAATTCAGTGCTGTTTCTATAAAGAGTGAGGATGATGAAGAGAAACGTCTGTTTTCACAGCTTCATCAGCAGCAAATAGAAGACAAAGATGTTCCAACCAGCAGCTCATCTGACCAGATGACAGCGGAAATTTGTGGGGTATCAGGAACTAGCAGGAATCCCGATCTGAACCCTCATGAACAAACATCTGATTCTTCAGAGACTGAAGTTAGTGGAGGTGATGATATGAATCTAGACTCTGGGATGTCAGACTCTGGGTCTGAAACTGGAGACGAAGACCATGACTGGAAAGAGAAAAGGTCTTCTGAGTCAGATGTTAAGACAGTCAACATATCTTCTAGCTGTCTTGAGTGTGGTGAACGATTTCATGATAAGCAGTCTCTCCAGAAACATGTGAGAGTAACCAGTCATTCAGTAATCAGGTCTTCCAGCTTTTTGGTTAATAAGAAATCGGTTAGACTTAAGCAACCTGTAGACTCATATAGGGAAGTCCAGAAAGAACTAAAATCATTTAGTTGTGACTGTGGAAAAATATTTGGGAAAAAATCAAGTTTTAACAGACACCAGAGAATCCACACAGGACAGAAACCTTTTGCTTGTGAGCTCTGTGGAAATCGATTTACCCGTAAGTCAAACTTAAACACTCACATGATCAAACACACAGGACAGAAACCTTTTGTCTGTGAGCTCTGTGGAAATCGATTTACCGAAAAGTCATCTTTAAACGCTCACATGAGAGTCCACACAGGACAGAAACCTTTTATCTGTGAGCTCTGTGGAAATCGATTTACCGAAAAGTCAACTTTACACAGACACATGAGAGTCCACACAGGACAGAAACCTTTTATCTGTGATCTCTGTGGAAATGGATTTTCCCGTGAGTCAAACCTAAACAGTCACATGAGAGTCCATACAGGACAGAAACCTTTTATCTGTGAGCTCTGTGGAAATCGATTTACTGAAAAGTCAACTTTACACAGTCACATGAGAGTCCACAAAGGACAGAAACCTTTTATCTGTGATCTCTGTGGAAATGGATTTACCCGTAAGTCAAACTTAAACAGTCACATGAGAGTCCATACAGGACAGAAACCTTTTATCTGTGAGCTCTGTGAAAAAAGATTTAGCAAAAAGTCAGCTTTAAACACTCACATGAGAATCCACACAGGACAGAAACCTTTTATCTGTGAGCTCTGTGGAAATCGATTTACCGAAAAGTCAACTTTAAACAGTCACATGAGAGTCCACACAGGACAGAAACCTTTTATCTGTGAGCTCTGTGAAAAAAGATTTAAAAATAAGTCAAATTTAAGCAGTCACATGAGAGTCCACACAGGACAGAAACCTTTTATCTGTGAGCTCTGTGAAAAAAGATTTAAAAATAAGTCGCATTTAAACAGTCACATGAGAGTCCACACAGGACAGAAACCTTTTATCTGTGAGCTCTGTGAAAAAAGATTTCAAAATAAGTCAAATTTAAACTGTCACATGAGAGTCCACACAGGACAGAAACCTTTTATCTGTGAGCTCTGTGAAAAAAGATTTAAAAATAAGTCGCATTTAAACAGGCACATGATAGTCCACACAGGACAGAAACCTTTTTGTCTGAGCTCTGTGAAAAAAGATTTACCCAATAGACGCATTTAAACACTCACATGAGAGTCCTCACAGGACATAAACCATTTGCTTGTGAATTCTGTGGAGAAAGATATGGAAAAAAGACATTTTTATTCAAGCACATGAGTGTTCACACAGGATAGAAACCTTCTGTTAATGAGCTCTGTGGACAAATTAAAAGTGACAGTGTGTACTTTCCCTGGCAATAGGGGGCAGTACAAATCTAAATGATTGCAAGCAAGCAGTATGTTTGTGTTCAAGTAAGACTTGACCAATGTAAATTGAAGGCTATTAGGGTCAAAAACCTCTGCACTTTTCAAACATGCACTTCATCAGATCTCTGCTGTGGGGGTGGGGGGTTGGGTGTTTGTGCTCCCGACTCACCCATGTTCAGTTGTGTCAAGTATTTTAGACTTCTGTGTTTTTCGCTGCTTTAAACTCATTCACTTCCGGCCGTTTCCTGATCAGAAAAGCCCTTTGCTGCCAGCGTTTTCACTGTATTTTTAAGAGTCACAGAACATTGCGTGCTAGGATGATGCCAACACCAAAACTAACAAAACAAAGAGTAGTCTCACCTCTAAAATTAGGAAGAATCTGTGCGTTTCAAACGTTATACGTTTTTTCATAATCCGTTGTTGAGTTGTGATCGGCAGAAGCTTTTCCGGTTCGAGCCTCACTTTTTTTACAGCAACGGCCCAAAACGATCTGCTAACACATGGATTTTCTGCTTCCTGATCACGTGATGTGTGTCGTACGCAGATGAAGATCGGCTTTAGAGCTGGGATGTTTGTTCTCACATTGGGGGCTCGTTTCAACGCCCACACAGAAAAAAATATGCAAATGATGACTTCAATGGACTCTCACGTGATGGTTTAAAGTTGTCATTGGCAGTTAATGAGTTAAGTGTTATGGTGGTAGGGTTAGGGTCAGGGTTGAGGTTACAGACAGAGTGACTTCTTACTAGGCTTCCAGCAACAAAATGTGGTTTAATATAACATTTAGTTGACTTAAAAGTGCCTCTAAAAGCACAACTTCTCTTAGTAAATGCAGTGTTTGGGATCCTTAGCATAAAAATGTTTTTTAGCAAAAGGTGTATCTAAAATTATATAATATTTTATAAGTCTCTTTTTTTATATACACAGATTCCATCCTTTGCTTCAGTTTTCACCAAACAGTAAAATATAGACCCATTGCATGTTGTTTACATCCAGGTAACTGAGCACATCCACACTAGCTGTAGGGCTAGAACCCCGTCTCCAGCCGTTATCCAGAGCTGTATCTCCATGATTTAAGTTAACAAAATAAAACCTAGGCATTTAGATATGGAACAATCAGATCACTGATGTATGATGGAGCTTGGTTATTAAGAGCTTTATAGGTGAGACACACTCCTCCTCACTCACCGGTAGACATCCAGGGAGCAGACATTGAGAAGGTGGATACCTTTAAGTACCTGCTTATTCGCCTCAACAGCAAACTGCACTGGTCCAACAACACAGATGCTCTGTATAAGAAGGGCCAAAGCCACCTTTACCTCCTGAGGAGGCTGAGGTCCTTTGGAGTTAATTCCCAGCTGCTAAAATTATTTTATCACTCTGTGGTTGGCTCTGTTGTCCACTCTGCTGTGGTCTGTTGGGGTGCAGGCAGCTCTGATCAAGACAGGAAGAGACTGAACACGTTGGATAACAAGGCTAGCTCGGTTCTGAGCTGCCCACTGGATTCAGTTAAGGAGACGTGTGAAAGGAGGATGCTGGGGTAGATGACCACCATCTTAAAATAAATCCTCCCACCCACTGCATTCCACTGTGGAGACCATGGACAGCCCCTTCAGAGGCAGACTGAGACATCCCAGATGTAAAACAACACTACCATAGCTCATTCATCCCCTCTCCAGTAAGAGTGAGAACTCCTCAGTTTAACTGGTACTGACATTATCCTGGTACACAATACCACCAATGCAATATTCAGTATGTGTTCAATACTCATTCAATACCAGATTTACATTGTATGTACGTGTCTCTTGCACTATGCTGCAGTGTTGGAACCAAAGTTTTTTCCTTTTTTATTTGTGGTTTTTAGTGGTCGAAGGTCACAATTCTAGACTACTGCCTATGTGTGATCAACGATGTCTATTCTATTCTAAAGCTTCCAGAAGCTTCTCTCAGACCACTTGTGTTCTCTGTCCAAAATACAAACGTCCTTGGTGTAAAGCTAACTATGAGTCTGCTGCTGCTGCCTCTTGGCCAGATCAGGGCCAGATTAACACTTTGTTGTACCCTGGGCAACAATATTCAAGGGCCCCATCATCACGACCCAAGGATCACCATAATATGGTCACATACAGAATATTTTACTGTAATATGCAGTAAAAATACTCAATACTTGAATGCCTGACATCAGTAAACTGTTCTGGGTAACCTTTGACCCACCTTGTGTGGTTTAACCAATGCGGAGAGGGTCTTAACTTGAGGCCCTCTCTTCATTGGTCAGTCTGCATGAGACTGACTCTCAACTGACGTTCAGTCATAGGCAGCGAAGCGTCTCTGTGCAGCACAAAAGCCCGGGTGGACAGTAGGGCTGCAACTAACGATTATTTTCATAATCGATTAATCTGTCGATTATTTTTTCGATTAATCGATTAATCGGTTTGTTATTGTTTAGCTATTTAACCTATACAAGTGATGAATACATTTCAGTTAAGAAAAAGAAAAACATAAGAGAATTGTGCAGTTGACTGCAATCTATTTTATTGCACATGAACACAGTCAGTGGTGTAAAATGAGCTAAACTGTGCAAAATATCAGTCCAGAATAATTTTTTGGCATCAAAATATAAGAGGTAAATTCCATAAAAAAATAATGTAGAATCTAGAATAGAGTTTGTCAGTGGTATGCATTGCTGGGGGGTGAGTGTCTTGTTCCCCATGTAGTTGTCCATCGTTGCTTGTTTTTTTCTGCATAAGAAACACAAATAAACTGAATTAAGTACACATATAAAATAAAGCAGCACACACACTACAACACTAAATCAATATTACATTATTTGAATTAATTAACAATATACAGTGATCATTTATTTTGACAAAAATGTGTTGTGAGGCGTTTTACAGCGTTAGACGGTAAAACAGCCTTTTAATAGTTAAAAAAAGGACTTTCTGAATTTCTCCTGTATTTAAAAATTGAAAGCGTACAACTATGCCGCGTTATATTCACCTGGACACAGCTCGTCTGTATATTTTTCTCCGCGGAGTTGTCCTTTTTTGAATGAGGAACACAGTTATGGGTTTGTGCCGTTTTTATCTTAATGAGAACATTCTTATAAACAGACGTGCTAAATTTGGCAAGCGCATGATATACAACACGGAGGAGATTCACGATTGCATCTAGTCAGTCAGAAGTAGAACACCGTAGACTGACGCGGCAAAAAAACATGTTTAACATCCACTATAACGAACTCAGCTAACTGTACTAAGTCCCAAATTTGATCTGCGTTAGCTTGTTTATTTTCTGTTACTTACCGGACATTCCTCTGCTGCATCAGCCCCCACATGTTTTCGTCTCAAATGTTCACTTAGGGACGTCGTGCTTCCGTCGTGCCATGCTAGATGGTTTTTGCATATTTTGCAGGTCACCGGTCTTTTCAAGGCATCTAGTGAAGTGCTCCCATACTCGTGTGGTTGTTGTCCGGGGTTTCTCTTGTTTTGTCGCTTCTATTTTTCTTCCGTATTTCTCTGATCTGCCATCTCTCACAGCAAGATGAGCGTCAGTAACGTGATACGTCATGAAAACCGAGGGCACTTATTGGCTCATTTCTTCTTCTACGGCTCCACTGGTAGATCAGTGGCTCATTACTGCCACACACTGGCGGCAAATTTAACAGATTGTAACCGATGTCAGATTGTGGTAAAAAAATTGACTTTATGCGGTAAAATATGATTATTAAACAACTAATCGACGACTAAAAAAGTTGTTAACTATTTTAATAATCGATTATAATCGATTAAATCGATTAGTTGTTTCAGCTCTAGTGGACAGTTTGTTTAATATAGGGTGACCATATTTCCATTTCCAAAAAACAGGACAGGGGGTCTGTGCCTATGACATCACACTATGGCAACTCCACACAACGCTGGGACCCATTTTTTTGTAAGAACTAAATTAATATCAGATTCTGTCAATAAAAGGGCTCTAAAACAATAAATACTTAGCATATTTACTGCAAAATCTTATTTTTCTGCTTTAGTGCTGCAACAAGGTTTTATTAATAATAAATTATTATACCTTTTGTTTTACTACAGCATCGGTACGCTTCCTGTGCACAGATTATTAAGGATGCTTGTTTCAGCTGTGAGATTAGACGATAGGATCAATGAAAAAATAAGTGGTCACACACTCCATGGAAACTTTCAGAGAATCCACAAATAGTGGCTTTCAAATGATTTTGTTACTTTTAGCAAGTTTAGAAAAGCAGCAGATGAGACACCATGTCTGATAATTTAGTTTTTCATCTGATAATATTAGAGCATGTCAGTAATGTCTGAGGGGCTTTTACAAACACTGTATAACTAACACTACTGGAGAGGGTATGAATTACACAGAGGCTTCTGGGGAGCCCAGTTATGGGGTGGGGGTGGGGGTGGGGGGTGGGGGCTTTGCCTTGGCCCCAAAATGTCTTGAAAGGGCCCTGGGTGTGTGACTGAGTTTAGAAGGTGATCTGAATTGTATCAGATGTATAAATATTACATGTGTATAATTTATTGTTTTATACAGGTAAAAACACGTAGTGGAGATAAATCCTACATTTTACTTTGTTTTCTTGTTTTTATTTAACTATTTTCCTGTCCTGTCCTGTCTCTCATCTTCCTGCATCTCCTCTAAACTCTCCAGAAAAACTGCTGCCTGGATTCTTACTTTTTCACCTCATCAGTTACTTTTGAGCAGATCAAAGGGATCTCCTGACCGCAAAGCGCAGAGCGCGATTCGATGCT
Organism: Nothobranchius furzeri; assembly: GCF_043380555.1. Classification (NCBI taxonomy): domain Eukaryota; kingdom Metazoa; phylum Chordata; class Actinopteri; order Cyprinodontiformes; family Nothobranchiidae; genus Nothobranchius; species Nothobranchius furzeri. The sequence goes on along the minus strand of NC_091742.1, from coordinate 91,891,167 downwards.
GCGTCGGTGAGGTGAAATCACCGCAGCACAGGTGATGAGCTCCGCAGTAGCAGAGCGCTTTAGGCGCAAATAAGACAGAAAGTAGAGAACATGTGCAGACATGAACGATCGTGCGCTAATTATAGTTTTTTGGTTGCGCCACTTTGAGAATGGACCGTGCGCTGGACGCAGCTGCCTGGATCGCTGCGCAACAACGCAGCGCTCTGCCGCTCTCTGTGCTCTCTGCTAAAAAGAGTCCATAAATGATATAATATAGGTAGAAAACTTTTTTCCGGCTCCCCTGGATGTGTAGGATATCCATCTCCCCCATAATTCGATCCCTGCTCCTGGATGAAAAGCCGGACATTTTCATCAATACAAGAACCCGCAGTCCGGACGCGCCGGACAGAGAGTGAAAAGTGGACATGTCCGGCGAAAACGGAACGTACGGTCACCATAGTCCTCATAAAGCGGGAAATTATAGATACAGTATTTTGCTCGTGCCCTGGGCCCTTTAGAGTTCGTGGGTCCTGGGCAATTGCCCAGTTGCCCATATGGTTAATCCGGCCTTGGGCCAGATCGTCACAAATGAGAATGAGTCTCAGTCGACTCGTCTGGTTCAAGGGCGTAGGAACCGGGTGGGACATGTCCCCTCCAGTATTGGACAAACGCGCATTCCCCCCCCCCCCCCCCCCCAATAACGTGGAGAAGAAAAAGAATGATTTTGAAATATTTGACTCGCGAGCTTTTATTTTGAAAGACACCGCGGACTTCTCTCCGACACAGCCCCTCCCCTCAGGGAGTTAGACAGGCTGGCTGAGTGAAGCACACAGGTGTCAAAGACAGACGGCTGCAGCTCAGCGAGTTCTTTTCATGGGTAAAAAAAAGAAAGAAAGGAATTGTGAGTTGGTAATAATTTAGTCCAAGAGTATAATTGTATTTCTGGTCAAACGCTAAAATTGCTGACTAACGTAAACATCTTGCTAGTTAGCGTTAAACATTAAACAACACTACTAGTCAACAAAAAATGGCGAATTTTACAGTAACAGACAAAAACCATTTGACACGAAATAAATAAAAAAGTTGAATCTCCACATAAAAATGGAGTTTGTAAGTGTGATTGTTGCTTGTTTTTGACATTCTCATCACATTTCATTTTTAAACCTTATTCATGTCACTTTTTTCATATAAGAGACCAGAGGAAGTTCAGCAGGAAATGATGAAGAAGGTGAGACAGGCAGCGCCAGACCTGCTGAGGGTGAGACAGGCAGCGCCAGACCTGCTGAGGGTGAGACAGGCAGCGCCAGACCTGCTGAGGTGCTACAGTGAAGAATGAGATGGTTTTAGGTTGCTGATCAGAGGAAGATTTGAATGTAATAATAAGTGAACACAGTTAAATAAATGTAATCCCATTACAAGTAGGGCTGGGCAGTACGGTTTAAGAATAAATTACATTCTGTACACGCTTCCTTAGAAATATTAGAAAAATAAGTGTTAAACTCTGCTTTCTGGTGCATTTAGACTGCAATTGTGGCCACTGTTTTTTTCTTTTGTCCATCTGAAAATTAACGTAGTTCCAGCTGTTGTTGTAAGTGAATTATTTCTTTTTTCATTCTGTCAGAAACAAACAGATTTTTCTGATTGTTGGTCAGCCTTGTTGGCTGATGTAGTTTAAAATATTCTGATCAGAGTAAGATCAATTCAGACTGAATATTCACAGCTTTAGTCTTGTGTAACGTGAGGAAATATGGGTTTTCTGTCACAAAGGTGGTGTTGGACTCAGCTGGGTCAAAGCTGGGTCGTTGAGAACTTTCACCCACAGATTAAGACCTGAACGCCAGCGAGTCTGGGAGGAAACCATAACATCAGCCACCTGCAGCTTCGTGCCAGAAGATGTTGTTCCCATAAATGTAGTCATAACAAGTCTTAAAACTTTCTTTTCTTGTTTTGAATGTTAAAAGTTTAATCATCAATTTGCTCATTATAAATGTGTTTTAATCAAATGAATGATTCTTATGCTTTGGGTAATTATAATGGATTAATGAATCCATACTTAAATAATGTTTGAGGATGTTTGTTATCGACCTTCACACACACCCACACACATCTTCCCACAGTAAACTCCAAAACACATTTGATGACGCACATGTTTGCTTTGAGAAGAGAAAGGCTTTTGGTAAGTTTCAGTCTTATGATTTCAGTTCGTGCTTGACAACGAAAGAGAGAGGACCTGAATAAACGCTAAAAGGGGGGAGCCGGTTGGCTCGTTTCCCCCCCCCCCCCCCCCTCACGCTGTTCCTGTCAGCCAGACAGGACAGCTGAATCGCGACTTCTAACGCAGACTCATACAGAGTCTTTGATTTCTGAGTGAATTAACTTAAGAAAGCGCATCGACAAAACGCTTTACCATCAACGTGTACCGAGGGCAACTCTGGACCGGTTCCGTTCGACACCTACGTCTCCCCTGTCAGCCGTTGGTGTCATCTGGATGAACCATCACCATCCTCCACGGCCCGGATCCGAAAGAGGGTCCACAAGAGTTCGGTGAGACAGAACACGGTGTTTAGCGTTTGATGCAGTTCTCTGATAAGACCTAAGTTTATCCAAACCATCACTTCACTCAGACACCTGTTTCTTCCTGAAGCAAAATCAGACTCACACACGCATTCATATCACAACATTCTCAAGCTTCATAAATTCACCACAAGGTCTATTTGATCATATCAACTGTTAAAGATTGTCCCACAAGTTGCCAATGTTGATTGTTATTTCCTGTTTGTCAATTTCAAAATCATTAGTTTAATTTGAAGCATTAAAACTTTTCATTGTCAAATTGGTTTCCTCATTGAACTGAAACACAGACACACAGATATTATCGTCAGTTTATCGATGAAAACAACCTTTGAGTCTTCTTAACAATATAAAATTTGGTTATTGATTTATTAAAAATTAATATTCCGAATTAATACGTAGCATGGTTCCTCTTTCATAAAAGAGCATAAAACCACAACGCTACACTTGTATTAAATCTGTTTACACATCTCTACCCATATGAATAAGATAATATATCCTACATTCATATTATTAAATAAAAGTAAAACAGTACTGACACATAAACAGCTTTTTTTATAATTAAAAAGTCCGCGTTGGCCGGTAATCACCTGGATCTGGCTAATGGGGAGCCTAAGTCTCCTCACCTTCTGGCTTGCTCAAGGGTCCCCGATCAAAAATAAAAAAACCCAGAATGTTAGTGAACTGGGCTATAAAAGTTATTTTCTTATCTTTCTGGGCTTTGCCTTACGCCCTGAGTCACATCTGTCAGAGTTTTCTAATCCTAGAGTTTCACCGTCTATCAGATTTTCTATCAGAAGCTATTGCAGGAGCTAGCGGTAGGAGACTATGTTCATGTCCAGCCTGCATGAAACACTCAGTGACACGTTCGAATCAGAAATAATCATTAAATGTATTTTTTCAGTGAAGTTGACCTATATATTGACCTACAACAGATTTGTTAGATTTCCAAAACGTGTCCCCCCCAATATTAAACTCGTTCCTACGCCCTTGGTCTGGTTTAATAAAGATTAAATAAAAGAAGGTCAACTGTTGTGTTAGAATAGTGTATTACTTATGTATGTAGAATATTTTTAGCATAGCTATATAATAATTATAGTATTATATTCAATTGATTACATGTAGAAAATGCAACATTCGTTTTTTCTTTAGCTTATCAGAGCTCAGAGCGTCCAGCAGGTGGCGGTAGTGCACCTTTACGCTGGTCACCGACCACCGGAAAAGGCAGAAACCGAAAGCTGCTAGCAGAGCTAGCCTAGCTTGTTGTTCTGGTGTGTGAGGAGACTTTTTGAGGCGGTTAGCTCTACTCCGTGAACTCAGGTGACCAAAGGTCCTCTTTTCCAGACTGGATCTGTCCTCAGCTGATCAGAACCAAAGGGCTGGATCTTTAATCTCCTGCGTTGTTCTGAAGCAGCATCTTAATCAGCTCTCCTGCTTTGTTTCTATTGCAGCTGTTAGCTAAACACGGCTAAAGAAAACCTGCTACCACTTCAGGATCATCCATCAGCTGGGACTGATTCATCGTGTGTTCTTCACCACCTGGACCTGGACAGCATGGACACAGGTACTGGTGGATGAATGACTTTTTTATCACTGTATGGTGGGACATTACAGTACCTCTCCCATGAGTTGCAATATTTAAATAATGGTCTTGATTTTATTGATACATTCATAATTAAAGAGGTCATTGATTTTATTGTAAAACCTCTGACTAAAATGAAATGGAGACAGCATGTTTATTACATTAAAGGAAAACTTTCTAAGATTACAGCAATACTGTATAAATCAAGACATAAGTTGAATAATGCAGCTTTACATATAATTTATTGTTCACTCATACTACCTTACATTTCACACTGTGTGGAAGTCTGGGGACTGGCTAATCAAACGTTAGTGCAATAGTGCTCTTACAAAAACGTGCAATACTTATTAATAAGGTAGATTATTTGGCACATACACATCTGTTGTTTTTAAAATCACATGTTATGAAAATTAATGATTTAGTAATTAATGATTTAGCTTAGCAATGTTCCTGAGATGGAAGAAGGAAGAGCGAACAAGAGAACTGACATGAGAATCCAGGGTGAGAGCTGGGTCAAAGGTCACGCCAAGATTCCTGACAGAAGGTTTGGTGTGGGAAGCAAGCTGACCAAGAGAGTCTCTGACTTTGGGAACCAGCTTGTCTGGGGCACAGATGAGGATCTCAGTCTTATCTTCATTCAGCTGAAGAAAGCTCCCAGCCATCCAGGTTTTAATAGAGTCTAAGCAGGTGTGTAACAGCTGCAGCTTAGGCATCTCATGGGGCTTAAAGGAGATGTACAGTTGGATGTCATCTGCATAAAGATGGTAGGAGATTCCTTTGAAGGAGCTCAGGATGTGCTGAAGAGGAAGCAGATAGAGGAGGAAGAGCAGAGGCCCCAGCACAGAACCCTGTGGGACACCATGGGTAAGGGAGGTGGTGGAGGACCTAAACTTGGAGACGGCCACAGAAAAGGAGCGCTCAGAGAGATAAGAGGAGAACCACTCCAGAGCAGATCCTGCTAGGCTGACCCAGTCTCTCAGCCTCTCCAGTAGCAGGTGATGATGGTCAACTGTGTCAAAGGCTGCAGTCAGGTCCAGCAGGACCAGAATAGAACAGTCTCCTGCATCACTGTGAGTCAGAAGGTCATTAGAGACCCTAAGAAGAGCTGTTTCAGTAGAATGAGCTCTACAAAAACCTGACTGGAAGCTATCATAGATGTTCTGTTCATCAAGAGCAGCTGTGAGTTGTTTAGCCACAACCTTTTCCAAGATCTTGGAGATGAACGGAAGTTTAGAGATGGGTCTGAAGCTGCTATGGAGAGAGGGGTCGAGACTCGGTTTTGTAAGAAGCGGGTGGATTACAGCGTTCTTAAAGTAAGCAGGGACCTGACCAGAAACCAGAGAAGCATTAATTATAGAGAGCACGCTGGGACCGATGGACTGAAAAGCACTTTTAAACAAAGATGAGGGTAAGATGTCGAGGGGGCATGCAGAGGTCTTCATAGAGTTAACTAGTTTGGTTAACTCAGGCAAAGAAACAGGAGCAAAGCTATCTAGGATGATGGGCCTGGTGTGAGTCGGCAGAGGCAGCGATAAGGCTGAAGGAGAGGTGCTAGATCTAACCTTATTGACTTTGTCCACAAAGAAAGACAGAAAGTTCTCACAGTCTGTAACAGAGTGGATGGAGGCTGTAGCAGAGGCAGGAGAGACGATGCTGCTGATGGTGTTAAACAGCACCTTGGGGTTCCCTTTGCTCTGGGACACCAGGTTGGAGAAATATGAAACCCTAGCGTCTCTGACTGCAGAGTTAAAGGATGTCAGAAGATCCTTTAGGTGCAGCAGATGGACGTGGAGATGGGTTTTCTTCCATAAACGCTCAATTTTTCTGCATTGGCGCTTCAGGCTGTCATTAAACCAGGGAGTAGGGTTCACTGCAGGAACTGATCTGGTTCTGACAGGACAGATGTTGTCCAGAATGGAGAGGCAGTGCTCGTTAAACTGAGAAGTTAAGGAATCTGGGTCGTTATCAGAAGAACAGGGTGGATCAAAAGCAGCAGAAAAATTGCTAGCTGTGCTCTCATTAAGAAAACGAGAACTAACCATACGGCGAGCAGGAGGTGGGGACCCAGAAACTGACAAGTTAAAGATGTCCAGACTTTGGAAGCCTGTTAATTGTGTTAATAAGCGAAGGGCTTTTAATTTGTTTTAATGACATATTTACACAGATAGGACTTTACAGTCGCCCACAATATTTTATTGAGGATGTTTTTTCTGAATTCAGGTCTGTGTGACTGACGTCACCTCGTCTTTAGATGCAGCTGCAGCCGCTGATATCAGAAACGGGGATCCGCACTGCAACCTGAGCAATTAATCCCTTCCACATACAGTCAGGTCCATAAATATTGGGACATCGACACAATGCTAACATTTTTGGCTCTATACACCACCACAATGGATATCAAATGAAACGAACAAGATGTGCTTTAACTGCAGACTGTCAGCTTTTATTTGAGGGTATTTACATCCAAATCAGGTGAACGGTGTAGGAATTACAACAGTTTGCATTTGTGCCTCCCACGTCTCACCTTTATGTTAATATTGTTTTATTTGATGCACTCCACTTTGAACTGCACCAATCCAGCAACTGCTGCATTTTAATAACTAGTATTAAAGGTGAATACACCAATATTTGCACAAGAACACTTTTTGTTTTAAACTCTCAGTGACGCACTTTGTAGGGGGGATTTGGCATTTAATTTTTCTTTGTATCTGAAAAAACATCTCCTTCTGCCCCCTTTATTTTGGTCCTAGGTCATTACTGGGCTGGTCCTAATAAAAACATTCTACACCCCTTGTTACAAACCCTAGGTGTTAAGCGTTGTGGCAAGGGGTAACATAAAAACTGATGCGGAGAAAGGAGGGGTGAGAGTAAATAAAAGGGTTTTATTTCGCAGAATTCAACCCAAAATACACAGTCCTAGACTGGAAAAGTTCAAAATGAATGTACTTAAACAAAACACATGAAGGAGAAACTGGAGATAACTCAAAACGCCTGGGACAAACGGTCCCGGGGAGGAAAACACCACAATAACTATAGACCTAGAAACGAAAAACAAAGAGCCGGAACTAACTAAAAACCAAATCTCGACTGCTATCAATATTATTACAAACACAACTTAAAGCGAGCTATAAAGCTGAAAACGAAAACAAACGGCCTCACTGGGGCAGAATCAAACAGATCTTCCAAACGAACCAAGGATACTCTTTACTGTTAGCTGAAGTCAAGCCAAGTCAATCCGAATTACCAAACCGAGCTAATCGAGGAGAGAAAGACAGAGGTTTAATCTGTGGTTCTCCCGCTGAGAAACTGAAACAGGAATCTTTTAAGAGCGTCTCATCAGCGGTAGATTGTCCGCAGCTGAAGCAGAGTGGGCGGGCCGAGGCGGAGGCCAGCCTGATGGAGGACCTGTCCAAGGTCCTGAACAGCAGAGAGGGAACAGGACCGGGCCATACAAGGTGCGGGAGCCCAGGATCCGTAACACCCCTGCTTAGTAGACTTAATGAAGTATTTTAAGCCAGTATAAAAATGACTGAAACACAAATGTACATATTTGGCATTATTGACCAATATCTTTGATTTAATTTAAAGAACATCAAGATGCATTACAGTGAACATTATAATAAAGTACATGTTTCTAGTGCAGAGAGGAGACAACCCATAGAAGCACTGATTTGATCTCATTTCAGAGAAAAGTAGAACAGATCAGATGCATCTAATAAATAAAATTACTAATATAAACTCAGGAATCTGTTTCTTTGCTTCACTGTTCTGGTGCTGAAATTATCACTAATGCGGATCAAAGGACATACACAGATGAATGCACCTTATTATTTGGAAATGAGTGGGTGTGGTTTACATCAATACATTATTTTAAATGTGATATTGATATGGATTGATCAGAAGTTGCTATGTGTATTGTTTATTTGAAAACTATTTACAGAGCAGCCTCAGAAATGACATTAAATAGTTTTGATCACAGTAGTAAAGGAACTATTACAGAACCAGTTTTCCAGTAAAATCAGAACATTAATGTTTACGTGCATGAATTAATGCATCTGAACTCATGCAGTAGGAACTAGGAAATATGAAATACTAGAACCATTTTATTTTAATTTGATTAAACTGATTTTTTCCTAACGTTGTTGGCATTTTTCCCACACACAGTTAAACAAAACAATGTTGATTGAGGTGTGTGTGTGTGAGAGGGAGAGAGGGAGAGAGAGAGAGAGAGAGAGAGAGAGAGAGAGAGAGAGAGAGAGAGAGAGAGAGAGAGAGAGAGAGAGAGAGAGAGAGAGAGAGAGAGAGAGAGAGAGAGAGAGAGAGAGAGAGAGAGAGAGAGAGAGAGAGAGAGAGAGAGAGAGAGAGAGAGAGAGAGAGAGAGAGAGAGAGAGAGAGAGAGAAGGAAGGCCGGGTGACAGACATGAATATGTCCTACCCAGAGAGAGAGAACGACCAGAGTGGAGGCAGTGACCGACGCATGCACAAGCCGTTTTCAGCTCTGTCTTGTCAAATGCACCATGTACGTTACGAAAAAGTAACTTTAAATATTCAACCGAAAAAGTCGAGCTGAAGAAAACCTAGGGAGCACTGGAGAAACGTTTGCAACAGTGAAGCAAGCACAGAGAGATCTGTTACTGTGTGTGTGTGTGTGTGTGTGTGTGTGTGTGTGTGTGTGTGTGTGTGTGCGTGCGTGCGTGTGTGTGCATGGATGGGCCGGACGGACTGAGCTCCCGGCTGCAGAGTTTTGTGTGTAGGGAGGGGCGGGCGCTCAATGTGACTGGCCAATCACAGCGTGAAGACAGTCAGTTACCTAATGAGAATTTTCCTTCAGCATGATTACAGATATTTACGAGTTTTACTCGTTTCATGCTCGTATTCGTCAAAAATTCTTTATCCGTACCGGATACTAGTCTGAAATGAGTATCCGGCTCATCCCTAGCTGTAACCACCCTGCCCTGCCTCCTCCTCCTTGCTGCCTGCCGGCTGTGATCACAAGCAACAACATAGTAGTTCCCGCTGCTTCTTCGGGAAACGGCTCAAAAAAAAATCTATAAAACTTGGGATCTTGTAGGCGTGGCTCTGGGATTTCAGCCGTGGCGGGCCGCCACGGCTACGCCTATGTAAGGGAAACACCGGCTGCCAGTGGAACTGGTTCTCTTGTATTTTTGATTAAGTGACCGCTGACAAAAGCAACACGATGAATTCTGAAGTGTTTCGGGCAATATTATCTGCTCATATTCAGCCAAATGCCTCAGAACTCATTAGATGGTGTTTCACAGTGCAGATGGACAATGACCCAATGCATACTGCAAAAGCAACCAAAGAGTTTTTGAACAGAAAGAAGTGGACTGTTTTGCGATGGCCAAGTCAATCACCTGACCTGAATCCGATTGAGCATGCATTTCACTTGCTGAAGACAAAACTGAAGGGAAAATGCCCCAGGAACAAGCAGGAACTGAAGACTGTTGCAGCAGAGGCCTGGCAGAGCATCACCAGGGATGACACCCAACGTCTGGTGATGTCTATGTGTTCCAGACGTCAGGCTGTAATTGACTGCGAAGGATTTGCAACAAAGTATTGAAATGTATAACTTGTATAACTCTTCAGAGAGCATCTTCTAAACTAGCACCCCTCCCTGCACCCGTCCCCCCTCTCTACCGTCTACTCCTTGTTCCCTACTCTCCATGACTGATGTCAAGTTGTTGTTGTTTTTGTTGTTGTTAGCCTCAAGGGCAATATGCCGATTATCACTTGTAAGTGGCTTTGGACAAAAGCATCTGCTAAATACATAAACATAAGTTTGATTTATGGTTCTTATTCTGTCCCATTACTTTTGGTCCCTTAACAAGTGGGAGGCACATTTGCAAACTGTTGTAATTCCTACACCGTTCACCTGATTTGGATGTAAATACCCTCAAATAAAAGCTGACAGTCTGCAGTTAAAGCGCATCTTGTTCGTTTCATTTGATATCCATTGTGGTTGTGTATAGAGCCAAAAATGTTGAGCATTGTGTCGATGTCCCAGTATTTATGGACCTGACTGTATTTACAGTAGAACACGTTTGCTGAAAGATTTGTGCAATAATCCAATTTTATTTTACTTCCACAAAATGCAGATTTTACATGAGATATTACGAGAACCGGGGAAGGCTTGCCATCAAATTAGAAATCCGTCCCTTGTTAATTACAAGTCAGGCTGGGCAGCTCACTGGCTGCTTCCAGGCCAGTGACTTTCAAGAGCTACCGGTAGCTCGCGACCAACATGCTGGAGACCCCTGCAATAACACAACTCTCATGTGTGAATCATCGACATAAATATACTGGACATCTCCTTTCCATAGGCTCCAATATCACGTTTTTGTACTAAAATGGGAGGTAGCCACCGCCATTTTGACCGTGTCACAGGTTCCGTCAAGCCCAGACAATTCCAAAAAAGGGAAGAGAGGAGGAGCTGAGGGTGGGGCTGTAAGGCTGGGATCAACTGACGACACCCGGTCGAACTAGCTACAAGCTAACCCAAAGCTAATGCGGAGGTGGGAGCTAAGCTAACGGAGGTAGCAACCTAGCTACAACCGGAGTTACCTGTGCACCAGAGCTTCTGAGTCAGAGATACGCCGGGCTGACCGCTGGTTAAAACCGGGTGGAACACAGAGGTCTCCGAGACCTCCACAAGCCGGCAGCCGCACAGCACACAGGAGCCGCGATCAGACAGAGATGCACCGAGCTGCGGGGAGGGGAGAAACGGGTGGAAAACATCGGCCTCCTGAGAGCTCCACAAGCCGATAGTCAGAACCCAGCTCCACCAACATGTTATATTTTAACCCATTTTCTAAAGTGCAGCATTATGTTAAATGCACTGGGTTTTACCCTATTACATTTAAATTTCATGGTTAAACAGTACATGTTAAAATCTAAGCTCAGCTCAGCAGTGACCTAAAATACATAAATATAATTTTACTTACCGAATAAAATGAAGTGGAGACTCCTTGGACGCTCTATTAGTGCAATTAATGCCACAGCAAGTCATTTTGTCCAACAATTGCACAAAAATCCAAAAAAGAATACATAAACACAGAGACCCAAAATCCCGGAGCAGTTTCCAGGCCAGACCGAGGCTCTACTGAGTCCTTTCCACGGAGCTAGCTCTGTGGTCATGTGGTTCTGATGCTCATTAATTATACAGAATTTTAGGCTTTTAATACACTTAAACAGAAGAGTGAGAAAAAAATCACCCCCCTCAGAGTTGTCATGAGTGTACACTAGATAATTTAAACAAAAAACATGTTTTGGAACCAGGCTGTAAACATGTTTATTTCTGCTGTGAAATTGGTATTTTTAACATGGGAGTCAATGAGGATTTGCTCGCTTTTGACACCAGCCCCCAGCGGATGAGGGTGGAACTGCAATTTTTGGTACTTCCGGGTTGGGCCCAATTTTAGAGCCGCATTGTGGGGACTTGGTGTGAATTTAAAGTTACAGCAGTCGGTATTTCACGTTATGTGTTTCTGTTTCCTACAGATGTTCAACAGATTGTGCAGGTTAAAGAAGATCCTGAAGAACAGAGTGCGGGTGTGGACCAGCAGGGCCCAGAACATCTCCACATAAAGGAGGAAAAGGTGGAACTCTGGACCAGTCTTAAGGGAGAGCATCTCCATTTGAAGGAGGAAACTGATTCTGCCTGGTCTCAATTCAGTGTTGTTTCTACAAAGAGTGAGGATGATGAAGAGAAACGTCTGTTTTCACAGCTTCATCAGCAGCAAGTAGAAGACAAAGATGTTCCAACCAGCAGCTCATCTGACCAGATGACAGCGGAAATTTGTGGGGTATCAGGAACTAGCAGGAACCCAGATCTGAACCCTCATGAACAAACATCTGATTCTTCAGAGACTGAAGTTAGTGGAGATGATGATATGAATCTTGACTCTGGGATGTCAGACTCTGGGTCTGAAACTGGAGACAAAGACCATGACTGGAATGAGAAAAGGTCTTCTGAGTCAGATGTTAAGACAGTCAACATATCTTTTAGCTGTCTTGAGTGTGGTGAACGATTTCATGACAAGCAGTCTCTCCAGAAACACGTGAGAGTAACCAGCCATTCAGTAATCAGGTCTTCCAGCTCTTTGGTTAATAAGAAATCGGTTAGACTTAAGCAACCTGTAGATCCAAACAGGGAAGTCCAGAAAGAACTAAAATCATTTATTTGTGACTGTGGAAAAATATTTGGGAGAAAATCAAGTTTTAACAGACACCAGAGAATCCACACAGGACAGAAACCTTTTGCCTGTGAGCTCTGTGGAAATCGATTTACCCAAAAGTCAACTTTAAACACTCACATGAGAGTCCACACAGGACAGAAACCTTTTATCTGTGAGCTCTGTGGAAATGGATTTACCGAAAAGTCAACTTTACGCAGTCACATGAGAATCCACACAGGGCAGAAACCTTTTATCTGTAATCTCTGTGGAAGTGGATTTACCCGTAAGTCAAACTTAAACACTCACATGATCAAACACACAGGACAGAAACCTTTTATCTGTGAGCTCTGTGGAAATGGATTTACCGAAAAATCAACTTTAAACACTCACATGAGAGTCCACACAGGACAGAAACCTTTTATCTGTGAGCTCTGTGGAAATCGATTTACCGAAAAGTCAACTTTACACAGTCACATGAGAGTCCACACAGGGCTGAAACCTTATATCTGTGATCTCTGTGGAAATGGATTTACCCGTAAGTCAAACTTAAACAGTCACATGAGAGTCCACACAGGACAGAAACCTTTTATCTGTGAGCTCTGTGGAGATCGATTTACTGAAAAGTCAACTTTAAACACTCACATGAGAGTCCACACAGGACAGAAACCTTTTATCTGTGATCTCTGTGGAAATCGATTTACCTGTAAGTCAAACTTAAACAGTTACATGAGAGTCCACACTGGACAGAAACCTTTTATCTGTGAGCTCTGTGAAAAAAGATTTAAAAATAAGTCAAATTTAAACAGTCACATGAGAGTCCACACAGGACAGAAACCTTTTTCTGTTAGCTCGGTGAAAAAAGATTTACCCAAAAGTTGCACATGAGAGTCCTCACAGGACAGAACCATTTGCTTGTGAATTCTATTGTTCATTTTTGTTTTGTCCTTTATTGCTGTAAAGCATACTGAGTTGCCTTTGTGTGGCAAATGTGCTATATAAATAAAGCTGTCTTGTTTAGTCCAACCTCAGTTTTTCACAGATTCCATCCTAAGCTTCAATCCTAACCAAGAAGATAAAATATGTACGTTTTTCAGATTTAAGTCACCAGGTTTGGTTAAAAAGATCTACAGCAAAAAAGAAAAAACTGAAATTTATCTCACGTTTTGTAAGTTATGTCCAGAGAACTTGTTTTCAGGGTGAATTGTCAGAACTTCAGAAAGTGACGAATCCTAATCTTCTGTCTTAACAAAGATAAGAAAATGTGAGTGTTTTTGAGATTTAATCTGTGTCTCTTGATTCTGCCAAACTTGTTAGATGAGAAGGAAACCAGACAAAATTAAAGATTAAAGCAGTTTTAACTTTTAAATTCCTATTTTCAGATATTCTGGGAACCACCAGAAAACCTGCAGTCTGAGAGCGAAGTGCTCTGTTAGGAACATATGGAAAAATCAGATCACTGATGTATGATGGAGCTTGGTTATTAAGAGCTTTTATGTGAGAAACACTCCTCCTCACTCACCGGTAAACATCCAGGGAGCAGACATTGAGAAGGTGGATACCTTTAAGTACCTGCTTATTCGCCTCAACAGCAAACTGCACTGGTCCAACAACACAGATGCTCTGTATAAGAAGGGCCAAAGCCACCTTTACCTCCTGAGGAGGCTGAGGTCCTTTGGAGTTAATTCCCAGCTGCTAAAATCCTTTTATCATTCTGTGGTTGGCTCTGTTGTCCACTCTGCTGTGGTCTGTTCGGGTGCAGGCAGCTCTGATCAAGACAGGAAGAGACTGAACAAGTTGGATAACAAGGCTAGCTCGGTTCTGAGCTGCCCACTGGATTCAGTTAAGGAGACGTGTGAAAGGAGGATGCTGGGGAAGATGACCACCATCTTAAAAAAAAATCCTCCCACCCACTGCATTCCACTGTGGAGATCATGGACAGCTCCTTCGGAGGCAGACTGAGACATCCCAGATGTAAAACAACACTACCATAGGTCATTCATCCCCTCTCCAGTGAAGCCTGGTCCATGCTTCTCCGTCAGCTCCGCAAGGGACAGACACGCACGGATTGACGGAAGCGTTTTGCTCTTTTACTTCTTCGTCTGCTGGGGAGTGTTGCAAAGCAATTGCCTGGCAGGACCACAGAGGGCGTAGCGCTGTTCTGTGGTACCCTGTCATGTATCCGGTCCAAGATCGTTTGTTTATATTGTGTTTTTTGTGTTTATAAGAGACTTTTAACACGGACATATTTGTCTCTCATTCTCCCACCGCTTCATGCGCTCCCCACCTCTAAACCCACGTTTCCTGTCATTTCCGTCCACAAATAAAATGCTTGCTGTGCATCTTTTCACTCCTCCAGTCACGGGGGAATTAAACCTTCATATTTATTAGAGTTTTTTCGCAAAGTATTCTTCAAGCTTCTCCGTGTCTGCAGCTAGTTATCCTCGGCTCTCTTTGCAATGGTGCCACTGTAAACAACAGGGGCGTCCTGACCAATCACAAGCTTGCGTAATCCGTTTCGTTCGACGGATGTTTAAAAAGTGGGCTCGACTCCGTACGTACTTGCGTGCCTGCCGGAGCCCTACGCAAGGACGGATAATGGCGTTGCATTTCTCTGCACTGACGCAGACGGAGAAGCATAAATCAGGCTTAAGAGTGTAGAACTCCTCAGTTTAACTGGTACTGACATTATCCTGGTACACAATAACACCAATGCAATATTCAGTATGTGTTCAATACTCATTCAATACCAGATTTACATTGTATGTATGTGTCTCTTGCACTATGCTGCAGTGTTGGAACCAAAGTTTTTTCCTTTTTTATTTGTGATTTTTAGTGGTCGAAGGTCACAATTCTAGACTACTGCCTATGTGTATGAATACACGTAGCTTTGCTAACATTTTTCTTCAAATTATTCCCTTAAGTGTTGATGCTGCTGTAACCAGTAGCGGTTTTAGACACGGGCAGATAAGGCAGTTGCCCGGGGCGTTATTTTTTCATGACACAAAAGGGGCGCACAAGTGCTGAGTAAAAAAATAAAAAAGAAAGAAATCTGCGCCGCACCAAGGTTTTCTATTATCTGTCGTATCACAGTGTCTGGATTGGAAACAGCAAGTTGGCGCCCCCTGCAGCTGCAGGCGCTCCTCCTGACTGAGAGGATTCAGGTGCACCGTGTGTGTATGAAGAACAGGAAGGAGAGGGGTGCGGGGGGGAATTCACCTCTGGGTCTTTCCCAAATGAAATGAGCGGGTAGGGGCTGAATCAACTGTATTAACATGGCTAAAGTCAATCACATCTTGATGTTCTTCCATTAAACGCACATTTCATTCATAATATAAACACAGGCCTATCATTCTTTCAGGTTTTTCTGAATTGTGTGAAATGACCAAATAAAGGAAAAAACGATTTTGTGGTCACCCAACCATCAAGGTCAAATTGTTTAGTCCTGACTAAAGGAAACGTATTGAGTCAAGAGCCAAACAGAAGAGATGAACATAAAAAGGCTAACCACCAGGTGCCCGATTCAGGACAAAAAAAAGAGGAGAAAGATAAAGGTATGTACGCTCTCATGATGCATGTTTTCAATTTTTTGAACCAGTTAACTGGGATTTTAACGGTTAAATTCGGTCAACAAATTGCTAACAGAGCTAATAGAGCTGAAATATTGAAACAAATATTCAAATGATTCGAAAAAAATCCTTGAATCGTGTTTTACTGATTCAAACTAGGATTTCTTAAATGCTCGCTGCAGCCTGTGGTCTGCCTGAACAACAACAAACACATGTTGATCATATTCACATAACAATAAATAAAACATCTCTACAAGCAGAAGAAAAGGCCCCAGTCACCACTAACTATCCTGTTTATTAATTGCAGATGGCTGCACTGATTATTTCTCACATGATTTGTTCTGTAAAAGTTGGCATTTTTGGTAGTCTACAGTTTTTTTTTATGTCAGTTTAAATTACGATTTCAGAGGCTATTCTAAAATATTATGGATCAAAGGGGGGCCTCACCCGGGGAGTAATTCCATGTAGAACCACCACTGGCTGTAACTAATTCCCCCCACCGTGGGATCAATAAAGTCTATTCTATTCTAAAGCTTCCAGAAGCTTCTCTCAGACCACTTGTGTTCTCTGTCCAAAATACAAACGTCTTTGGTGTAAAGCTAACTATGAATCTGCTGCTGCTGCCTCTTGGCCAGAGCGTCACAAATGAGAATGAGTCTCAATCGACTCGTCTGGTTTAATAAAGATTAAATAAAATAAGGTCAACTGTTGTGTTAGAATAGTGTATTACTTATGTGTGTAGAATATTTTTAGCATAGCTATATAATAATTATAGTATTATATTGAATTGATTACATGTAGAAAATGCAACATTCGATTTTTCTTTAGCTTATCAGAGCTCAGAAAGTCCAGCAGGTGGCGGTAGTGCACCTTTACGCTGGTCACCGACCACCGGAAAAAGCAGAAACCGGAAGCTGCTAACAGAGCTAGCTTGTTGTTCTGGTGTGTGAGGAGAATATTTGAGGCGGTTAGCTGTACTCCGTGAACTCAGGTGACCAAAGGTCCTCTTTTCCAGACTGGATCTGTCCTCAGCTGATCAGAACCAAAGCGTTGGATCTTTAATCTCCTGCGTTGTTCTGAAGCAGCATCTTAATCAGCTCTCCGTCTTTGTTTCTATTGCAGCTGTTAGCTAAACACGGCTAAAGAAAACCTGCTACCACTTCAGGATCATCCATCAGCAGGGACTGATTCATCGTGTGTTCTTCACCACCTGGACCTGGACAGCATGGACACAGGTACTGGTGGATGAATGAATATATCATCACTGCATGGTGGGACATTACAGTACCTCTCCCATGAGCTGCAATATTTAAATAATGGTCTTGCTGGATTTGTTTCTGAGATCCGGTCCACGGCGGGCTAATTAAGCTCGGTTAGAACCTCTCTGGTTCTGGCCTCACAGGGGATAGATGCTCGAGAGATTTTGAAGTATTTCAGCTCACATTAATTTTACCAAGGCGATACCTCAATAATACGATGAGGCAGTGATTCATTTTTATCTTGGTTTATAAATAAAAAGCAGAGACAATAGTACAAGCACAAATACCGTGTATCCAGAATGACTACATAATGCTGATGCTAAATGAAGACCTCAACTGGCTCCTCTCAATGTGGAGGAGCAGCGGTTCTACTCAGAGCCCCTCCTGGATATATATATTGGTCTTTAGGGCCTTACATGGACAAGCACAATCAAACATTGGTGATCTTCTCAGAACCCCCCCCCCCCCCCCCCCCCAGCAGGTCCCTGAGGTCCAGTGACCAAAGCCTACTGGTTGTGCAGCACCAGGCTAAAGACCAAAGGTGTCGGATCATTAGCTGCTGTGCGCCCAGACTCTGGAAGTTTGTGCTGGTGAAGAGCCTTGTGATTTTTAACTTGAGAGGCACTAAGAAAAGAAATGTATTTTCTGTTTCTTTGTTTCTTTAGTTAACACTTATTGATATTTTTATTTAGATCCCTGCCAGAGCCATGTTATTCCCACTTCATACCCAAAACTAAGGCATCATCATTATCATCATCACCACGGCTCCTGTAAGGGGTCGGGTGTTGTCTCGCTCTGGTGCGTTGAGCCCACCAGGTGAACCGGTTGTCTCCATTGCTGGCGGTCTTGTGCCAGCTGTTCTGCATTCGCCACAGCAACTCCAAAATGTTGAATGTCAACAACGGTGGGTGACGGGGGCACAGGAGTTAAGTGCTCGCCCAGTAATCGGAAGGTTGCAGGTTTGAGCCCCACTCAGTCTGTCGCTGTCTTTGTGTCCTTGGGCAAGACACTTAACCCACGTTGCCTGCTGGTGGTGATTTAATGTCGTCCGCTTCAATGTCGAGCCATCGAGTGTGAGGTTTATCTCGTGATAGTCTCCAGCTGGCGGGCCAGGGGTCCAACTGCAGAATGGCTCTGGTCGGATGGTGAAAGGGAAGACAAAAAACATGTCCGAGCCAGCGGGTGCAGCTTTGCACTGCCAGGCGTGGTGCTCTTGGCTGGCGCGTGCGTTCTCTTAGCACTCTGTTGGAGGTCCACTGGGGCCACCTGATGTTCACAATGTTTCATAAAGTCCTGCTATCAAAGCCATCGATTCTTTCAGCCAAAGTCTTGTTTATGGGCCAGGTCTCCGAGCCATAGAGCAGAATGGAGATTATGGCAGAGTTGTAAAAACGGACCTTCATCTTGCGAGAGATGGTTTGGTGCTGCCAGAATGGTTTCCAGAGCGACTGTAGAGCTGATGCAGCCAGGGCTCTTCTGCGATTGATCGCTAGTTTCAGGTTTCCGTTGTCCGTCACTAAGGAGCCCAGATACACTAAATTCTTCACAGGTCATTACCAAGGTATATTGGGGGTGGATCTGGTTTGTCTCCAACATGCATGAACTTTGTTTTGGGTCAACTCACGTGGAGGCTAAGCTTCTAATCCTGAAAGAAAAATTATGTTCTAGAAAAAATTTAATTCTCTACATTCCAATCATATCTCTGATCAATGTAATATCATTAATCCGTCTGAGAAGCCAGGTTGTGATTCTGCCATCATTCCAAAAATCGCTGTTTTAAAACACCAGCGGCTTCCAGGAGGTTACAATTAATCAAGAGCCAGTCCTAACAATAATGTTGATCATAAATCATGGTAAAAAAAACAGTTTCAAAAGTACGTATAAAGAAAGAATACATTAAATAAAAATAAAGATAAATAAATAACCTAAGTAATTAAATAATTTAAAAAGTGATAATATTCAGTTAAAAGCTAAGCTAAAAAGATGAGTCTTGAGCCCGTTTCTAAAAACAAGAACATTCTCAGCAGCCCTGAGGTCCCCTGGCAGCTCGTTCCAGAGGCAAGGATTGTAGTACTGGAAGGACGCCTTGCCGTGAATATGTGTCCTGACTTTAGGGATGACAAGGAGACGGCTGCCAGAGGAGCGCAGAGACCGCGTGGGTTACATCTGATGGTGTCTACCTTACCTCTGAAGTGGGCTGCAAACTCCTCACAGAGAGTGTTTGAGGGGGTTTTCTGAGTTGAGTTTGGTTTGGAGTTGAGAATATTATTGATTGTGGAGAAAATAATTTTAGGGTTATTTTTATTGTCAGAGGATTTTGGAAAAGTATGAATTTCTTGAATTTCTTACGGCATTATTGTATGTTTTAAGTAGTTCTGAATATATCTGATGGTTTATTATTAATTAGTTTTTCCTCCATCTCCTCTCCACCACTCTGCAGTTTCTCTTTAGTTTTCTTAGGTTTTCATTTCTCCAAGGTGATGTATGATTTGACTCGCCTTAAGTTTTTGGTTTTGAGTGGAGCAAGCAAGGAACAGGCGAGATGAATGGAGTTGACTGTGATGCTGACTGAGGTTGCTAGGGAAAACAGGACTTGGCTGGAGCTTGGTGAGGGGACCAGGTGAGCTGAATGAAGAGGCAGAGGAGGGTGAAGGATAGGATGTCATGACAGGACCCCCCCCCCCTCCCCCCCAGGGCGGATCCAAGACCCCCACAGGAAACCAGAGCAGGGTGGGAGGAGGGGGACTAGGAGGGAGGGCCAGAGAAGGCCAGAAGAGGGGGACCAGGAGGGAGGGCCAGAGCAGGGCAGGAGGGAGGGCCAGAGCAGGGCAGGAGGAGGGGGACCAGGAAGGAGGGCCAGATGAGTCTGGGGGGCCGGCAACGGGGAACCAGGAGCCGGGACAGCAGGAGTCTGGGGGGCCGGTGACAGGGAACCAGGAGCCGGGACTGCGGGAGTTTGGGGGGCCGGCGACGGGGAGCCAGGAGCTGGGACTGCGGGAGTCTCGGGATAGGGGACACTGGAGGACGAGGATGAAGAGGGGATTCTGGGCTAAGAGGGGACTCTGGACTTAGAGGAGACTCTGGGCTAAGACCAAGAGGGGTCTCTGGGCTAAGACCAAGAGGGGACTCTGAGCTAAGACTAAGAGGGGACTCTGAGCTAAGACTAAGAGGGGACTCTGGACTAAGACCCAGAGGGGACAGAGGGAACTCTGGACTAAAGCTAAGAGGGAACTCTGGAGACTGAGGGGACAGAGGGAACTCTGGAGACAGGGGCGTAGCCTCTGGGACAGGTGAAGACGGGAACTCTGGAGACAGGGACGTAGACTCTGGGACAGGTGAAGGCGGGAACTCTGGAGAGAGGGATGTAGACTCTGGGACTGGTGATGACGGGAACTCTGGAAACAGGGACATAGACTCTGGGACTGGTGAAGACGGGAATTCTGGAAATAGGGACGTAGACTCTGGGACTGGTGAAGACGGGAATTCTGGAAATAGGGACGTAGACTCTGGGACTGGTGAAGACAGGAACTCTGGAGACAGGGACATAGACTCTGGGACAGGTGAAGACGGGAACTCTGGAGACAGGGACGTAGACTCTGGGACAGGTGAAGATGGGAACTCTGGAGACAGGGATTTAGACTCTGGGACAGGTGAAGACGGGAACTCTGGAAACAGGGACGTAGACTCTGGGACAGGTGAAGACGTGAACTCTGGAGACAGGGACGCAGACTCTGGGACAGGTGAAGACAGGAACTCTGGAGACGGGAACTCTGGAGTTGGGAACTCTGGAACGGGCTGGACCTGAGCCTCTGGAACGGGCTGGACCTGAGCCTCATGGATGGGCTGTACCTGAGCCTCGTGGATGGGCTGGACCTGAGCCTCGTGGACGGGCTGGACCTGAGCCTCGTGGATGGGCTGGACCTTTTGCGGTGCGTCCTCCGGGACCACCGCCGAAGCAGGATGCGATGCGTCCTCCGGGACCACCGCCGAAGCAGGATGCGATGCGTCCCCCGGGACCACCGCCGAGGCAGGATGCGATGCGTCCTCCGGGACCACCACCGAGGCAGGATGCGATGCGTCCTCCGGGACCACCGCTGAGGCAGGATGCGATGCGTCCTCCGGGACCACCGCCGAGGCAGGATGCGGTGTGACCTCTGGGACCACCGCTGGAGCAGGAAGCGGCGCGTTGGAGGGTTCTGGGGAAGGTGACCACCTCTCACAGAAGGTCAGACCCTCTGCTGTGACATCCTTAAGTGTGGACCCATATACACTCCGGACATAAAGGTAGTAATTACCAAGGGCTGAAACTGCTATCAATTCTGGATGGGTGGAGAAGATGGTATTAAAACTTTCAGCCGTCCGCAGACGTAAGTGGGGGCAGGTTGGCTTGGCAAAGACCTCCCACATAGCCTCCTCGACCATCTGCATCATCTTCTGAACAATCTTCTCCATTGGGACCGGTCCAGAAGCAAAACATGAGGTGTTGTCCGAGGAACCCGCAGATACCAGCACGAGAGAAGAATCAACCCTCTTTGCAGCTCCAGAAAACCTCCGGGACCGCCGCTGTCGTGACCTGACAGGAGGGGTTTGAGGCTGAAGTGGCGTGATGATAGGAGGCGCTTGAGGCGGGAGCGGCGCGATGACAGGAGGGGTCCAGCACTGTTGCGTGGTCATGAACCCGCTGCACAAGACGGTTGTAGCAGCCCTGGATGGAGGGGTGGAACCTCTGCGCGGCAGTGGCCTGATGGCTAAACGTGTTCGCCAAAATGGTGACTCTTGTTCCCTTTCTAGCTCCATAAACTCAAGGAGCGTGAGATCCTCCATGACAGGTACTGTGTCAGCATCGGGTCAATGTTGTGGCCAGATTATTCTGTCACAAACAGAACTCAGAAGGCCCGTAATGACGCCAAACACAGTAAAGTTCCTTAAAAGTCTTTATTTGGATGCAGGGTTACCAGAGGATGGCGAGGCTGGAGACAGATTTGGAGAGGAGGCGAGGGTCAAAACCAGATCAGACTAGCAGGTACAGGGAACAGACTGGAGACGAGGTGGAGGACAGGCAAGGGTAGTGATGGCAGGCAGAGTACAAGGCAGGGGTTAGGCGAAAAACGAGGTCCGGAGGCAGAGATCAGGCAGGGTGGATGGCTGGAAGATTTACTTGCAAGAAGCTTTCAATAATCTGGCAGGGAACTGGTGGCTGACTGGTGAATATATAGCAGGGGGAGCAGGTGTGAGTGATGAGCTGAGAAGTCAGGAGCAGGTGAAGTGGATGAAGCTGATTACAGGAACAGGTGAGATGAATGGAGTTGATTGTGATGCTGACTGAGGTTGCTAGAGAAAACAGGACTTGGCTGGAGCTTGGTGAGGGGACCAGGTGAGCTGAATGAAGAGGAAGAGGAGGGTGAAGGATAGGAAGTCATGACAATGGAATCAATCTTACGGATCTTTGGGTACTCTTAACCAGAAAATTGGAACTTTTTATTGCAGGGATTATGTAACACTTCGTTTTAACTGAGAGACAACATAAGAGAGTCACCTTTAAAACGTTTAAGAAGATTTATTTCTAAAACAATTTTAAACAAGACTAACTCTAAATTCTAAGTGAATGGATAGATCTTAGTGTGAATGAGACGTGAGATGAATGGTGTATGTGTGAGTGAAGTTTGTCATCAGAACTCTCGTTTCCGGAGAAGCAAGTCTAACTGATGTTTTGCTCATTAGCTATGATCGTAGTTTCATGAACACATAAGACGCCATGTTGTCACTCCACACATACCCTTCAGGATGAGACCTCCGTACAGATCCAGACCGCCAGGTCCTCGGACCCCCCTTTCGGTACCGGAGCCGATGAAACAGCGTCAGCAGTACGACAGAATAGGCTTTGGATTGTCTCAGGTAAAAGCGACAGTTGGGTGACAGCGTCAGATGGACCCAGAGGGTCAGTGAGTTCAGCTTTTATTCTGAAAGGAATCATTGCTTGGTTGGTAAAATGCAACAGATTTTATCCAGCTTGTTGGTTCTTTGCTTAAAAAGAAAGTCCGCGTGGCCAGTCCGATACTTCTCTTAGCATGCGGTGAACTGCAGTGAACAGCAGAGAACTCACGAGAACTGAACTAAGATGGCGTGGGGACTGGTTTTATTAATCTGGATGTTTTGATTTATGGTTGAATAAAAGTTGGCAGATTTATAAACACCACAGAGACTATGCCACGCTTCAGAAAGGAAGGTTCTGATTGCAGTAAAAGCAGTGTGTCCATTACGTGTAGTCAGCATGTCTAGTGCAGCTAGATTTAAGTCCTATTACTCATTGAAACTTACTAGGGCTGGGGGTAAACGATTATTTTTAAAACGATTATTCTGACGATTATTTTATCGAATAGTCGACTATTCTAATGACTATTTAGAAAATTAATCTAATGATTATTTTTCTATTGCACAATTAACAAAAACCAGAAAATCTCAAATAAATTCCTCAAAAAAATTGATAAATTCTTACTGTAAGAGAATAAACACTACAGGCCTTCCATTTTGTATAACACTGCTTTTATTGTGTTGCGGTTGGTTATGTTCTGGTGATGTGTAGAACTTGGGAGTGCAGGCTGCTGCCTGAGAGGTGGTAGAAGATGGAGTGTCTCCATGCTGCTTTGTTTTGGTCACTTATGTGCGTGAGGCGAGTGGTCTTACGGGTTAAACCAAACTCAGGTGATATTTTACACTAAACCGAAAACCCACAACACTCTAAATGTAATAAAAGGGAGATCTACACCACAAAAAGATGAACTCTAAACCAAAACGTAACAGCTTATCCCAACGCAAGAAGCTGTTAGCGAAGATGCTAACAGTAGCTTTACCAACGTTAAGTTCAAGTTACCAAGTTTAAATAAACCAAAAACACCCAGCAGCAAACAGACCAGCACGGAGGAGAGACTGCTACCACCAAAACAGCTCTCCTCATGTCTGAAAGAAGCTCCTTAATGAAGGGAGAAGCGCTCCCGGTGATTTTCTACATCTGCGATAGACACGAAGCAGCGCATCTGACCCCGGAAGTTGTTGTCCGTTGCCGGGAGACGAAGGGGCAAAACAGGAAAATAATCTAGTAGTGGACGGACGTTGTTCCGGGTCTTCGGTATTTGGCGGAGATTTTAGTGAAGGCCGAGAAGAGGGCGAACTAGAGGAAAAACGGGCAGATTCCTCCTCTATTTACAAACTCCTGGGGATGCAACAAGTGGGCGCGGTGCGTCGACTTCCGGATCTGACGTCGACAAATTTTTAGAATCGAGCCGTCGACTTTGTCGAGGCTTCGCTACAGCCCTAAAACTTACTAATCATAACATTGTCATTTCACAGATCAGTCAACATCTTATTATTGACTAACAGTTTGTTTTAGGGCTGCAACTAACGATTATTTTCATAATCGATTAATCTGTCGATTATTTTTTTCGATTAATCGATTAATCGGTTTGTTATTGTTTAGCTATATAACCTATACAAGTGAAGAATACATTTCAGTTAAGAAAAAGAAAAACATAAGAGAATTGTGCAGTTGACTGCAATCTATTTTATTGCACATGAACACAGTCAGCGGTGTAAAATGAGCTAAACAGTGCAAAATATCAGTCCAGAATAATTTTTTGGCATCAAAATATAAGAGGTAAATTCCATAACAAATAATGTAGAATCTAGAATAGAGTTTGTAAGTGGTATGCATTGCTGGCGGGTGAGTGTCTTGTTCCCCATGTAGTTGTCCATCGTTGCTTGTTTTTTTCTGCGTAAGAAACACAAATAGACTGAAATAAGTACACATATAAAATAAAGCAGCACACACACTACAACACTAAATCAATATTACATTATTTGAATTAATTAACAATATACAGTGATCATTTATTTTGACAAAAATGTGTTGTGAGGCGTTTTACAGCGTTAGACAGTAAAACAGCCTTTTAATAGTAAAAAAAATGACTTTCTGAATTTCTCCTGTATTTAAAAATTGAAAGCGTACAACTATGCCGCGTTATATTCACCTGGACACAGCTCGTCTGTATATTTTTCTCCGCGGAGTTGGCCTTTTTTGAATGGGGAACATAGTTATGGGTTTGTGCCGTTTTTCTCTTAACGAGAACATTCTTATAAACAGATGTGCTAAATTTGGCAAGCGCATGATTCACAACACGGAGGAGATTCACGATTGCATCTAGTCAATCAGAAGTAGAACACCGTAGACTGGCGCGGCAAAAAAACAACATGTTTAACATCCACTATAACGAACTCAGCTCCCAAATTTGATCTGCATTAGCTTGTTTATTTTCTGTTACTTACCGGATTTACCGGGCTGGCTCTTCCTCTGCTGCATCAGCCCCCACATGTTTTCGGCTCAAATGTTCACTTAGGGACGTCGTGCTTCCATGCCATGCTAGATGGTTTTTGCATATTTTGCAGGTCAACCGTCTTTTCATGACATCTAGAGTGAAGTGCTCCCATACTCGTGAGGTTTTTGTCCGGGGTTTCTCTTGTTTTGTCGCTTCTATTTTTCTTCTGTATTTCTTCTTGTTCTGCCATCTCTCACAGCAAGATGAGCGTCAGTAACGTGTTACGTCATGAAAACCGAGGGCACTTATTGCCTCATTTCTTCTTCTATGGCTCCACTGGTAGATCAGTGGCTCATTACTGCCACACACTGGCGGCAAATTTAACAGATTGTAACCGATGTCAGATTGTGGTAAAAAATAGACTTTATGCGGTAAAATATGATTATTAAACAACTAATCGATGACTAAAAAAGATGTTAACTATTTTAATAATCGATTATAATCGATTAAATCGATTAGTTGTTTCAGCTCTACTTTGTTTGATTAGCTTTATTAAAAAGAAAGTTCTTAGATTTATTAAAAGGAAAGAGTCCTTTGCCTTCATTCTTCTCTTGGGCTGGAAAGGAAGCAGTTTAGAAGCAAATGCATGACCTTGAGGCAGTCTCATGCAGATTAGTTCTGTGTCAGCGGCATCTGAGGAGAGAGGGTAAATAACCTTCGGTGGAATAGCTCCGTCACCACGTTACACAGTTTTTCAGTCTGGATTAGGAAAACTAAGAGTACGATTAATAGGTCTGAATGAAAAATAGTTGCTACTCCTCCTCCTCGCCCTGTACCTCGTGCAATATGATGATTTAAATTATTAGGAGTCAACTTGTTTAAACTAACATAATCCTCTTGCTGCTGCCAGGATTCTGTGAGAGAGAGCAAAGAGATCTGATTATCACAAATCAAGTCATTAACTAACAAAGTCTTAGAAAAAATAGACCTAATGTTCAATAACCCACATTTAATTTTTCTAGTTTTCTGCTCTGTTTAATTTGTTCTAATATTTATGAGATTTCCATGATTTGCTTTATTTATTTATTAATTTCCCTCTCAAGTTCCTTTTGATTACCGAATATCATAAATTTTGTCTTTTTTAAATTGAGTGATAATCTGTTAATATCAAACCAAGTCTTAAGGATTCCCAATTGTTTTATTATTAAGGGCAAAAATTTCTGTAAATTATTACCTGAACAACATAAATTTGTATCATCTGCAAAAATCACAAATTTCAATAAATTAGTGACCTTACTAATACAATTAATGTAAAGTAAAAATAAAAAGTTTTGTTCCAAGAACAGATTCCTGGGGCATACCACAAGTAACCTTCCTTAATTTTGTTCTTTATTGATTTCTACATATTGCTTCCTATTGTCCAAATATCTCCTCATCCATGAATAAGTCACCCCTCTTAATCCATACTTCTCAATTTTTTTTATAAGATACTGTGATCAATAGTATCAAATGCTTTTTGCCAATCAATAAAAATCCCAACTAAATACTAGGGATGCTCCGATCAGGTTTTAATCTGCCGATCACCGATACCGATCAGCCAAGAGGCCGATCATGGCCGATCAGCCGATTACCGATACCAATTACATAGACTGGCTGTAAATTGTTCATTTAGCTATGGTGAGTTCTAATGCATGTGTTACATATTAATTCAGAAAAAACATGGTTTTACTTCACGTCAAATTATGTAATATCAGTAACAAGTTATAAGAAATTGAAAGCATTAAGGCTCTCTTTAGGCTACAAATAGTGCAAAAAAAGTCAATATCTCACATCACCGCCTAAATCAAATTAAGTAACCAAGGATACATTCAGATTCAAATGGTGCATGTATTCCTATTAACTATAACTTACAAAATCAAAAATACCTGAGGCCATGAATTATCAAACTCTGTTTATTGTTATACCAAAAATGAAAGTGCTTACCATTCTTATAACGTATAAAATAAATATGACTCTGTTTCTCAAGGTACCGGTAAAAAAAAAATAGCACATTTGTCACTTTCTTATAAAGTATAAAATAAATATGACTGTTTCACAAGGTAAATAAAATAGCCCATTTGTCACTCGAACAACATACATATGGTCCTAAAGACCCTGAAACAGAAAACTGGCACAACTTAAAGTGCAACTGCTTTAAACAGGGAAACGTGTTAAACAGCATTTGTGTACGCTAAATATTTATGACGTGTTTGACTTGTTGAGAAGCATCATGGGAAGATTCTTTTTAATAAAGAGGAGCATCTCTGCTTTTTCAGTCATGAGTCTATTCCTGTGTTCATCTACAATGTTGGATGCAGCACTGAATAATCGCTCACTCTCTACACTTGTGCAGGGTGCAGACAGGTAGGCTCAAGCTACTTTAGCAAGGTCTGGAAATCTCTCCTTATTAGTTTTCCAGAATGCCAAAGGTGATGCACTCCGAGGGATGGGTGGCTCTGAGAGATAGACAATCATCTCTGATGGTGCTGGTCCTGCTGGAGTGTCAGTGTGAGCCTGTCGTGGGGTTTCTTCTGCCAGGATTTCACCAAACATGGAAGAAAAGGATCCTGGTCGTGGCACTTTCTCTGCTGGTGGTCCTGTGTTGCTGGCTTCAGCTTCTTGGTTTGGGTCCCTCTGAGAGGCCTTTGTGATCAGACGAAGAAGCTGTCTGTGTGTCTCGATCTTGACTGCGTCTTCAGAGTAGAATTTGTCTTTGTACCTAGAATAGGGATGGGGGGACATCGCATTCATTTCTTATTAAACTTGTAGCTTCTGGCAACTTGAAAACAAAATAATTAACTATGGATAAGTAAATGCTTACATTTCAGCATTATTTATTTTACAGTTTTCTCACCTTGGGTCTATGAAGGTGGCCAAACTGTAGAGAGGTTCCTTTTCGATATCAGCAAATCTTTTGGAGACAGCTTCCAGCAATGTGGCCTTAGTTGTCTTCACACCATGATCTGCTGCAGCATCTTTGGCAAGTAGGCGCTTTAAAACCAGCACAGAGGGTATGACATCAGCAGCAGATGCAGTTGATGAGCATATTTCTTTAGTCAGCTCTTCAAAGGGTTCCAGGAGTAGTGTTGTGCTTTCAATCAGGTCCCACTGGGAAGATGTAAAGGTAGCAGGTAGCTCAAAGTCAGCAGCATAAACGCCCAAAGCTCGTTTTTTGCTCCAAGAGGCTGCGGAGCATATAATAGGTGCTGTTCCACCTCGTGCTGACATCTTGCTGCAGTCTTTTGGTGGGCTGTCCCAGTTGTTTTTGTACACTCTTAAGTCTTGCATATGCTAATGGAGAGTGCCTGAAGTGTCCCACAATGCGTCTCCCTTTGGCAATACTGTCACTTATGACAGCACAGCATCATGGATGGCCAGCTGCAGGGTGTGTGCCATACACCCCAAACTTGGTAACCCAGCATCTGCCATAGCTTTCGTCATGTTTCTGGCATTGTCTCTTATGTACCCTATCTTTTGGAATATGCCATGTTTGAAACATTTGTTCTAATGCAGCTGCTAAAGCTAGCGCAGTATGGGAACCGGAAAACTCCTGGGCATGCAGAACAGCTCTTTGAAGTTGAAAGTCTGCATCTATCCAGTGAGCTGTTAATCTCAGCATTGACACAGGACTGACATCTGAGCTCCAAATGTCACTTGTGAAACTCACAGAGGATGAGACGCTTTCGTTAAGGAGTCCCTCGATGAAAGAATACACTGTCTGGTGGAGCTCTGGAAGGGCTACGTCGGCGAAATATTTACGTCCCGGTAGCATGTAGCGAGGTTCCAAGTGGGTTAGTAGTCGGCGGAATCCGGCGTCTTCCACAACTGAAAAGGGCTGGTCGTCTAGTCCAATAAACTCGATTATTTTACGGGTAATTTGCTTAGCCTTTTGACTGTCACGCTCATATGGGCGAGTGTTTCCAAGCGTCGGCTGCGTTAGCTGCCGTCTGACTGTGGCTGCATTAGCATTAGTAGGCTTCTTTTCCTTGTCTGCGGTGAGCCTCAAAAACTCACCATGCTCCACCAAGTGTTTAGTCTAATGTCGGATCAAATTCGTTGTGTTGAATTTTTTTGAAGTGCTTCCTCCGCGGGGTATGTTTTCGTTGCAAGTGTTGCAAGACGCAAACTTAATATCACTCTCGCACACCGAAAAGAAGTTCCACACGGCAGACATGTTTGTCTTTGCGGGTTTGCCGCCACGCGCATGCGCACTAAGTGGGGAGAAGCGGAAGGGTGAACTACCGGCCGGGAAGAGTAAGCGCCAGATCGAAAATGAAAGGCAGTGATCGGCGATCACAGATCACACACTTTTGCAGGAAAATCGGCCGATAATTATCTGTGGCCGATCAATCGGAGCACCCCTACTAAATACTCATCATTTTCCCTTGCCTCTGTTATTTTTTCTACCATTTCCATAATTGCATATGTAGTTGTTCTTTTTGCTCTAAACCTGTATTGGTGCTCACTATTTAACTCATATTCTTCAGTGAAAAGATCCAGCTGTTTTGCAAATTATTTCTCAAATATTTTTGAGAATTGAGGAAGTATGGACACTTGTCTATAATTATCAACACAATGTTTGTCTCCATTTTTAAAAATTGGTTTGATTTTAGACGTTTTCATGCTGTTTGGAAAAACACATTTTTGAAAGGATAGCTTACAAATTAAAGTCAGAGGTTTTACAATAAAATCAATGACCTCTTTAATTATGAATGCATCAATAAAATTAATATCAGTGGATTTCTTATTTTTAAGTTTTCTAACAGTTTCTGTTAAATCACCATCATTGATCCCTCCCAAAAAAATGAATCTTTATTATCCTTAATAAGGTGATCAAACATATTTAATTTTTTACCACAATTTGGAATTTGGCCAGACTTCTACCGACATCAGCAAAATAATTGTTAAATTTTTCAGCATTATCTTGTTTATTGTCCACTATAATATCACCACATTTATCTAAAAATGTCTAGGAAATTCTGTTTTATTCATATTTTTATTGATAAGATAATTTATAATATTCCAAGTCGCTTGAATATTATTTTTACTTCCTTCTAATGTATTATAGTGCTCCTTTTTCTGTCTTCTTATGATAGAGGTCAACAATTCTTATATTGTTTATATGTTTTTTCACTTTCAATAGTTTTTAATAGTAAATATTTCTTATATAGTACATTTTTTCTTTCTGCATGCCTTTTGTAAACTCTTAGTCATCCATGGTTTTCTGTTACGATTTTTCCTCACCTTACATTTTCTAATAGTACAAGGTTTGTTATAGAAATCTAAAAATATTGACAAAATGTATCATATGCCAAATTCACATCCTCTTCATACACATCATCCCAAACAAAATCTGCAAAGTCTACCTTTAAAGCCTCAATTCTTTCTAGGGTCCTTATTCTCATTTATGCATTGACTCATCGTTTGCGACTAAAGTGTTATCTATTAACCTATGCAAAATTCCAAATATAGGGAGATGATCTATAATGTCATTTAGGAATATACCACATGTAGCTGAAATGTACACATTTGTAAAAATGTTATCTATTAGTGTAGCATTGTCTTTCGTAATTCTGGAGGGCTTGTGTATTAGTGGCCTTAATCCAAAACTAAACATAGTATTGCAAAAGTCATTTGTTGCTTTATGAACATTCCTTTCATCAAATCAATATTAAAATCCCCACACAGAATCAGACTTTTTATCACGTATTCTTTCAAAGATGTTTGTTAAAATGTTGAAATACTGCTCCATACAGGAGCCAGGTGTTCTATAGATACAACTCAAAACTATACTCTTACACCTTTTTGTCCTGATTTCAATTGTTAAACTTTGCATAATTTCATCAACAGCTGCGGTGCCTATAATCTTACATTGAAACCTTTTCTGTACATACACTCAACAAAAAATAAACGCAACACCTTTGTTTCTGCTCCGATTTTTCATGAGATGGGACTTAAAGATCTAAAATTCATTCCAGATACACAATATTACCATTTCTCTCTAACATTGTTCACAAATCAGTCTAAATGTGTGATAGTGAGCACTTCTGCTTTGCTGAGATAATCCATCCAACCTCACAGGTGTGCCACATCATGAGTAGAGCACATGTGTGAATGTGCTTATGTTAGTTGATTTCTCTGAATTTCAATACATCAATATTATAAAAAAGTACAAGAAAAATGATGAATTCTGAAATTCAATCTAAACAAAATATTTTGTTTATTAACTAATCAGATACTTTCAGATAATGAATAACAAATCTACTTTCTGTGAATGATTAACCTGTCAACAATAAATGCTTTGCTGCATTTATTGTAGACAACATTAAAGCAGGGTTGGAGGTTTAACCTTTTTCTCTGCCTCTGGATCAGCGGGTCTGACGGATGAGCAACACAGAGCAGAGAGATCGAGAGATTTAAGAATCGTGTTTTATTCCTAAACGGGACAATCAGCTGAAACTTTTGAGGGAAATTTGTTGAAACTAAATCACCGGAGATGTCCAGACTTTGGAAGCCTGTTAATTGTGTTAATAAGCGAAGGGCATTTAATTTGCTTTAAGGACATACTATTTATGCAGATAGGACTTTACAGTCGCCCACAATATTTTATTGAGGATGTTTTTTTCTGAAATCAGGTCTGTGTGACTGACGTCACCTCGTCTTTAGAAGCACCTGCAGCTGCAGCCGCTATCAGAAACGGGGATCCGCGCTGCAACCTGAGCAGTTAATCCATTCCAAATACAGTCAGGTCCATAAATATTGGGACATCGACACAATGCTAACATTTTTGGCTCTATACACCACCACAATGGATATTAAATGAAACGAACAAGATGTGCTTTAACTGCAGACTGTTGGCTTTTATTTGAGGGTATTTACATCCAAATCAGGTGAACGGTTACAAAAGTAATGGGACAATTGGCTTCCCAACTGTTCCATGGCCAGGTGTGTATTATTCCCTCATTGTCCCAATTACAATGAGTAGATAAAAGGTCCAGAGTTCATTTCAAGTGTGCTATTTGCATTTGGAATCTGTTGCTGTCAACTGTCAAGATGAGATCCAAAGAGCTGTCACTATCAGTGAAG
The DNA here is from genome assembly GCF_043380555.1 of Nothobranchius furzeri. NCBI lineage: Eukaryota > Metazoa > Chordata > Actinopteri > Cyprinodontiformes > Nothobranchiidae > Nothobranchius > Nothobranchius furzeri. The sequence continues at coordinate 91,858,581 of NC_091742.1, read as the reverse complement.
CAAGCCATCATTAGGCTGGAAAAACAAAAGAAACATATCAGAGAGGTAGCAAAAACATTAGGCGTGGCCAAAACAACAGTTTGGAACATTCTCAAAAAGAAGGAACGCACCGGTGAGCTCAGCAACACCAAAAGACCCGGAAGACCACGGAAAACAACCGTGGTGGATGACCAAAGAATCCTTTCCCTGGTGAAGAAAACACCCTTCACAACAGTTGGCCAGATCAAGAACGCTCTCCAGGAGGAAGGTGTATCTGTGTCGAAGTCAACAATCAAGAGAAGACTCCACCAGTGTGAATACAGAGGGTTCACCACAAGATGTAAACCATTGGTGACCCCCAAAAACAGGAAGGCCAGATTAAAGTTTGCTAAACAACATCTAAAAAAGCCTTCACAGGTCTGGAACAACATCCTACGGACAGATGAGACCAAGATCAACTTGTACCAGAGTGATGGGAAGAGAAGAGTATGGAAACGGAAAGGAACTGCTCATGATCCTAAGCATACCACCTCATCAGTGAAGCATGGTGCTGGAAGTGTCATGGCGTGGGCATGTATGGCTGCCAGTGGAACTGGTTCTCTTGTATTTTTGATTAAGTGACCGCTGACAAAAGCAACACGATGAATTCTGAAGTGTTTTGGGCAATATTATCTGCTCATATTCAGCCAAATGCCTCAGAACTCATTGGATGGTGCTTCACAATAAAGATGGACAATGACCCAAAGCATACTGCAAAAGCAGCCAAAGAGTTTTTGAACAGAAAGAAGTGGACTGTTTTGCAATGGCCAAGTCAATCACCTGACCTGAATCCGAGTGAGCATGCATTTCACTTGCTGAAGACAAAACTGAAGGGAAAAAGCCCCAGGAACAAGCAGGAACTGAAGACTGTTGCAGCAGAGGCCTGGCAGAGCATCACCAGGGATGAAACCCAACGTCTGGTGATGTCTATGTGTTCCAGACTTCAGGCTGTAATTGACTGGAAAGGATTTGCAACAAAGTATTGAAATGTATAAGTTTGATTTATGGTTCTTATTCTATCCCATTACTTTTGGCCCCTTAACAAGTGGGAGGCACAAATGCAAAATGTTGTAATTCCTACACCCTTCACCTGATTTGGATGTAAATACCCACAAAAAAAGCTGACAGTCTGCAGTTAAAGCACATCTTGTTCGTTTCATTTGATATCCATTGTGGTGGTGTATAGAGCCAAAAATGTTGAGCATTGTGTCGATGTCCCAGTATTTATGGACCTGACTGTATTTACAGTAGAACATGTTTGCTGAAAGATTTGTGCAATAATCCGATTTTATTTTACTTCCACAAAATGCTAATTTTACATTAGATATTACGAGAACCGGGGAAGGCTTGCCATCAAATTAGAAATCCGTGCCTTGTTAAGTACAAGTCAGGCTGGGCAGCTCACTGGCTGCTTCCAGGCCAGCGACTTTCAAGAGTTACCAGTAAATCGCGACCAACATGTTGGAGACCCCTGCAATAACACAACTGTCATGTGTGTGAATTTAAAGTTACAGCAGTCGGTATTTCACGTTATGTGTTTCTGTTTCCTACAGGTGTTCAACAGATGGTGCAGGTTAAAGAAGATCCTGAAGAACAGAGTGCGGGTGTGGACCAGCAGGACCCAGAACATCTCCACATAAAGGAGGAAAAGGAGGAACTCTGGACCAGTCTTAAGGGAGAGCATCTCTGTTTGAAGGAGGAGACTGATTCTGCCTGGTTTCAGTTCAGTGCTGTTTCTTTAAAGAGTGAGGATGATGAAGAAAAACGTCTGTTATCACAGATTCATCAGCAGCAAATAGAAGACAAAGATGTTCCAACCAGCGGCTCAGCTGACCAGATGACAGCGGAAACTGGTGGAGGAGCAGGAACTAGCAGGAACCCAGATCTGAACCCTCATGAACAAACATCTGATTCTTCAGAGACTGAAGTTAGTGGAGATGATGATATGAATCTAGACTCTGGGATGTCAGACTCTGGGTCTGAAACTGGAGACGAAGACCATGACTGGAATGAGAAAAGGTCTTCTGAGTCAGGTGTTAAGACTGTCAACATATCTTTTAGCTGTCTTGAGTGCGGTGAACGATTTCATGACAAGCAGTCTCTCCAGAAACACGTGAGAGTAACCAGCCATTCAGCAATCAGGTCTCCCAGCTCTTTGGTTAATAAGAAATCGGTAAGACTTAAGCAATCTGTAGACTCATATAGGGAAGTCCAGAAAGAACTAAAATCATTTAGTTGTGGTGACTGTGGAAAAATATTTAGGAGAAAATCAACTTTTAACAGACACCAGAGAGTCCACACAGGACAGAAACCTTTTGCCTGTGAGCTCTGTGGAAAAAGATTTACTGAAAAGTCAACTTTAAACACTCACATGAGAATACACACAGGACAGAAACCTTTTGCCTGTGAGCTCTGTGGAAATCGATTTACACGTAAGTCAAACTTAAACACTCACATGAGAGTCCACACAGGACAGAAACCTTTTATCTGTGAGCTCTGTGAAAAAAGCTTTAAACATAAGTCAAATTTAAACAGTCACATGAGAGTCCACACAGGACAGAAACCTTTTGTCTGTGAGCTCTGTGGAAAAAGATTTACAGAGAAGTCGACTTTAAACGATCACGTGAGAGTCCACACAGGACATAAACCTTTTGTCTGTGAGCTCTGTGAAAAAAGATTTACCCAAAAGTCGCATTTAAACACTCACATGAGAGTCCACACAGGACATAACCATTTACTTGTGAATTCTGTGGAGAAAGATATGAACAAAAGAAAAAAAAATTCAGGCACATGAGTGTCCACACAGGATAGAAACCTTCTGTTAATGAGCTGTGCTGACAAATTTAAAGTGACAGTGTGTACTTTCCCTGGCAATAGGGGGGCAGTACAAACCTAAATGATTGCAAGCAAGCAGTATGTTTGTGTTCAAGTAAGACTTGACCAATGGATGGCTATTAGGGTCAAAAACATCTGCACTTTTCAAACATGTACTTCATCGGATCTCTGCTGCGGGGGTGGGGGTTGGGTGTTTGTGCTCCCGACTGACCCATGTTCATTTGTGTCAAGTATTTTAGACTTCTGTGTTTTTACACTATTTTAACTCATTCACTCCCAGCCGTTTCCTGATCAGAAAAGCCCTTCGCTGCCAGCGTTTTCACTGTATTTTTAAGAGTCACAGAATGTTGTGCGCTAGGATGATGCCAACACCAAAACCAACAAAACAAAGAGTAGACTCACCTCTAAAATTAAGGAGAATATGTGTGTTTCACACGTTATACGTTTTTTCATAATCCGTTGTTGAGTTGTGATCGGCAGAAGCTTTTCAGGTTTGAGCCTCACTTTTTTTACAGCAATGGCCCAAAACGATCTGCTAACACATGGATTTTCTGCTTCCTGATCACATGATGTGTGACGTATGCAGATGAAGATCGGCTTTAGAGCTGGGATGTTCGTTCTTACAGTGCGGGGGCTCATTCCGACGCCCACACAGTAAAAAAATGCAAATGACAACTTTAGTGGACTCTCACGTGATCGTTTAAAGTCGTCATTGAAAGTTAATGAGTTAAGTGTTATGGTGGTAGGGTTAAGGTTGGTTTATGCTTGACACGTCCGCGAGGTTCGCATGGCTCCGCACGGCAAAATTGCGTCATTTTAACAACCACGCCCCTCCACCGCGCCTCCGCACGGCCCAAACTTTCCGCACCGCGCACTTAGGAAATTTTCTAACCACGCAGACAGTTGGACACAGAAAAACTTGGCGAACTGGCAAGAACTAGTTTGGCAGAGGTAAGTAAATGTAGACATTTGTATGATTCCGCTCTCAAAGATCACCGTGATCAACATGTTGTTAATAATTCTTGGAGAGAAATAGCTCGCACTGTTGGAAAAGACGAGGACGCTGGTAAAAAATACTGGAATGCCATGTTGTAAACAACAGTAATTTTTACTTCTACGATGGTGTAGTGTTGGATGCATGCTGTAGAGCTCCATGCTGCCCCATTCAGTTTGGGAGAATATCGGCTCACCTCAGAGACAAGTCGCATGAACCATAAACGCTGTGAGTTGTGAAGCGCGTTCCATCCGCAAGCCGCATCACCAAGCGGAAAGTAAATGAGTCAAGCATAAACCAAGCTTCAGGGTCAGGGTTGAGGGGGTTACAGACAGAGTGACTTCTTACTAGGCTTCTAGCAACAAAATGGGGTTTAATATAACATTTAGTTGCCTTAAAAGTGCCTCTAAAAGCACAACTTCTCTTCTTTTGGTAAACGCAATGTTTGGGATCCTTAGCACAAAAATGTCTTTTAGAAAAGGTGTATCTAAAATTATATAATATTTTATAAGTCTCTTTTTTTATATACACAGATTCCATCCTTTGCTTCAGTTTTCACCAAACACAATAAAGTATAGATCCATTGCATATTATTGTTTACATCCAGGTAACTGAGCACATCCACACTAGCTGGAGGGCTAGAACCCCGTCTCCAGCCGTTACCCAGAGCTGTATCTCCATGATTTAAGTTAACAAAATAAAACCTAGGCATTTACATATGACTACTTTAGATTATTTAACACATCTTGGTGTAGATGAACCAAAAATAAACATTCTCTAAGCTAATGATGTTTAGCACAAAACTTCCAGATGAGTTTGAAATAGCTAGCTAGTGTAATCTTTAATAGCTAGCTAGTGTAATCTTTAATAGCTAGCTAGTGTAATCTTTAATAGCTAGCTAGTGTAATCTTTAATAGCTAGCTAGTGTAATCTTTAATATGGATGACAATAATTTCAGTTTCATTCAATCAGAATGAGGAATTAGTGTCATTTAGTAAGGAATTATTTTGTGTATAATAATACAGAATTGATCTGATTATTTGTTTTATATTCTCTCAAAGTTATTCTTATATATACCCCCTTGCCGTAGTTTTGGTTCCTATGTGCTGTGTTGGAGGGGAAGAAAAAAAGAGGGCATGAGGAAGTGTGGGGGAAAAAATACAAAAAATAAAGAAGCCGAGTCAAGACTGTGCTGCGTGGTGGTTTTTATAAGCTAGGAGGATAACAAAGGTTATTTCAGCTGTAAAGCATACAGAGTTGCCTTTGTTTGGCAAATGTGCTATATAAATAAAGCTGTCTTGTTTAGTCCAGCCTCAGTTTTTCACAGATTCCATCCTAAGCTTCAATCCTAACCAAGATGATAAAATATGTACGTTTTTAAGATTTAAGTCACCAGGTTTGGTTAAAAAGATCTACAACAAAAAAGAAAAATCTGAAATTTAACTCACGTTTTGTACGTTATGTCCAGAGAACTTGTTTTCAGGGTGAATTGTCAGAACTTCAGAAAGTGACGAATCCTAAGCTTCTGTCTTAACAAAGATAAGAAAATGTGTTTTTGAGATTTAATCTGTGTCTCTTGAGTCTGCCAAACTTGTTAGATGAGAAGGAAACCAGACAAAATCAAAGATTAAAGCAGTTTTAACTATCAAATTCCTATTTTCAGATATTCTGGGAACCACCAGTAAACCTGCAGTCTGAGAGCGAAGTGCTCTGTTAGGAACATATGGAAAAATCAGATCACTGATGTATGATGGAGCTTGGTTATTAAGAGCTTTTATGTGAGAAACACTCCTCCTCACTCACCGGTAGACATCCAGGGAGCAGACATTGAGAAGGTGGATACCTTTAAGTACCTGCTTATTCACCTCAACAGCAAACTGAACTGGTCCAACAACACAGATGCTCTGTATAAGAAGGGCCAAAGCCACCTTTACCTCCTGAGGAGGCTGAGGTCCTTAGGAGTTAATTCCCAGCTGCTAAAATCCTTTTATCACTCTGTGGTTGGCTCTGTTGTCCACTCTGCTGTGGTCTGTTGGGGTGCAGGCAGCTCTGATCAAGACAGGAAGAGACTGAACACGTTGGATAACAAGGCTAGCTCGGTTCTGAGCTGCCCACTGGATTCAGTTAAGGAGACGTGTGAAAGGAGGATGCTGGGGTAGATGACCACCATCTTAAAAAAAATCCTCCCACCCACTGCATTCCACTGTGGAGACCATGGACAGCTCCTTCAGAGGCAGACTGAGACATCCCAGATGTAAAACAACACTACCGTAGCTCATTCATCCCCTCTCCAGTAAGAGTGTATAACTCCTCAGTTTAACTGGTACTGACATTATCCTGGTACACAATACCACCAATGCAATATTCAGTATGTGTTCAATACTCATTCAATACCAGATTTACATTGTATGTACGTGTCTCTTGCACTATGCTGCAGTGTTGGAACCAAAGATTTTTCCTTTTTTATTTGTGGTTTTTAGTGGTCGAAGGTCACAATTCTAGACTACTGCCTATGTGTGATCAACGATGTCTATTCTATTCTAAAGCTTCCAGAAGCTTCTCTCAGACCACTTGTGTTCTCTGTCCAAAATACAAACGTCTTTGGTGTAAAGCTAACTATGAGTCTGCTGCTGCTGCCTCTTGGCCAGAGCGTAACAAATGAGAATGAGTCTCAGTCGACTCGTCTGGTTTAATAAAGATTAAATAAAATAAGGTCAACTGTTGTGTTAGAATAGTGTATTACTTATGTATGTAGAATATTTTTAGCATAGCTATATAATAATTATAGTATTATATTCAATTAATTACATGTAGAAAATGCAACATTCGTTTATTCTTTAGCTTATCAGAGCTCAGAGAGTCCAGCAGGTGGCGGTAGTGCACCTTTACGCTGGTCACCGACCACCGGAAAAAGCAGAAACCGAAAGTTGCTAGCAGAGCTAGCTTGTTGTTCTGGTGTGTGAGGAGAATTTTTGAGGCGGTTAGCTCTACTCCGTGAACTCAGTTGACCAAAGGTCCTCTTTTCCAGACTGGATCTGTCCTCAGCTGATCAGAACCAAAGCGTTGGATCTTTAATCTCCTGCGTTGTTCTGAAGCAGCATCTTAATCAGCTCTCCTGCTTTGTTTCTATTGCAGCTGTTAGCTAAACACGGCTAAAGAAAACCTGCTACCACTTCAGGATCAACCATCAGCTGGGACTGATTCATCGTGTGTTCTTCACCACCTGGACCTGGACAGCATGGACACAGGTACTGATAGATGAATTATTCTGTTCAGTCGTCATACCTTGTCAGACTGTCATACCCGTACACAGTATGCCTGTCTGGCATACACTGTCAGATCATCATACTTTTTTAAAAAACAAAAGTATGACACCCTGATGGGTGATTTTACCAGTCGGATCGTCATACCTTCTGTTTTTGACAACAGTATGACATCCTTAATGCTCAATGCAATTTTTTTTAGAATAAGGTGGTAAAAATAAATTTGTGATACACATTCATCAGTACATTTGTTTTTCCAGTGAAGCTCATCAAGTTGGTGCAATGGCAAAAGAAAGCAGAATAGTTTATTCACTGATTCCTGTTATAAAGATCAGTCTCCATTTGAATGAAAAACTGAACATGAAGAACTTAAAAGTTATAAGAAAGGTAATACAAACTTTATTTCCAAGTAAAACACACACACACACACACACACTTATTGCAATTCACACTTTTTACATTTGAAAAGGTCAACAAAATGGGTGGCACACTCTTTGTGAGTCCTTCTTGGACAGAAGTCGCACTGTATCTATGAGGCAGAATGGAAGAAAATTGGTTATAAGTTCATGTTTAAAGCAATGGAAGTATAAAATTCTATGGCTGTGTTTTTACCATTTCAATGACGTCCTTGCATGCGCCATAGTGCAACATGTATGAAACACAGTAGTCTTCCACCTTATCTGTAATATAAAGATAGACAAATGAGAATTTCTTTTAACACAATCAGACTAAATATAGCAAGGTAAATGTAGCAGGATGGTCTCACCCACACCTGATTTCAATGAACTGTCTTAATTATCAGCAAAGGGTATTGTGTTTGCCCCTTGGCACATGCTCCCTCTTGCTGCCACTGATTCCAGGTCACCCATGACTGTGCTGAGTCTTCATGTCTGTTTTCACTGACTACATGAAGGGCAAGTTGTTCATGCCTCTGGTAGGCTGGGGTCCCCCCCCCCCCCCCCCCCCCATTACCAGGGCTTCATGATTTAAAAGTGCCAAACTGTTCTGCTTCAACCCAACTGTCTAGCTTGAATTTTAACTAAAATAATAGCTCCTTGTTTTGAAGAATGTGTTATAATCGATTTGTGACACTTACCATGTCCTCATTTAACACGTCCATATACCATACCTGTAATCCATTATTCTACTACATCTCTATATTTATCCTTTGTGCATGCACAAACTACGTCTTGTCTGCCATACACCATCTCCAAACATCTTAGCTTAATCCCAGAGAGTAAAAGAGACAATATTTAAAAAAAAAAGAATGTGTAAATGACTGAAAGTGTATGCTATATGTATTTTTCACCTTTGCATTGCAGCAGTTTTGTCACAATGTCCATCCTGTCCTGGAACATTTGAGCAGGTGCAGTGCTAACAGACTGCAGAGCTCCCACCTGCATGAAGCTTTCTGCAAACTACACAAAAATTTTATCTTAAATTTCAAATCTTATTTACAAAAATGATTGCATTTGTATTCTTGGTACCCTCAAAATCAAGACCCCGCAACTGCTGGCATCGGGCTGCAGGCCATGCGGCAGAGTTTTGACCTTCCAGTCGCCCTGTCTGGCATCTTTGGCTCTCAAGAAATTCCTATGTAGTAGCGTAAATACTTAAATTAGTGTCATTGTTAGCACAATAAAAACAACTTAGGAACCGACTTATGATGATTCACACTACCTCCAATTACGGAGAATTTTTCTTTGGTAAGTCCTCTCATGGCCAAGGGGGTCAATCACAGTAACCTCCTTGTGATCCATCCTGACAAGCTGTTCATTAAGTATGACATCTGTTACTTTTTAAAAGTATCCACATGAAGATTGATTGATGTAGTTCTGGGAACAAAGATAACATACCACTAAAATCCAATGACCACCGACATCTACAGGGCACAACCATATCGAGGCTTCTGGGAACGCCATCTTTATAAATGACAAAAAACATTGTTAGTTTTGATTCATTTTTACTTAGACGGGAGTATAGCATAGCAAATACTTACTTTTCGAAAAGCCCTGTGCTGCCCTAGATGAAATACAGATGATCCAATTACAGCATCCATGCGGTATATTGGTATCTGAAATAAAACATAATTGTGGATGATTTAATCATTACAAAATGCAAATAATGGATATATATTTTATGAACAAAATATCTATACCTTGCCTTTTACCACAATGAGATGGAGATAAGCATCTAGGACCGTTCAAAAAAATAGCAGCTTTGAGTTATTTTCTAGATCCACAGCATTGGAAAAATGTGTATTTCCAAGAGAAAGTAGTCTTACTTCATCTGACAGCCACCCATGTCCACATAGTGTACGAAAAGATGTATCATACAGTTTGTATGGACCAACCAGGGCTTCTATTTGGCCAGAGTCTTTTCAAAGACCAAAGTTTAAGTACTGCAAAAAAAGGTAAATATATAAATAAATTAATATTTTAAAGCTAAGTAAAGTACAACCGACATTTTTAGGAACAATGGGAATTTGTGCATACATCAGCAGTAGCAGGCAGTAAACAAACATGCAGTGAACTAACATGCAAATAACTGACCAACCGGTCTGAACCAATGGCCAACAGGGCCAAAAACTTTTTTTGGTTTGCGGTACTACTGCGCCTTGCCGCTGCAATGTTTTCTGGGACATCATGGGAGGGGGCAAAGGAGATGTCTTGAAAGGGAGTGAGGGAGAAGTCTTGGGACGGGGTGAGGGAGACGTGCAAAGAGGGGGTGAAGGGAACCTCCAGGGAGAGAGCGAGGGAGACATGTTTGAAGGGGGTGAGGGTGATGTCTCAGGAGGGGGCGAGGGAGACATTATGTGAGGGTGTGAGGGAGACATGCTCAGAGAGGGTGAGGGAGATGTCTTGGGAGGGGGTGAGGGAGACATCATGTGAGGGGGCGAGGGAGACATGCTCAGAAGGGGTGAGGGAGATGTCTTGGGAGGGGGTGAAGGAAACCTCCAGGGAGAGAGCGAGGGAGACATGTTTGAAGGGGGTGAGGGTGATGTCTCAGGAGGGGGCGAGGGAGACATTATGTGAGGGTGTGAGGGAGACATGCTCAGAGGGGGTGAGGGAGATGTCTTGGGAGGGGGCGAGGGAGGTGTCTTGGGAGGGGGTGAAGGAAACCTCCAGGGAGAGAGCGAGGGAGACATGTTTGAAGGGGGTGAGGGTGATGTCTCAGGAGGGGGCGAGGGAGACATCATGTGAGGGTGTGAGGGAGACATCCTGGGAGGGGGCGAGGGAGACATGCTCAGAGGGGGTGAGGGAGATGTCTTGGGAGGGGGTGAAGGAAACCTCCAGGGAGAGAGCGAGGGAGACATGTTTGAAGGGGGTGAGGGTGATGTCTCAGGAGGGGGCGAGGGAGACATTATGTGAGGGTGTGAGGGAGACATGCTCAGAGAGGGTGAGGGAGATGTCTTGGGAGGGGGTGAGGGAGACATCATGTGAGGGGGCGAGGGAGACATGCTCAGAGGGGGTGAGGGAGATGTCTTGGGAGGGGGTGAAGGAAACCTCCAGGGAGAGAGCGAGGGAGACATGTTTGAAGGGGGTGAGGGTGATGTCTCAGGAGGGGGCGAGGGAGACATTATGTGAGGGTGTGAGGGAGACATGCTCAGAGGGGGTGAGGGAGATGTCTTGGGAGGGGGCGAGGGAGGTGTCTTGGGAGGGGGTGAAGGAAACCTCCAGGGAGAGAGCGAGGGAGACATGTTTGAAGGGGGTGAGGGAGATGTCTTGGGAGGGGGTGAAGGAAACCTCCAGGGAGAGAGCGAGGGAGACATGTTTGAAGGGGGTGAGGGTGATGTCTCAGGAGGGGGCGAGGGAGACATTATGTGAGGGTGTGAGGGAGACATGCTCAGAGAGGGTGAGGGAGATGTCTTGGGAGGGGGTGAGGGAGACATCATGTGAGGGGGCGAGGGAGACATGCTCAGAGGGGGTGAGGGAGATGTCTTGGGAGGGGGTGAAGGAAACCTCCAGGGAGAGAGCGAGGGAGACATGTTTGAAGGGGGTGAGGGTGATGTCTCAGGAGGGGGCGAGGGAGACATTATGTGAGGGTGTGAGGGAGACATCCTGGGAGGGGGCAAGGGAGACAACTTGGAAAAGGGAGGGATCACCTTGTCGGAGTCCTGATTTTGAGTTTTCCCCACCAGATGTGTTTTGCCCACATACTTAATAACTGACTCCCTCTCTTGCTTCTCACTTGATTCAAGTTTTTGAATTTTTGTTAGTGGTTCATCTGGCCCAGCTTCCTTGTGTCCCACATTGCCTCTTTTGTAGGGCTTTAGGTGAGTGATGCTGTGCTTTGTTTTCAAGTGTTTCCCTGTCATAGTTGTCAGCATAGCAGTCTTGCCCAAGAGTTGCTGGATTGTGTATGGGCCAGAATAGTCACGCTCCATCCTGGCTCCTTTTCTACTTCTTTTTCTTACATTGTACAACTAATTTCAGATGTAAGAATCAACAATAAGACAAAGTTAAAGGCTGAGCAGCTACAGCGCAGAGGGTGCAGCACAAGAAAGTCATTCAAAGGCTGACGAACACATGAAAGTTTTCACTTCTGATACGCCCTTGACCTGCTCGGCCTCCCCCCCCCCCCCCCCACAGGCGGTGGTGAGAGCATTAGGGGGAGGTGTGGGACGCGGAGAGGCCCGGCGTGCTCCGCGCCGGGCCAAACTCCGTGCGCCCGTAGCTCTCTGCCCCCTGTTGCCCTGTGCGCCTCATCGGTCCGAAACTGCCCGCGCCTATATAGCAACCCCCACCCTAGACAGGGGGGGTCGTAGCGACTGGGCAGTGGACGTCCGGCGGGACCGGGGCTTCGGGGGACGGAGGTGCGGGACGTAGAGATGACCCGGCGCGCTCTCCATTGCTGGCGGTCTAGTGCCAGCTGTTCTGCATTCGCCACAGCAACTCCAAATTGTTGAATGTCAACAACGGTGGCGAGAAAGCCAGGGGTCAAACTGCAGAATGGCTCTGGTCGGATGGTCAAAGGGAAGACAAAAAACATGTCCGAGCCAGCGGGTGCAGCTTTGCACTGCCAGGCGTGGTGCTCTTGGCTGGCGCGTGCGTTCTCTTAGCACTCTGTTGGAGGTCCACTGGGGCCACCTGATGTTCACAATGTTTCATGAAGTCCTACTATCAAAGCCATCGATTCTTTCAGCCAAAGTCTTGTTTAAGGGCCAGGTCTCCGAGCCATAGAGCAGAATGGAGATTATGGCAGAGTTGTAAAAACGGAGCTTCATCTTGCGAGAGATGGTTTGGTGCTGCCAGAATGGTTTCCAGAGCGACTGTAGAGCTGATGCAGCCAGGGCTCTTCTGCGATTGATCGCTAGTTTCAGGTTTCCGTTGTCCGTCACTAAGGAGCCCAGATACACTAAATTCTTCACAGGTCGTTACCAAGGTATATTGGGGGTGGATCTGGTTCGTCTCCAATATGCATGAACTTGGTTTTGGGTCAACTCACGTGGAGGCCAAGCTTCTAATCCTGACAGAAAAATTATGTTCTAGAAAAATCAAATTCTCTACATTCCAATCATATCTCTGATCAATATAATATCATTAATCCATCTGAGAAGCCAGGTTGTGATTCTGCCATCATTCCAAAAAACACCAGCGGCTTCCAGGAGGTTACAATTAATCAAGAGCCAGTCCTAACAAACCTACCCAAAAGCTGCAGCTTTAAAGGGAGGATTACACTCTCCAGACTTAATCTGCTTCAAAAACAGTTTATGTATTCTGCCCATCGATCCACAATGTCCCGAGTAAAGGCCAGCAGCACACCGTCCCGACTATAAATAGTGTTGGTAGAGCACTGCTTTCCCCTCCTGGTGGACCAGAATCTCCTTGAAGCTGTACTGTTGTCTTGCTCCGTGGTCTCACTAAACTCCTCCAACGCCCGGGTTTCTGCCTCCGCGACCACCCGAGCTGCATTCCGCTTGGACTACTGGTACCTATCAGCTGCCTCTGGAGTCCCACAGGCCAAAAAGACCTGATAGGACTCTTTCTTCAGTTTGACAGCATCCCTAACCACCAGTGGGTTCGGGGGTGGCTGCCACGACAGGCATCGACGACCTTGCAGCCACAGCTCCGGTCGACCTCCTCAACAATGGAGCCATGGAACTGCCCATTCGGACTCAATGTTCCCCGCCTTCCCAGAACATTTTGGAAGTTCTGTTGGATGTGGGACTTGAAGCTCCTTCTGACAGGAGACTCTGCCAGACGTTCCCAGAAGACCCACACAATACGTTTCGGCCTGCCAGGTCTGGCCGGCATCCTCCCCCATCACCTGAGTGTCCAAGACATGCGGCCGCAAATCAGATGAAACGACAATAAAGTCGATCATCGAGCTGCAGCCTAAGGTATCCTGGTGCCAAGAGCACATACAGTATGGACACCTTTATGTCTGAATATGGTGTTCCTTATGGACAATCCATGACTAGCACAGAAGTCCAATAACAAAACACCACTCAAATTCAGATCAGGGGGGCCAATCCTCCCAACCACACCTCTCCAAGTCTCACTGTCGTTGCCAACACACAGGCACCAAGATGGGGGGCAACTAGTATGCCCACCCCTGCTCGGCACCTCTCAGTGGTAGCAACTCCAGATACATAGTAATTTCTTTTGGTGTTCTGGCTGAGAAATTTCATTTCAGTGCATTCCTAGTCGGAAACAAACATGCGGATTGTGATGCAAGTCATTTTTAGTTTTGCTCTTAAAGCAAATAGAAACACATTTTTGTCTAAACTAAGTTAATGTTCTTGTTCCTTTTTCCCAGATCATGTAGCCAGTATCACTAATCATAATTACATAGAACTGTTACACATGTAAATATAAAGGTATGGTGGTCTGTAACATCATGTGTCTGTGTTTCCTACAGATGTTCCACAGCTGGCGCTGGTTAAAGAAGAAGCTCCTGAAGAACAGAGTGCTGGTGTGGACCAGCAGGACCCAGAACACCTCCACATAAAGGAGGAACAGGAGGAGCTCTGGACCAGTCTGGAGGGAGAGCATCTCTGTTTGAAGGAGGAGACTGAAGCTGTCGGGTTTCCTGTTACTGCTGTTTCTATAAAGAGTGAGGATAATGAAGAGAAACCTCTGGTCTCACAGCTTCATCAGCAGCAAATAGAAGACAGAGATGTTCCAACCAGCAGCTCAGCTGACCAGATGGCAGCAGAAACTGGTGGAGGAGCAGGAACTAGCAGGACCCCAGATCTGAACCCTCATGAACAAACATCTGATTCTTCAGAGACTGAAGTTAGTGGAGATGATGAAGAAGGTGATGGTGTGACTCTAGACTCTGAGCTTTCAGAGTCTGGGTCTGAAACTGGAGATGAAGAACGTGACTGGAATGAGAGCAGGTCTTCTGAGTCAGATGGTAAGTCTGTCAACAAGTTCTCTAGCTGTCCTGAGTGTGGTAAAACAATTTCTCCACAAGTGGTCTCCAGAAACGTGAGGGAGAACGGTCATTCAGCTATAAGTTCTTGAATGTGTTAGAGTGAAGCAACTTGTAGACTCATGCAGAGAAGTCCAGACAGAACCAAAATGATTTAGTTGTGACAACTGTGGAAAAATATTTGGTACAAAATCAACTTTAAACAGACATGAGAGTCGACACAGGACAGGAGGAACTCATTCAACTACAAGTTTACAAAAATGATCCTTTTAGTTTTTCAAATTTTCGATATCAGTCCTGGACCCCTGGCAGTGATCCTTTACTCTCAGGGCTTCATCCGGCCCATGAGCCACTCCTTCCTGCCTTGAAAGCCACATATTTTTCCCTCAAGCTGTGTGTTTCACTTAACCTCCGTGTCCACCGAGAGGTGTCGCTCATCATTACACAACGATGAGCTATAACCTGAGCTTAAGACTGATGTGTTGACGCATTTTAACGAGTTTCCTCTGTAGTGTAAAGGTTGGTTTATGCTTGACGCGTCCGCGAGGTCCGCACGGCTCCGCGCGGAAAAGTTGCGTCATTTTGCGTCATCTTAACAACCACGCCCCTCCACCGCGTCTCTGCACGGCCCAGAATTTCCACAACGCGCACCTCGGAAATTTCCTAACCACGCGGACGGACGGACGGACGCGGAAAAACATGGCGGACCGGCAAGAACTAGTATGGCAGAGGTTCGTAAATACAGACATTTGTATGATTCAGCTCTCAGAGATCACCGTGATCAACTTGTTGTTAATAATTCTTGGAGAGAAATAGCTCGCACTGTCGGAAAAGACGAGAACGCTGTTAAAAATGCTGAAATGCCATGTTGTAAACAACAGTCATTTCTACTTCTACTATGGTGTAGTGTTGGATGCATGCCGTAGAGCTCCATGCTGCCCCCTACAGTTTGGGAGAATATTGGCTCACCGCAGAGACAAGCCGCACAAACCATAAACGCTGCAAGTTGTGAAGCGCGTTCCATCCGCGAGCCGCATCACCGCGTGGAAAGTGAATGCGTCAAGCATAAACCAAGCTTTAAGGAGTGGCTACATATGTAACAAATGATCAATAAGATGTGATAAGTCCATATAAATGTGGAATATAAACCTGATTGATCCGTGAATGTTTAATCAGAAGATTCTAGTTACTTTTACTTATTCAGGGACCATAAACACACTTCAGATTATTTGAGACAGAGTCAAGTGTATAGTTTGTAAAAATGAATTTATTTCTAATTCCCTAAACTAATGATTATACAAGACAAGTTATGATGATGATGTAATGTAATGGATGAAAGGATTTAATGTAATGTGTGGAATGCTGAAATGGAAGCTAGATGTTTTAGCAAAACATTTCTTAAGTATCTGAGAGAGTTTGTGGAGTCTGGGATGTAAAAATCCATGTGGCTGTTTGTTTGGTAAACTAGAGATTTGTTTATAAAACCATCCGACACCAGTGTGGAGCCTACAATACCCTTTGTATGTGTTGCTCCCTGCGGTCCGGAGGAAGGGCGGCGCGAGTGGTGAGTCACCGGACGTCGAGACCACGAGAACTCAAAGAGTCATAGCCCACTTGAATTCAGCTTTAACCGGCCATGAGATGCAACCAGGGCCTGCAGGATAGATGTCTGTCTGAGGTGAGGAGAGGCTCTTAAAAGAGCCGTTGTGTCTGTAATCACTCTCAGCGATGCAGAGAGGCTTTGACTTGATATAAAAAGAAAAGATGGTTTCAACATGCTTTTCCACTGAAGTCAGCTGGAAACTGAATTAATCGGGAAGTAATTCCTGTTTTATTAAAACCCATTGTTTGCAAATTTGGCTAATCAAAATGTGACGCATCTGAGGGCATTACCGAAATACCTCAGAACGTCACTCCTTCAGTCAGATCCTCAGAGAGGTTAACTCGGAGGATCTGAGAATGTTTTAAACACTTATGTGAAGTTTATGTTAAACATAAATAATGATTTCCATTTTCATTTTATTTATAAAGCACATTTTTACACGGCCGAGGCCAACCAAAGTGCTGCACAGTAAAAGAGCATAAAAATCAACATACGGGAAGAAGTAATAAAAGTAGTACAGTAACTACTATAAAAACAATAAAAATAAAACAAAAACATCGTAAAATGCCAGCTAGGCTGAAGTAAAAGCCAAGGAATAAAAATGAGCCTTCAGGCGTGATTTAAAATCAGAGAGAGAGGGGGCCATTGTCACTGCTAGAGGGAGTTGGTCCCAGAGACGAGGCGCACAGATTGAGAATGCTCGTTCTCCTCGCGTCCTTACCCGAACACTTGGGACCTGTAACAGGCGTACGTAACCATGTACGGAAGGCTGAACCAGCTGAGTCAAGTACAGAGGTGCATAAAGATAGAGTGACTTAAAAACAAGAAGTAAAATTTTTAACTGGATACGGTAGCGCACTGGGAGCCGGTGCAGCCGGGCCAGAACAGGAGTAATGTGCTCCCTCCTTCTGGTGTTCGTCATAAAGTGGGCCACCGCATTCTGCCCCAGCTGTAGGCGTGCAACCAAGGAAGATGTGGATCCATAAAAAAGGGAATTCATGTAATCCAAGCGAGAGATCACAAATGCATGGATCATTGTGTGCAGGTCACTTCTAGTCAGGATGGTCTTCATCTTTGATAGCCGGCGAAGCTGGAAAAAATGATCTTATTATAATGTGTATGAGTACAGATAGATTAAAGCACAGATTATTCAACATTTGATTTAAACACCTTATTAATTCAACACATTTGATTATTTCAACTTATGAGATGTAAAGTCACGTAGGCACTTTGAGGAGTTTGAACTTTATTCATTGTGAGGATGCAGGAGTTTTGCTTCTGCATGAGGCCTTGATCAAAGATGTTATGTCTTTTTGTGTGGTAACAAGGACTGGGGCAGAGCTTTCTGGATTTGGAGGCCAGACAGATGGTGTGTTTGTGTCTATAAATGTAAGGTTACTTTCTGGTCAATTTGTTGGTGAAAATTTGACCACTTGGTACGTTACACCTCCATACAGTATTTTTCATAGCAGGATGCAACGATTACATCACTTTCATGAAGTAAACGTTCGACAGACATGTTTGTTTACATTTCGACCACTGCACACCTGCAGTGTGAGGGAGGGGGGGAGGTAGACGCGATGCTGCACACTGGCTCTCTGCAAGGTGTTACCGGAATCACAAATCACATATTTTTCACGAAGATCGTCCGATTTGGAACGGCAGCTGAAGCCACACTGCCCTTGCGGTCCGCTTATTTTCCACAATTTCACTGTAAAGCTAACTTTTTTACTGGATTCTTCTTCTGGTAAGCGGACATGGCAATCAAGACTACAAATGGAAATAAAAATAAATAAATAAACGATTCCGGGAACAACTGACACCTAGTCCTAGTGATAATCCGTGCTCATTATCCAACCCTAGTGTCCATCTTAAATGAAGTGCCCTTCTAATCCATCCTTACAGCTTTCAGTGGGTCAAAGAACTTGAGCGCCATCTTTAGTTTCTTTACAGCTTCTTCAGGCTCATGCTCACATTTCCACAAAATATCTTTTCACAACAGCTTTCTGAGCGGAGCTGTCATTGTGAACTCACCTGGAACGTATTGTGAGAAATGATTGGTCATTCCATATTTAATCGTGTTTGGAAGTGCAGGTCAGTTAGTGGGGGAGGACACGTCAAGGAACGGAGAAGATCACCAAACCTTAAAACCTAAAACCTCCCCCTGCAACACTAGGTGTGGAGTGTGGCGCCTTAGTCTGCCTGAGTGTTCGCTGTTCTCGGGTCAGGGGATTTAATATATTTGGTGTCTGCCTGATTAATCCCGGTGGCTGCCTGGTGGGGTCTGAGTCCCTGGGCTCTGCTGGGTCGCCGTCGGGGCCGGTCGCCCCTGGGTCCCGGGTTGCTGGGTTCCGTGCTTGGCCGGCTAGGTGGTGGGAGGCTGCGGGCGGGCCTGTGGGCTTGTTGCAGATATCTCCCGGGACTATGCCAGCTGCTGGTTGTGGCCCCCGGGGGCAATCCTTTGCGCCTCTCAAGAGGGGCAGGGACTTTTCTGGTTGCAGTCTCCCTGGGGTCCCTGTGCTCTGGGGCAGCTCCTGGATCTCTGGGGCTTGGAGCTCCTTCCATCTCCTACACATCTTTGGGGGGCTGATCTGTGGCTCCTCACACTCTATTGGATGCTCGTATAGAGAAACCTTACATATAAAAGCGCGTGTACACACACAGATGCTCACATGATGCTCTCATAAATATGAACTTCGGCATTTTCAACACATAGCTTAAGGCTGTGGTTGGCACTTAATGCACCGTGATTTATTATCGTGTGATTCTTCAGTTAAGCAATGTTGATTATATATTTCTTCATCAAGTTGACGCAGTGATAGCTTGATCTTGTTGTATTGTTGTTGTGTCCCATTTTTTTGTGTTCTTTTGCTTTCTTTGTCTTTTTCTGCAGGTCTAGAAGCAGACTCTTGTTCATTATTGTTTATTTTTGTGGAAGCCCCCTCCCCCCCTCCCCACCTTTTGTCTTTTCCTTTCTCTTTCACCTCTGTCTCCGTGTCTGGTCGGAATTTCAAAGCATTCAAAAACAATAACAATGAAGTTTTAAGTATCAGGCGTGACATTAAAAGCAGACGCTTTGATGCTCCACCTGAGAATAAATCTGTAAGGCTTGTTACCAGCATTCAGACATCAATTCTGCTTGCTTCACAGCCAGACAGGACACAGTAAAAATAAATAAATAAATAAATAAATAAATAAATAAATAAATAAATAAATAAAATAATCAAGTAATCAAAGAGTTGTTTTATATTACAATGGCTGTTGGCAGAAAGGATCTCCAGTAGCGGTCAGTGTTGCAGCGAAACTGAAGAAGCCTCTGACTGAAGACACTCTTCCGTTGTCGGACAGTCTTGTGAAGAGAATGCTCAGGGTTGTCCATAATTTTCTTGATTCTCTGGATAATCCTTCTTTGCATGATCTCCTCCAGTGGTTCCACAGTCGTCCCCAGAACAGAACCAGCCTTTTTTATTAGGCTGTTGAGCCTTTTCAGGTCCCTGCCTTTGATGCTGCTACCCCAACAGACGATGGCCGAAAAGATTACACTCTCAACAACAGACTTGTAGAAGATCTGCAGCATCTTAATACAGACATTGAAGGACCTAAGCGTCCTCAAGAAGTGCAGTCTGCTGTGCCCCTTCTTGTAAATGGCTTGGCTGTTCTTTCTCCAGTCCAGTCTGTTGTCCAGGTGAACTCCAAGGTATTTGTATTCTTCAACCACCTCCACTTCTTCTCCCATGATGGAAACAGTGTTTGACTCCACCCAGTTTCTTCTGAAGTCTAAAATCATCTCCTTTGTTTTGTTCACGTTCAAGGTCAGATGATTGTTTCCTCACCATGCCACAAAGCGCTCCATCAGCTCTCTGTACTCAGCTTCCTGTCCATCTCTGATACACCCAACGACCACAGAGTCATTTGAGTATTTCTGTAGATGACAGGTCTCTGATTTGTACTGGAAGTCTGAGGTGTACGGGCTGAACAGAAATGGTGAGAGTACAGTCCCCTGTGGTGCTCCAATGTTACTGTTCGCCTGGTTTAATGTGCAGTTCTTCAGCCTCACAAACTGTGGTCTGTTTGTCAGGTAGTCTTTAATCCAGGCGATAGTTGAGGCCCCCACCTGTGTCTTCTGGAGTTTCTGGCAAAGTACATCAGGCTGGATTGTGTTAAATGCACTGGAGAAATCAAAGAACATGACCCTGACAGTGCTGCCTGCCTTGTCCAGATGACAGGGGATTGGTTGAAGCAGCTGGATGATGGCATCTTCAACTCCAACTCCATGGCAATAAGCAAACTGCAGCGGGTCCTGATATGTTCTAGTTTGCTTATTCAGGTGGACCAACAGGAGTCTCTCCAGGACCTTCATGATGTGGGATGTCAGGGCATCCGGTCTGTAGTCGTCATTGACTGATGGGCGAGTTTTCTTTGGAACTGGAACAAGGCAGGATGTCTTCCACAGGACTGGAACCTTCTCCTGGGCCAGGCTGAGGTTGAAGAGGTGCTGCAGAATCCCACAGAGCTGCTCTGCACAGGCCTTCAGTACTCTGGGGCTGACACCATCTGGACCTGCAGCCTTGTTCCTGTTCAGTCTCTCCAGCTGCCTCTTCACCTGACTTCTAGAAACAGATAGGTGGGAGGGGGAGGTAAATGGGGCAACAGCATCTCCTGACTTGGTTGAAGACAGATTTATTGAACCAGAAGACTCCATGACTGCGTTAGAGGGCAAAAGAGCTGGAGGATGGGATGTCTGATTGGCTGGGGACAGGCGAGGAGGATGCTGGGTTTGTTCCTGAACTGAATCTATTGAAGAACATGTTCAGTTCATTGACTGTGTCCAGGCTGCCATTTTTGCAATCCTTTCTCTGCTTGAAGCCTGTGATCTTCTTCATCCCTGACCAGACATCTCTGATATTGTTCCTCTGTAGTTAATTCTCCAGCTTCTTCCTGTATGCCTCCTTGCTGTCTCTGATCTTGGTCTTTATTTGCTTCTGTATACTATTCAGTAATTCCCTGTCTCCCTCATTGAAGGCTCTTTTTTTCTCATTTAGCAGATTCTTCAGTTCACTGGTGATCCAGGGTTTGTTATTAGCGAAGCATCTCACTGTTCTGGTGGGTATGATATTGTCCACACAGAAGTTTATATAGTCAGTGACACATCCAGTCATGGCATTGATGTCCTCTTCATATCCTTGGCAGAGAGTCATCCAATCAGTGGTCTCAAAACAACTCTGCAGGACTTCTTCAGCATCCTGTGACCATTTTCTCACAGTTCTTCTTGTCACAGGTTGCCTCTGAACAAGTGGTTTGTATTCTGAGCAGAGAAAAACAAGGTTGTGATCTGATTGTCTCAGGGGAGGTCTTGTTTTGGACACGTATGCATTCTTTATATTTGCATAACACAAATCCAATGTGTTGTTTTCTCTGGTGGAGCAGCTGACAAACTGTTGAAATGTTGGAAGTGTAGCAGAGAGTAAAGTCACCAGATATAGCCACAAATGCATTGGGGTGCTGGATTTGTAGCTTAGCGACAAAGGAACTGATGGCATTTTCAGCAATGGCTGAAGGTGGAATATAAATGGTTGCCAAGACAACACTGGTGAACTCTCTTGGCAAATATGGAGGACAACTTACTGCCAAGAGTTCAACATCTGGGCTGCAAATGACATTTCACTGAAACATGACCTGGATGGCACCATCTGTTGTTGACAAGCACTGCCACTCCACCTCCTTTTCTTTTCCCGCTCCTCTTCAGATCTTTTTCTGCTCGTACAGTCAGGAATCCTGGCAGAGAGATGCTGGAATGGTCCTGCAGCCACGTCTCAGTGAAACACATAACACTACATTGCCGATACTCTGGCTGAGTCCTTGAAAGGGCTTGGAGTTCATCCATCTTGTTGGCCAGTGATCTCACATTGCCCATTATGATCGATGTTAGAGATGGTTTGAATTTCCTCTTTCTCTGTCTCCGTTTTGCTCCCGCTCTGCACCCACGCTTCTTGCATTTTAGCTCATTTGGGATTTGTGGCTTCAGTTGAGGTATTATTTCAGCCTTCCCAATGTTAATCAGCTGATCCCAATTGTAAACCAGCTTGTTGCCATGGTCATGCATCATAACAAATGCTCAAAAATTGAAAAAATAGCAGTAAAAATCCTCCAAGCTTCACAGCACCAGAAACCGAAAAGTAAAATGTCCAAAAAAAATTCTTGAGAAACTAGAAGAAAAAATGTCCAAGAAAAGGCAAAATTGACATATAGTCAACAGAGCTATTCCAACATGCAGCCACCCAGAGTAGCGCAGTTCTGGAATGGAACCACCACCCCGGTCTGCCAGTCCAGTGGGACTGCCCCCGATGTCCACGCGATATTTCAGAGCCGTGTCAGCCAACACAGCCCCACAACATCCAGAGCCTTAAGGAAACCCGGGCGGATCTCATCCACCCCTGGAGCCTTGCCACAGAGGAGCTTTTTAACCACCTCAGTGACCTCAGCACCAGAGATTTGAGAGGCCAACTCAAAGTCCCCAGACTCAGCTTCCTCACTGGACGACGTGTCGGTGGGATTGAGGAGGTCTTCGAAGTATTCTGCCCACTGATCCACAACGTCCTGGGTAGCACCTTTTATTTAAAATATAAATTTTAGACCTGTTGTAATATAAGGGCTTCAACGTGTTTAAAATGAAAGATGGCCTTTAAACATAAATGAAAATGCGTGGTTATCAAAACCGGTTGATAGTCACTGCATTTATTTAGAGAGGCAGGAAAAATGCGTAAAAATAATAAGTCCAGTGAAGAAAATATTAAAAATGAACAAATACATAATCTGTAAAAACATTGTTGAACATTTTATTTGCTGTTTCAAAATGCATAACAAGTTCCTACTCCAGGATTTCATGTCGTCAAACAAACTATTTGGGAGCTGTATTACATTGAATGAGACAGTGGAATCCGACGAGGTTGGTATGTGATACAGCCGGAGTCTGATCAAGTGTCCGTTTATGAGTAGGGAGAGAGAAAGTGTTGACAAAACACAAATAACCAATTAAATAATGCATTGTTTTATGGCATAGTTTTCTCTTACATCTTTGATCCAAATCATCACAACAGGGTTCTACATTTGCATGAAAGAGGTATAATTGTCTGTTCCTGTAGCTTAAAAGCGTTTGAAACCACATCTGAAACCAATACTGAAGAAGGGGCACTCACCCCAGTTTCACAATGAAAGTATCAGTGGTGCGGAACGGCAGCAGTATGTCACTGCTTCAAATAAAATCTATTATAGGCTATTAACTGTTTCAAACCAGCAGCGATGCGGCAATTTCCAAGCATGTCTCTGGAGCGACACACCACGCCACTAAAGATAGGATCGGGTTCTATTTTTGCCACAAGCCGCTTCTAGGACACGTCAATTTCCGCAGTTAACATAGGGCTAGACAGGAAATCATACACTGTTTCAGTGTAAAATCCCCAGGAATTTTCAAAATAAAAGTACTGCAACAATGCAATTTCATACGAAGCTTACGTATGACCTAACAACTTATTTACGCACAGCATTGTTTCAGAAGTGCAGCGGTGTCTTTTCATGGCTTTTGCCCTGGCGGTGGATTGGAACGTCATATATGACATCAAACAGCAATTATAAAAGTTGATTTCCTTCTTTTTGGTTTAATGGTAGATTGCATAAACAAACAGTGAATTTCATTGTCGACGTTGTCGCCAGATGTGTTTTTTTCCCCGAGTGAGGCATCTCACTTCATTACAATCTCTGCCGAGAGTCGCACATGCGCAATAGCTTCTCTGCTGAGCGCCAACCAAAAGAAATGGCGGCGTCCACGTCCAACACATCAGCTACGCGTAAGTTTGGGAGCATTCTAGCCTGGATTCGGGGAATAAAAAGATTACCTGCTTTATTTGCAAAGCAGTCCTTGCGTATCACGGCAGCACCTCGGTGAGGCATGAACACTTAAAGAGAAAGCATGTTAGACAGTTGAATGAAACAATGTCTGAATCACCTCCGTAAGATTTAAATAACACAAAAGCCAATACGTTTTTGTTTTGGCTGTGCATTGTACTTTTTTTTAAAACATATTTTCGCTTTCAAAAAAGAGAGATTTAATGTTATGCCTGACTGTGCCTGACAAAAGTATTTTAATTTTATTTATGCATTTATGTCTATACTGACTGAGCACTGTGCCTAATTGGTGTTAGATAGGGCGTTTTTATTTACTTTTAGTATGAATTGGCCTATCAGCAGCAAAGTTCAATAAAATATGCATTTTCCATTGAAGTACCCATCTTTCTTGTGTTCATTATCATTTTTCACATAATTAAAGCAATCTCATGCAAAATTTAAGAAAAATTTAATAATTATCAGCGTTTCAATAGTCGGTGACTAGTCGACTATTATAATAGTCATTAGTTGCAGCCCTAGAGTCCAGTGAGGCAGACGTGCCTCTGCCAAGACTCTCCCGGTGTGAAAAGGACCGCTGCAGTTTCGCCCTGCTGATGTTTCCTATGTGAAGCTGGCATTAGAATCAGTGATTTATGCTTGTATAACCTCCCACCTTGACTTTGTCAATGCTCTCCTAATCGGCACCCCTGTCTCAGCTCTGAATCGCGTTCAGGTTGTTCAAAATGCTGCTGTCAGGTTTCTGACAAGCATCAGCCGCCGTAGTCGTATTACTCCTGTCCTTGCACAGCTTCACTGGCGTCCCTTTTCTTCTAGAGTTTGTTTTAAGGTTTTGATTTTCACGTTCAAAGCCCTTAACAGCCTGGCACTACTCTATCTAGCTGCTTGCTCCTTATGTCCCTGGTCGAGCCCTGAGGACTGCAGGTCTCATTGCCCTCCACGTCCTGGATGAGATACAAAGCACAGGGGGAGCAGGCATTTGTGTGCTGCCCCTACTCTTTGGAAATCACTTCTGCTGTTGATTAGACAGGCTCCATCTCTTGCCTCTTTTAAATCTCGTTCAAAAACGCATTTTTGTGATTTATTCGTTGGCCTGTGATTTTATGACCATGTCTGTGATTATTTGTATTTGTTGGTCTTATTGTTTGTTTTATCAGCTTTTACTTTATTGTGTTGCAATGTATTTTATAGGAAGCACTTTGGTTAGCTCTCATGCCGTGTGTAAAGGTGCTATACAAATAAACTGATATGGTATGGTATGTAGCGATAAATATATATTTATAGCTGTATTTATCAAATGTGTAGACTTAGCTTGTTTTCGTTGTTTATAATTTTATATTAATTAATCAGGGAACCACCCTGTCTTTGTTAGTGTGAACTGGGGACACTCGAAGCTGAGTTCTTGTCAGAATGCGCCGACTATTCTCGAGATCGCTAGAAAATGATCAGGCATGATTTACATTTTGTGAATTTATTACAAACATCAGTTGAGACATTGACAAAAAGGACCAAACGCAACTTATCGTTTCATGCATGGAATTAAGACAATTGTTAACCCAAAGCTTTATGGCAGAGATATGAAATAACTGACCTGTAATAAAGGTGGAAACTTTGTGAAACACAAGAATATAGTAAATTGGGGAGTAATTTCTACAGGGGAAACACGTGAACTTTCATGTGAGTTTGTGGGAAGTGGTGAAGTGTGTGTGTGTGTGTGTGTGTGTGTGTGTGTGTGTGTGTGTGTGTGTGTGTGTGTGTGTGTGTGTGTGTGTGTGTGTGTGTGTGTGTGTGTGTGTGTGTGTGTGTGTGTGTGTGTGTGTGTGTGTGTGTGTGTGTGTAAGCGAACTAGGAGTCATTGTGGCAGAAGAAGAAAGGGAAATCTTGAGGGCTAAACGTGAATTTGGATCTAAATAAAACATGCCAGAAAAGAAATAGAATAATCTGAATTCACGAATCGGCTTATAGCAGAAAAGGTCAGCCAGATGAAAATGCTTCACAGACCTGCTTTCCATCGCCGGAAGGGTTGCCAGTGGCTGAAACAGCCTGGGGTCCTGGCTCGTGCCGAGGCTTTTTGGACTAATTGGTGCTGGCTCCCGGGTCGGTCAGCGTCGGTCGTGGGAGGGAGGATGTGGTATTCCTTGATCGTGGCTTGACTTTCGGTTCCTCCAGCTGCACCAAATGTGGAATTCAGATCGCGGGTTCGAATTATCCAAACCGAAGTCGAATCAGAAAAACTGTTCAAAATTGGTTTTAACTCTTAATGCGAGAACTCGACAGGACCACGCCAACATCTGGTTTCACGTAGAAAGTCAAAACAAAACAAATGGAGTTGCCTCTGAGTTTTACTGAAACTCTTGACAGCTAATTACTTGACAACTGTAGAGTGCCAGGTTCTGCTAGGCCAAGATGGAAAGCCACAACAGAGGTACGCTTAAGGCATCTTTTTTCTTTGTTCTGCTGCCACGAGAATGAACTCTGGCCTCTTATAACCTTACTTGGTCACACCCACCTGTATTTCACTCATTAACCACTGGATGGCACTGTTCACAATTTACCAAACTTATTCCAGCTGAGGCATCAAAAGTATTACTTTAAACAGGAGAACTAACTTCAGGTCTTAAAACTGGACAGTTTTACCATTAGCATGAATTTTAACTGGAAAAACAAAAATGGCAGATGTTTAACATGAAAGAAGAGCACAAACAAGCATTTAGGTTTGTAACTGATAAGAATTAACCATTTACTTTGAACACCTCAAATTTAATTTTAAGGGTAAACAACCTAAACACCTTCTTTGATTGTAGATAAACAGGAATACAAGGTTTATAAAGACTCGAGTCTTGAAGCTCCCAGGAGGACCTAAGAGAAATTCTATGACTTCCCCCATCTTGAGAAAAGGGTCAGTCTTGGAGTTGACGTAAAACAGGCCAGTTTCTGATATCAGTCCTGCGCCTCCGATTGGCGCAGAAGGGAGACCAGTCAAATTGGTGCAATTTACAACCCTGGGAGAGAATTGTAGAAGTTAACCAGAATGCTGAAGCAGCAGGCCATTTTCAAGTTTCCCTTTTTTCCTGCTAAGTGTGAGAGGAAACAAAACTTTGTGAAAATAGTTATGTTCTTCTTTGTGTGAATCCAACGAAAGTTAATCTGAGAATATAAAATGTGGATTTCCACTACAGGTAAAAATATCTTGTTACAATACATTTACAATTTATAACAATTGTGTTGTTAATTGTGAGTTACCTATGAAACTCGTGTGATTGATAACTTATAAAAAAAAGGTTGTGTCAGTTGATGGCTGTAATTGTTACATTAATCAATGTTTTCTTTTGTCTTTTATCTTGTCCAGAACTTCCACAGCATCATGTCTGGGAAAAAGAGGAGGTTCTGACTGACCAGCAGCATTTGAACCAGGAGAAAACCACCACTTTGGATCAGAAGGAACCGGAACCTACACTGATTAAAGAAGAACAGCAGGAACTCTGCATCTGTCAGCATGAAGGGCAGTTCATTCTAAAGCAGGAAAATGTTACCGTCACCGTGAATTCTCCTTCTGAAGGAACAGACAGCTTTAAACCAGAACCAAAGAGGAACCAACCCTTTTGCCAGAATTCTACTGGAGCTGAGAACCAAGGTCAGGATGGATGCAGGAACGAAACATCAGAACCAAACACCAATGAAGAACTGACACAAAATAAAAGACATCGACAAACGAAAGATCACAGAGACAGTGTAGACAGTCAGAAAATAAAAAGGCACAAGAGGGCTTATAGAGATGAGAGGCAATTTTCATATAAACTCTGTGGAAATTCTTTCAGTGACAAGTCTTTTATAACTGTTCACATGAGAACTCACAGAGATGAGAAGCTGTTTCCATGTAAAACATGTGGTAAATGCATATCTCAGACTAGTGCTTTGACTAAACATACAAGAACTCACACAGGTGAGAATCCATTTGCATGCAAGTCTTGCGGTAAATGTTTTACTGACGATGCCAACTTGACTAGTCACATGATAACTCACACAGGTGGGAAACCATATACATGCGAGTGTTGTGGTAAATGTTTTACCAAAAGTAGTAACTTGATGAGTCACATGAAAACTCACACAGGTGCGAAACCATATGCATGTAAAACTTGTGGTAAATGTTTCTCACAGATTAGTGATTTGACTAAGCATGTAAGAACTCACACAGGTGAGAAGCCATTTTCATGTGAGTGTTGTGGTAAATGTTTCACCAACAGTAGTAACTTGACTAGTCACATGAGAACTCACACAGGTGAGAAACCACATGCATGTAAAACCTGTGGTAAGTGTTTCTCTCAGACTAGTGATTTGACTAAACATATAAGAACTCACACGGGTGAGAAACCATTTACATGCGAGTCTTGTGGTAAATGCTTTACAGACAATAGTAACTTGACTAGTCACATGAGAACGCACACAGGTGAGAAACCCTTTACATGCGAGTATTGTGGTAAATGTTTCACTAACAGCAGTAACGTGACTAGTCACATGAGAACTCACACAGGTGAGAAACCATTTGCATGTAAAACTTGTGGGAAATGTTTCTCTCAGACTAATGATTTGACTAAACATATAAGGCGTCACACAGGTGAAAAACCATTTACATGTGAGTCTTGTGGTAAGTGTTTTACTGACAATAGTAACTTGACTAGCCACATGAGAACTCACACGGGTGAAAAACCGCATGCATGTAAAGTTTGTGGTAAATATTTTGCTCGAAGTGGTAGCTTGACTAAACACATGAAAACTCAGCACAGGTGAGAAGTCTTTTCCATGTTTGATCTTTAGAGCGAGATTCAACCAAACAGTTTTTAACTACTCATGTGAAAATTCACACTTGATATCTATTTAGAAGTTAAGAATTTAGATTTTGAAAAATTTTCATCCTTGATGCCTTAAAGCAGAACTCTCACCCCTCGTGTCTCCTGTCATTCCTAGGCTACATCCGTCTGATACCAGAACAGGCATTGCCACGGTAAACAATAGAATGCTAAACCCTGGTTGCTTAATCTTAAGTTCAAACATCTTTTGTTTTGTTTTTCTATTTCGGACTCTTAAGAGTTTGAGTGGAGAACTTTTGTGACCTGTTGCAAAATGTGCAAGTGCATAATGAGTGGAGGACACAGGTAAATGTGGTGGTCCATTGAGACAGAAAACCAGATGGTCTAAACGTTGGTTTCAGACCAAGCCGTGTTATTGGCTGAGGTTTTTAGAAAGATGTGAGAGAACCACATAAAATTTTTTTTTTCATTTTCTTCTTAACTCATTCACTGCCAGCCGTTTCCTGATTGGTAAAGCCCTTTGCTGCCAGCGTTTCTCACCGTTGTTACTGTTTTTTTAAGAGTCACAGAACGTTGCGCGCTAGGATGATGTCGACGCCAAAACAAAGCAGAGACTCACCTCTTACATCAGGAAAAGTCTGCATATTTCGAGCTTTATCCGTTCTTTCATAATTCGTCTTTGAATTGTGATTGGCAGAAGCTTTTCCGGTTCGCGCCTCACTTTTTACAGCAGCGGCCCAAAGTGATCCCCTAACACATGGATTTTCTGCTTCCTGGTCACGTGACGTGTGATGTGTGTGGATGAAGATCGGCTTTAGAGCTGAGATGTTTGTTCTCACAGTGCGGGGGCTCGTTCCGATGCCCACACAGTAAAAAAAAAATGCAAATGACGACATTAGCCGTCATTGGCAGTGAACGGTTGGATTTAAAATGACGACTTTGGTCATCAGTGGCAGTGAATGAGTTAATATTAACAAAATATTTGTAGTTATAATATGTTAGAACATTGTTACAATGCTTGAAAAAAAAAGATTAAAGCTAGCTTGTTTTGCTATTGTTTCTTTAAGAGTACACTAGCCTAGTTTGACACTGAAACGAACGTTTTGGGATGAGCACTGACAAAGTAAGGGAACAGCCTAAAAGACATGTTTTACAACTGTGAACTCCCTGGTTTTCTTTTAAACAATAACTTGAAAGGCAGTTTGTGTAATTATCCAAAATATATTAAAGTAACAGAAAGCAGTTTTCTGCCCGTTCACCCTACTGGTTGAAAGTGGAATTATAAACAACCCTGCTGCAGCCTACTAAAGCTAGCACTTACATTGAGCTTACACTAATAAAATAAAAAATAGCTAATCAGAGTTACTTTAAAACTCAAAATTAAAATGATAACAAGGAATTTTTATTTCGCTAACATTTTTATCATTTGTTCCAGATGTTTTGAGGTATTTTTTGCTTAATGTGTTTTAAACAGAAATGAAAGGTTTCGATTGATGCATTTTGAGAACAATGAATTCTGTTTTTGTAATCGTGTTAATATTTTTAATATTTTAAATAAAGACCCAGTTGATGCAAAGCGTGTGTGTGTGTGTGTGTGTGTGTGTGTGTGTGTGTGTGTGTGTGTGTGTGTGTGTGTGTGTGTGTGTGTGTGTGTGTGTGTGTGTGTGTGTGTGTGTGTGTGTGTGTGTGTGTGTGTGTGTGTGTGTGTGTGTGTGAGAGAGAGAGAGAGAGAGAGAGAGATGCATGGGTGGGAGGGGGATTGCATTTTCATGATATTGAAGTTGTGGTGTGAGAGCATGTGAAGGGGATCAGTTGCATGTTTCTCAAGCTTAATACCTGAGAGTTGATAGCCCTGGTGTGTGTGTGTGTGTGTGTGTGTACACATTGAAAGTAATCTGGTGTATTAATGCCAAAACAATCGGTGACAAAGGGTTCTGTTTAGTCACCAATTGTTCATAATACTTATGGACAAGATTTCTAGGTGCAGCCAAGATGTTGAAGGGATGCATTTTGGTGGCCTAAGGATCAGATCTCTGCTTTTCGCAGATGATGTTGACCTTGGCTTCATTAGAACGTGATCTCCGGCTTTCACTAGAGTGGTTCACAGCTGGGACGAGAATCAGCTCCTCTAAATCTCTACCTCCAATCTAAACCACCAAATAGTTGCCAAGCGCGGCCACAGCTGCAGTTCATCCCGCGGGGATGGGTCGGATGCAGAGATGAATTTCACCAGTGTGGGATGAATTAATGGGACTTTAACTTTAACTTTGATAGGCAGATTGGTGCGGCGTCTGCAGTGATGTGGGCGTTGTACCGGTCTGTCGTGCTGAAGAGAGAGCTGAGCCAGAAGGTGAAGTTCTCGATTTACTGGGCGATCTATGTTCCTACCTTTAGCTATGGTCATGAGCTTTGGGTAGTGATCAAAAGACCGAGATTGCAGATGCAAACGGCCGAATTGAGTTTTCTCCGCAGGGTGGCTGGGCTCTCCCTTAGAGGTAGGGTGAGAAGCTCGGTCATCTGGGAGGGGCTCGGAGTAGATTCGCTGCTCCTCCACATCGAGAGGAACCAGTTGAGGTGGCTCAGGCATCTGATTAGGATGCCTCCTAGATGCCAACTTGGTGAGGTTTTACGGGAAAATGATGTAATGTAATAATGTCATGTGTAATGATAGATTTTAATTACATTTAATTAAGGACCATAAGACACTAAAAAATTCATATCTAGTATGAATTCCATCTTACAGACACTGGGTTATTTAAATCAGAAGATTGGGTCTTTTTATTACAAGGATTTCCTAATAACACTTTGTAATAACTGAGAGACAAGAGAAGAGAGCGAGACTTTCAAACGTTTAAGGAAATTTATTACTAAATGATTTTAAACAATTTAACAAGACTAGCTCTCTAATGATGGATGTTCTGTTGGAATGAAGTGTGAGGTGAATGGTGTGTGTGTTATATTTCAACCCATTTTCTAAAGTGCAGCATTGTGTTAAATGCACTGGGTTTTACCCTATTACATTTAAATTTCATGGTTAAACAGTACATGTTAAAATCTAAGCTCAGCTCGGCAGTGACCTAAAATACATAAATATAATTTTACTTACCGAAAAAAAATGAAGTGGAGACTCCTTGGACGCTCTATTAGTGCAATTAATGCCACAGCAAATAATTTTATCCAACAATTGCACAAAAAATATCCAAAACACAATTCACAAGCACAGAGACTCAAAATCCCGGAACAGTTTCCAGGCCAGACCGAGGCTCTACTGAGGCCTTTCCACAGAGCTAGCTCTGCGGTCACGTGGGTCTGATGCTCATTAATTATACAGAATTTTAGGCTTTTAATACACTTAAACAGAAGAGTGAGAGAAAAAATTCACCCCCCTCAGAGTTGTCATGAGTGTAAACTAGATCATTTAAACAAAAAACATGTTTTAGTACCAGGCTGTAAACATGTTTATTTCTGCTGTGAAATTGGTATTTTTAACATGGGAGTCAATGAGGATTTGCTCGCTTCTGACACCAGCCCCTAGTGGATGAGGGTGGAACTGCATTTTTGGTACTTCCGGGTTGGGCCCAATTTTAGAGCCGCATTGTGGGGGCTTGTTCTGAACAATCAAAGCTGACAGATTTTTAAACACCAAAGAGACTGCCATGCTTCAGACTAGGAAGGTTCTGATTGGATCAGCAACAGCATTGTGTCATGTGATTATTTACCTTAGTGCATCAGCGTGTCTAGTGACTAGAATAAGTCATTTACTTGTTAAAAACATATCAATCATAATATTGTGATTTCACAGATCGGTCACATTGTATTATTGACTAACAGTTGTTTTGATTAGCTTTATTGAAAATAGAGTTCTTTGATTTTAGTAAAAGAAAAGAAAAGAGTCTTCATCTTCTGTCTTCATTGCTGGAACGTAAACAGTTTAGAAGCGAATGCATGACCTTGAGGCTGTTTCATGCACTCTGGCGCTGTGTCAAAAGGAACTGTGGAAAAAGTCAAATACCTTTGGAGGAATAGCTCCTTCATCACGTTACACATGCTTGTGATGTTTTATATCTAAATGTCTTAAAAACAATAAAAAAAGAAAAAAGTATTGTAAAAACATTCCTGTTCGCTCTTTACAAGCTTATTTATCGTTTTTGAAAGTTATGTAAAAGGATGTAATATCACTCAGTTTAACCATTTTTTAGGTTGTTTAGTCCTCATAATGGACAATAAATTCTGTGAATTTGGAAATATTTGCTCTTGATTGCCTAAGAGAAGCAGAATATTTCAGAGGAACATAATTTCC
Organism: Nothobranchius furzeri; assembly: GCF_043380555.1. Classification (NCBI taxonomy): domain Eukaryota; kingdom Metazoa; phylum Chordata; class Actinopteri; order Cyprinodontiformes; family Nothobranchiidae; genus Nothobranchius; species Nothobranchius furzeri. The sequence goes on along the minus strand of NC_091742.1, from coordinate 91,825,481 downwards.
CACAACACCCGTTTCACGTGGATAAGAGCAGCTTTGTAAACAAGCTTGCTACCAGCTAATGGATCTGGAAAAAGATAGAAAACAATCTTTTATGGAGTGATCACTGGCAGCGCCATGGCTGGCAAAGGAGGGCTAGCGAGCCGTGAACACGCCGTGGAGATCTAATAAACATTGCTGACCACCAGCTAATCGTGAGCCATGGCTGGCGAGCCGGGGACACGCTGTGCGTAAACACGTGTGACAAGGTGAGCATCCTGTCACTGTACCCTGATTGATCATGCGCCCTGGCTACTTGACCACGGGGATGTCCCTTTGGCTGACTGGTTAGCACGCATGACTCTCACCCAGGAGTCTGGGGATCAAATCCCGCCTGGGCCCTCGTTTCTCCACCTTGCCACATGGATTACCAGCTGAAAGAGACCCGTGTCCACAGTTAACATTTGAGAAGAAGTCTTCAGGGAAGCACGTCCTCTCTGTAACACATGAAAAAAACATCACCGTTAGTAAAGTGTTTGTGGAGATCAAGTAAACCATGCTGATTTAGCCACTGGCTAGCGGACAAGCGCTGGAGTGCGTTGGGAGACGTGGCAGGCTGCAGGAATGAGCAAATATAACTGTTGAACCATAAGCCAGGGGTTTAATCCTGGTTCTTGTGTCTGCTACTTTGCCCACAAAGAAGTGTATAAAATCATTACGTCTAGCAACCGAAGGCTCAGAGATCCTAGTATCAAACACTGACAACACAGCGTCAAGAGTTTTGAACGCAATGCAAGTGTTCCGAGGATTAGGTGCAATGATATCGGTGAGGAAGCTAGACTCTGCTAACTTCACTCTTTCTTGGTAGTCAGACCAGCTTTGTTTCAGGGTTTCCCAAGACACCTGTAGCCTGTCCTTCCTCCATTTTCGCTCTGCCCTCCTGCACTCGCGCCTGAGAGCCCTTGTCCCAAGATTTAGCTTAGGCTCACCCCTGGGCCTTCGTGGTTTAATTGCAAGCAGGTGCAACTATGTCCGAAGAAGTCCTGAGCATGGCATCAAACTGGAAGATGAGATTGTCTGTGCTGAGAGGCACAGAGGACTGACAGCGGACACCAGCATTGAACACAGCTGAGAATTATGTTGCTGTAGATGGGTTAATACCCTGTAGCCAGATTGCAAGAGTGTATGTCTTTACAGGTGGGCACAGCGCTTCAAAATGAAATAAAACAGGCAAATGATCAGAGAAAATAGCATCCTCGATGGTTAGGTCCAAAATGAGTAAGTCAAACAACAGCACTAGGACCTAGGTGTGCCCACTTTCCTGAGTGGGCCCACCAACATGTTGGTGCAGATTAAAAGAGTCCAGTAGATGTATAAAGTCCTTAACCAGTGTTTTTTCAGGACAACAAACATGAATATTAAAATCCCCTACTAATAGAACATGATCATAGAATGGTTTAATCTCTCCCAGTAACTCAGCAAATTCATTTAAAAGTGAATGATTGTACTTAGGAGGGTGATAAAGTAATACCACCAACAACACAAAAGACTGACCAAAATCCCACATGCAGACTTCAAAACATGTGGACTGTATCCCAGGGTAGAGATGTGAGTTGCTGAGACAAGATTTAAAAATAGTCAAGAGTCCCCCACTCCTCCCGGAAGCCCTAGGGGCATAAAAAAAAAAGTTATTCGGCAGAAACTCACTAAGGTTGCTGGGATTTCCGGCTGGGACCCAGCTTTCCCTGATGCATAAAAATACCAAGTTGTTAGAAGTGTAAAATTAATTCAGAATAAAAGTTTTGTTATTGACAGATCTGGCATTCACCAGTCCAAACCTGATGGGTGTGGAGGCTACCAATCCCTCCAGGTAGCCACCTGATGAAGCCACTCCAGATGGGAGACGCAGGACCTCGCGCGCAATCAAACCCACCACATGGTCCAAACGATCTGCTGCAGTTCAAACCAAGCTTCAGAATGGAGACGAAAGGTGATTTAAGTGACTTTGAAGGTGGCATGGTTGTTGGTGCCAGATGGGCTTGTCTGAGTTTTTCAGAAACTGCTGATCCGAGGGATCTCTTCACTCAGCCTCACCTTGGGTGCCTGTGCCTTCTTCCAATTTTAAGCTGCACCTAGATACTGAGTTCTGGGGGGCGGGGGGAATTGGGGTCATGTGTAGGCCAGACGATGCCTGTGCTGCCCCCCTTCCAATCTGTAAAATGCACTCTTAACAACAGGCCTCAACACCACACTGGAGCAGGCGGAGAGAGACTCAGTCTTCTCACACTTCTGTTCTTTGTTTGCTGACCGGAACTGGAGGCTAGGAGTGGGAGCTGGCTGTCTGGTTGGGGTCTGGGGTGGTGGGTCAAAGATTTCGATTCCAGACCTATGTATTATAAGAAAGCAGTTCTGGATTACCTCTCAATCTGTGTGTTGATAAAACCAGGCTGAGAGGCCAAAGAAAGGCCTGTGTGTGATTTGACTCCTGGTCTCCTAATGTTGTAAATAATGGATGTGCTTCACTACTCTGCTGTTTTTGGTAAATATATGTTGTGGCTTTAGCCTTTTACTGACCTCTGTGGGGTTAGTCCAGGATGCAATAAAGTTTCAGGGGAGACACTGCGTCTGGGATATGTTTATGATTGGCTTAAGCAGACCCCTGGAGTGGAGAAGACAAGGAATGGGGGCACGCCTCCCCCTGTTGACTAATGACCACAAGAAAGGAATGAGGTAATGCCTGAAGAACACCAAGCAAGAGACGCTGGGAGGAGTCACAAGTGGACCGGGCAGAGTGCTTCATGAAACGGGAGTTGTCATGGAGACGAAGAGGAGACAAGAAGCAGGGGGGAGTGAAGTAATAAAAAGGGGGGGGGGGCATGAGAGTTCTGGGGTCTGGGAAAGTTCTGTACGAGTTTGGTGGAGCTCGGTGTTTTTTGTCCTACCCGCTGCGTCGGTGTGATTCTGTTTGGATTAATCTTTTTTCATCCTGTTAAATAAAAACCTTGGTTTCTTATTGTAAGAAACTAAAAAGGATTTCCGTGCCTGGGGTCTCCGTTGGTGTCGTGTAACCGAAAAGATGAGATGCTGGTTACTTGTTATCCCGCTCCAAGAGGTTTAGGCATGTCATAGATATGCCACAGATGACTAAGATGTGTTTGGGTTTGAACCGAGTCTTTCTTTGAGCTGCAAGCAGTTTGTGCTGCCAGGATCATAGTCTAGGTTATCGCTGATTGCTAATCAGCTCCTATAGCGTGCAGGCAGTTTTAAAAAGCGGCTGAATATCACGCCCACGCATAAATAGAAATACAAGTCAACCCTGAGACGTAACATCTGTTAAAGAGTGAGCTAGTTGTGGAAGACGGCTTGTAACACTGGGGTTGAGCACCCTTGGCCAGCTTTGGTTGCTGAGTACAGAGCTTGACCCTCCCTTTTTAGCCGTTTTTCATTTATAAAGCTCCGGACGTCACGTGACTCAGAGAGCAGACGCCATGTTGGCAGGCAACAATAAATACAATACACAGTTGAGGAAACGTTGGTTTAAGTACCTGATATGAAGTGGTCGCTGCATAAGTGAAAACTTTTACTCTCGGGATCCCACAGCTTCATTTTTGCCCGGTCGCTAGCGCGTTTCATTGCAATGATCCAACGTTTGCGGCGTTGCGGATCTTGGGGAATCCTGTAGAAGGCTCTTTCCTTTTGTCGTCCCCGTCTGTTCTGGCATCCTGGGGCACAACAGGAATCTACCATATTTCCCGTTTGACTGAGTTTTCTGACAGTAACAAATAGTCCAGCTGCGGGCTTCTGCCTGCCAAGATGGCGCTGTTTCGATTTGAACTGTTGCATACCGGGAGAAGTGACGTCAACTCCCGGAGCTCTATAGCTGATCGTAGCTTTGTGAGCTGCAGCTGGAGCTACTTAGATCAAAGATACATGTGATCATTCCAGTGTGAGCTGTTCTTTGGATCCACCTGGAGTTTCCAGATCCTGATGGGCGCTACATCGGGTTTTGGCATACTGGTGAGTTTCGGCCTCCCTTCAACCCATTTAGACATCCCCTGGAACTGTGGACAAAGGTCTTCTGGCACTGGAGCAGGATGAGACAGCAGATAACTGGAAACTTCTTGTGAACACGGTTATAGAATGGCTGGAATATTCTTGTGATGTTCACTACAAAACGTTTATAATCAGTAACTTAAAAGCAGTTATAACCTTCTGTAACAGATCAAGAAATGAGGTGAAACACAGAAGACAATGGGCAGAACTTTGCATTCACACATTAACATTATGACACACACACACACTTCAATGGACTGAATCGAAGACAATATTAGACAGAGGTGAAAGTTTATAAATGATTATCAGGCTGCTGTAAAATCGAATCTCCGGTCCAGTTTTTTTATTACTTCTGTCTGGATTACTGTAATTCTCTCTATGCTGGAATTAACCAAGCCTCAGTGTTTAGACTACCCCTGGTCCAAAATTCAGTGGCTAGGTAGCTGATGGGGACCAGAAGAGGGGATCATATCCCTCCCATATAGGCATCCTTGCATTGGCTGTGTCATGTTCCTGAGCTGAGGTGAGCACTCTGTCCTCACTAACCATCTCTGAGGCAATCTTCCACAGGTGAGGAGCGGAGGGAGCTGCAGGTGCGCCAAATCTCCAGTCTGGAGGTCGGGTATAAAGGGAGGATGGAGACGCCACACTACGCCGGATGATCGCACCTGTTAGGTAGCCCCAGCCTCTTGACATTGCCTTTCCGTTTCGCTTGTTTGAACTTGATATTGGATTTTTTGGCTCTGAACCTTGGACTGTATTTTCTGGATTAAGCTTTTGGATTCTCCTCTGAACCCTGTTTGTTTCTCTGTTCAGGAAACATCACTCTGCACAATTCTCTCGCCGCTCAAACCCCGGATTTCCTGAACCACGTCCCATCCTCCTCTACAACTCCTGCCTGTTCATCTCCGCTGCCTCACCCGCCTCAGTCTGCTGAAGCTCCACCAGCACTCACCTTGGCAACCCACTTTTCCCGCACATATTGGACTATTACATGGACTAAAGCCGAACGGCACATCCTCACTGGACTTTCCAGTGCGCCTTTTGTTCCTGTTTTAAAAATAAAATAACTTTTCTTTTACTCACCCATGGAAGTCGTGTTGATTCTGCATGTCTTGAATTAAACACCTCCCTCGAGTCATGACAGGCTGCCTATTCATTTTAGAATTTATTTTTAAGATTCAGATTTTTGTTTTTATATCACTGCTGGGAACTGCCCCACCGTATCTGTCTGACCTTCTATCCCGGTATGTTCCATCATGGCCGCTTAAGTCTACAGTGGATTCATTGGTAGTTCCAAAGGTAAATCAGGTCACCAGAGGAGAGCGGGCCTTTTTATTTCTTGGACCTAAATCATAGAACAATGTCTTGATAGTGGTCAGGCAAGATCTGTCACTGTAGATTAAAGTCTCGTTTTTATTCTTTGGCTTTAATAAAGGAGGTGGAGTGAGTTTTGTTTTATTTTGTTATCTCTTACTGCTACTGTTTGGGAGATTGTTTTTATTATTTTATTTGTCATTCTTTTAATAAAGTTGTGCTCAATTGTACAAAGTTGGTGTGTTTTTACTGTATCATGTATACGAAATGTGTAAGAAAGTGTTTTATTAGTAAGTGATGATGATGTTGATATACAGTCGGCCTGAATCTGCGGTCTCCGGGTCTGCAGCCGTACCCTTCACCCCTGAACACACAGACTTCAATACATCACACAAACCTGCAGGTGGCGGTAGTGCACCTTTACGCTGGTCACCGACCACCGGAAGAAGCAGAAACCGGAAGCTGCTAGCAGAGCTAGCTTGTTGTTCTGGTGTGTGAGGAGAATATTTGAGGCTCTGCAGTAAAAATGTCTTCACTTCAGTCTCTGGGAGAGTTGATCAGCTAAAGCGACTAACTGCTGCTGCTGCAGAAATCTTCTCACCAGGCTGTGGAAACTTTCTTCTCCTCCTCAACAACTTGGTGGAGTTTTTTCCAGAACCGGAGAAGATATTCTGCGGTCTTCGTGACAATCGGAGCTCCAGAATCAGGTTGTGGGTGAGAAAAGCTTTTCTCTAGACTTCCTGCCCTCTGGATCTGCTGCTGTTCCTTTGGCCTCTCTGAGAAACGCGCTCGTTTTGCTGCTTTCATCAGATTGAAGAGGTTCCCTCTATCAGACTCGCTCATCTGAGTTGGTCATGGTGCAGGATCGCTGCTCGCTCTCTGATCCATCCTGCTCACACTCTCCGACGGAAAAGCCCCGAATCTGAATGTGACTCTGGAGGAAAAAGCGGTTAGCTCTACTCCGTGAACTCTGGTGAGCAAAGGTCCTCTTTTCCAGACTGGATCTGTCCTCAGCTGATCAGAACCAAAGCGTTGGATCTTTAATCTCCTGCGTTGTTCTGAAGCAGCATCTTAATCAGCTCTCCTGCTTTGTTTCTATTGCAGCTGTTAGCTAAACACGGCTAAAGAAAACCTGCTACCACTTCAGGATCTGGGACTGATTCATCGTGTGTTCTTCACCACCTGGACAGCATGGACACAGGTACTCATTCATTCATTCATTCATTCATTCATTATGGTGGGACATTGAAGTGACATTTTGAGTACCTCTCTCATGAGGTTAATGGTCTGCAGGGCATTAGCCAGAAACTGAGTGTCCCACAGGAAAGAGTGACACACTTCTCTAACCATTTTCCATGTTTTTGATTGATTTATTTTCTTGCCTAAACAAGTTAAGATTAACTAGCGAATTACTGCAGATAATATATGATGATTTTGTGTGTTTTATTGCTGACTATATTAAAATAAGGTTGAAGATGATGCTTTCTCTCTGCCTCTTGATCAGCTGACCAGTGGGTCTGACGACTGTGCAGCACAGGGAAGGTTCAGACTCGTGTTTTATTCCTGAGCCCTGTTGTCGCTTAATATTAAAACGGAAGAAACAGTTAAAAGTGGGGATCTGTGTCGCAAAGGTACAAATTACACAGAGGCTTCCAGGGGAGCCCAGTGAGAGGGGGCCTTTTTTTCCTTGGCCCCCAAAATGCCTTGATACGGCCCTGGGTGGGGGACTGAGTTTTCAAGGCGATCTAAATTGTATTAAATATATAAATATTACATGCTTGTAAATTATTACTTTATAAAGGTAAAGCGTGTAGTGGGATACACAGGGGGCAGTGAGTGTTGTCCTTGGTCCCAAATTGGTCTACAGTTCCTTTCCCAAACCGTTGCCAGATTTGAGCCACCGCCAGTAGGTGCAGGCTCCACTCCTCCTTCACCACTGGGCCACCCCTGAATAGCAAGTCTGCTCCCAGATTCAAGCACCCTAGAACATGAGTCACTGTGAGAGAAAGAAGCCCTACGCTGCACCACTAGAGGAGTTTGCGGGACAGGTCCAACAGAGGAAGCGAACAAGTGCCCCCCCGTCTGTTTATGTATAACAGCACTGTAGTGTTGTCTGTTCATGTCAGGACATGCTGATTGTTTAGGATCATCTGAAAATGTTTCAAGGCTAGCCAGTCTGCTAATAGTTACAAACAGTTAATGTGGCGCTTGGACTGGGCTAAAGTCCAGACCCCTCTCACCATCACGCCATTGCAAATGGCTCCCCAACCCTTATGGAGGCATCCATGGACACCACCTTGTGGAAGAACACTCTGCCTATTGGCAACAAGCCCCCCCCCCACACACACACACACACACACACACATACACACAGGCAAAGTGCCAACATGCAAGCGGCTGTTATTGTTAGTTTCTGTGCAGGTGTGGTATTGTGCATAGCTGGTGAGCATGGTTCCAGCATTGAAATGTTTGCATCATGAGCGCTTTGAGCGGCACCACACATGTCATTGATGCCATCATGGCCAACAGTCGCAAGATAGTTTGGAAACGCAGTTTGCGTCCCAACTGAAATAGAGCCAGACGCCCGCAGAACGCTGTTATTTTGAGCTCTGAGAGACACGCTTAGCCAGCCACGGAATAAATCTGCAGATTCACCAGAAAACCCAGAGACAGGAACTGTTGTAGCGGTTCTGTTGCTCATTCTCTAGAGCTGGGTGTCAGCACCCAGTTGTCCAGATATGTTAGGCTGCCAATTCGCCCCTCTCTCCGAGAGGGGCTAACACCATCTCCACACATTTTGTAAATGTGCGCGGTGCGAGCGACAGAGCGAAGGGTGGGAGCTTTCTTCAGCTGAATGAAGATAAGACTGAGATCCTCATCTGTGCCCCAGACTAGCTGGTTCCCAAAGTCAGAGACTCTCTTGGTCAGCTTGCTTCTCACACCAAACCTTCCGTCAGGAATTCTGTCAACAAGAGCAGGCCCAAGACTCACCTTTTCAGCTTAGCTTTTACCCGACATCTGTTTTTAGTCGCATTTCCTGTTTTCTTAATTAACTTATTTATAAAATTATTTTCATTTTAGTGGTATTAGACATTTATGTTCTAGTGTTTTACTATCTCTTTAATCAGTTTTTATTAGTTGGTTTACTATCTCTTTTAGCTATTATTATTAATATTATTATTTATTTATTTAATTTCATTTAACTTATTTTAATCATACCAGTGTTTCCTGGTGGGGCCCTCTGCCTCGGGGGTGGTGGTCGACTGTGGCGGCCTGGGCGCTCCTAAGGGTGTGCTTAGGCGGCGGTGGGAGTTTCTGCCCTGCCTCCCCGGGCGCCCTGGGTTGGTGCCTTGGCTGCTGCCGTCCATCAACTACTGTCGAGGCAGATGGCTCACCTGATGGCGTGTCATTCATTACCTAACCCATCTGAACTCAGCCTAGTGTTTACTTATGCTGTTTTTAGGTTTTGCGTGTGTGTGTGTGTGTCTGGGAAATGGGTTGTGTTATGGTGGTCATTTTAATCTGTTAACCACTTTGAGCTGCATTTTCTTTTCAATGAAACGTGCTATACAAATAAAGTTTGATCGATCGATTGATTGATTGATTGATTGACACATATGAATATAAAGGTATGGTGGTCTGTAACATCATGTGTCTGTGTTTCCTACAGATGTTCCACAGCTGGTGCTGGTTAAAGAAGAAGCTCCTGAAGAACAGAGTGCTGGTGTGGACCAGCAGGACCCAGAACACCTCCACATAAAGGAGGAACAGGAGGAGCTCTGGACCAGTCTGGAGGGAGAGCATCTCTGTTTGAAGGAGGAGACTGAAGCTGTCGGGTTTCCTGTTACTGCTGTTTCTATAAAGAGTGAGGATGATGAAGAGAAACCTCTGGTCTCACAGCTTCATCAGCAGCAAATAGAAGACAGAGATGTTCCAACCAGCAGCTCAGCTGACCAGATGGCAGCAGAAACTGGTGGAGGAGCAGGAACTAGCAGGAACCCAGATCTGAACCCTCATGAACAAACATCTGATTCTTCAGAGACTGAAGTTAGTGGAGATGATGATGATGATGGTGTGATTCGGGACTCTGAGCTGTCAGACTCTGGGTCTGAAACTGGAGATGAAGATGATGACTGGAACGAGAGCAGGTCTTCTGAGTCAGATGGTAAGTCTGTCAACAAGTTCTTCAGCTGTCCTGAGTGTGGTAAAACAATTTGACCACAAGTGGTCAGAGAACAGACAGAAATCTCTGAAACAACTTTCTGATCCTTCCCCTAAACCTTGATGGTGAACAGTCTTTGTTTTCAGGTCATGTGTGAGTTGTCTTGATCTCCATGTTGCTACTCTTCAGAAAATATTCAGACAGGAGGTAAACTTATAATTGGCTCCCTTAAATGCTCGCTTTCATAATTGGATTCGAATTTCAATGGGAAAAAAAAGTGCAATACATCAGCTGTACAAGCATTTTTGAACATTTTATATCCTGTTCCAAAAGACAAAACAGGCTCCTCCTTTTTTTTATAAATATTTGTAGGGTTAGCATACATTTTTATTTTGGGTGCTTTTTAAGCTCAATATGCTACACTACATTTGGCCAATAAGATGTGAATTTCTATATAAATATGGAAATCCAGTCTGATTGGTCTTTGAATGTTTAACCAGAAGAATTAGAATTCTTTGTTTTTTCTGGGATTGTAAGACTCTTTGTATCAATTCAGACGGAGTCACGTTTATAAAAAGTAAGACATTTATTTTCTAAACAATTAAAAACATGACAACTAGGTACACTTTATGTGATGAATGAATCTAAGTGGATGGAATGTGAGGTGTGATGATGTGTGAATGTCATATTATCAGAAACTTCAATTCAATTCAAGTTTATTTATATAGCGCCAAATCACGACAAGAGTCGTCTCAAGGCACTTCACATAATAAACATTCCAATACAGGTCAGTTCATTAAGCCAATCAGAAATAATGTTTCCTCTATAAGGAACCCAGCAAATCCTCATACTAAGTAAGCATTTAGCGACAGTGGAGAGGAAAACTCCCTTTTAACAGGAAGAAACCTCCAGAGGATCCTAGCTCAGTATAAGCAGCCATCCACCACGACACACACACACACACACACACACACACACACACACACACACACACACACACACACACACACACACACACACACACACACACACACACACACACACACACACACGCAATGTGTCTATGGTTACATTGTGATTTCTTAGTAAATATTCTATTTGGTGAGAGATAAACTTTATTGTATTTATCCTAGTGGATCTATAATTAAACTGGTAAATTAGTATTAGCACATCCAACGTCAAGGAAAGCAAAAAGTTATTATCAGGAGAGGGAGAATGTTTGTGGTTAGCAGCAGTGTGCTAGACGATGGCCCCTCCATGAGGCCACCACAGCTCAGCAGAACATCATTGTAGCTTCTTCTGGGGAGAAAAAGCAGAGAAAAAATAAAGTTAACAGCTGAAATTGCAGAAAATAATACAGTTAAAGAGCAGACTGTAGAAGAAAGTAGTAGAGTGTGAAAAGTGGTCAGTGTATCCTCCAGCAGTCTAAGCCTTTAGCAACATAACTACAGAGATAACTCTGGATAACGTAGCCTTTTTAGATGTAGGCATGTTGGAGGCAAGGCAAGGGAGAGCCGTCTTTACCGACTGTACACTCCACCTCCCTCTACTCCCCCACTTGTCCAGATCTAGGCTAACATCAGATTTTAACCATAGGATGACTATCAAATCAAAATGTTTTAAGCCTAGTCTTAAAAATAGACAAGGTGCCTGCCTCACGGACTAAAGTTGGGAGCTGGTTCCACAGGAGAGGAGCCTGATAGCTAAAAGATCTGCCTCCCATCCTATTTTTAGATGTTCTGGGAACCACCAGTAGACCTGCAGTCTGAGAGCGAAGTTATCGGTTAGGAACATATGGAACAATCAGATCACTGATGTATGATGGAGTTTGATTATTAAGAGCTTTATATGTGAGAATGGGGATCTTAAAATCTATTCTGAATTTAACAGGTAACCAATGTAGGGAAGCTAAGACAGGAGAGATATGATCTCTCTTTTTAATTCTCATCAGAACTCTAGCTGCAGCATTTTGGACAAGCTGAAGACTTTTAACTACATTCTGTGGACTTCCTGAGAGTAATGAATTACAGTAATCCAGTCTTGATGTATAATAAATGCATGAACTAGTTTTTCAGCATCACTTCTGGAAAGGTTGCTTCTAATCTTAGCAATATTTCGAAGGTGGAAAAAGGAAATCCTACAAACCTGTTTAACTTGGGATTTGAATTACATGTCCTGGTCGAAGACAACACCAAGGTTCCTTACTTTGTTCTCGGAGATTAATGTAATGCCATTCAGGTCAGGTGGTTGGCTAAGCAATTTCCTTTTCTGGATTTCTGGTTCAAAGATGAGAACTTCCGTCTTGTCTTGATTTAAAAGCAAAATGTTTAGAGTCATCCAAGTTTTTTTTGTCCTCAAGACAAGCCTGTTATCTACCCAACCGATTAGGTTCATCAGGGTTAATGGATAAATATAACTGAGTATCGTCAGCATAACAGTGGAAGTTTATCCCATGCTGTCTAATGATTTTACCAATTGGGAGCATATATATAGTAAAAAGAATTGGTCAAAGCACTGAACCCTGTGGTACTCCGCAAGTAACCCTGGAGGATGAAGACGATTTGTCATGTACATTTACAAAATGAAATCTGTCAGACAGGTAGGATTTAAACCTGCCTAGTGCTGTTCCTTTGATCCCTACAACCTGTTCGAGTCTTTCTAAAAGAACATTGTGATCTACTGTGTCAAAGGCAGCACTGAGATCTAACAAGACTAGAACAGACACAAGATTCTTATCTGAGGCCATGAGAATATTATTTGTAACTCTCACTAATGCAGTTTCAGTGCTGTGATACTCTCTAAAACCAGACTGAAATTCCTCAAACAGAGCATTAGTGTTTAAATGCTGACATACTTGGATGGCCACTATTTTCTCCAGGACTTTGGATAAAAATGGAAGGTTAGATATTGGTCTGTAATTTATTGGGTCATCTGGATCCAGAGAAGGCTTCTTAAGTGAAGGTTTGATTACAGCAACCTTAAAATCTTGTGGTACATACCCATTTACTAAGGATAGATTGATTATATCTAGAATGGGGGCAGTGACCAAAGGAAATGCATCTTTAAATAATTTGGTTGGGATTGGATCTAAAATGCAAGTTGAAGGTTTAGATGAAGCTAATATTTTTGATAACTCTGAAAGCTCAACTGGATCAAAATGGTTCAAACACAGATGAGGTTCTACAGTTACCTCTGAAGCTGCCTCACTTACTGAGGAAGAAGAAATCGCATTAGGGAGGATGCTAAAGATTTTGTTTCTAATAGAATTAATTTTACTTGTGAAAAATCCCATAAAGTCGTTACTGCTGAGGGCTAAGGGAATAGATGGCTCAGAGCTATGATTCTGTGTAAGTTTGGCAACTTTACTGAAAATAAATTTAGGATTATGCTTATTCTCCTCAATTAACGTAGAGAAATCAAGTCAGTGACTTGATGCAATTTGCTGGGTTCCTTATATAGGAAACATTTTTTCTGATTGGCTTAATGAACTGACCTGAATTGGAATGTTTATTATGTGAAGTGCCTTGAGATGACTCTTGTCGTGATTTGGTGCTATATAAATAAAATTGAATTGAATTGAATTGAAATAAGCAGTTCTAGTTTGTCGAAGCTTATTTTTATAAAGCACAAGACTATTTTTCCAGGATAGGTATGCCTCCTCATGGTGCGTAGAGCGCCATGTTCTCTCCAATTTCCTAGAGTTTTGTTTTAAGGCTCGTAAATGAGAATTAAACCAGGGAGCCAACTTCCTGTCCCTAATTACCTTCTTTTTTAAAGGGGCAACATAATCTAATGCCACATGTAAAGAGGAAGTAACATGATGAACTAAGGCATCAATTTGTGAGGGGCTAGAAATGAAAATATTGCCCTCTGCAAAATTCCTCTGAGATGCTGAGGACAGTAAAGATGGAACAGTTGATTTAAAAGATGCAACAGCGTTGTCAGATAGAGACCGACTATAGTGAAATTTACTGTCATGTCTCGAGAACTCAGTTATAAAAAACTCTAAAGTTATCAGAAAGTGGTCTGAGAGGACTGGATTATGTGGAAAGATCGTTATTTCCTCACACTCTGTGCCATAAGTCAGCACAAGGTCTAATGTATGATGGCAGGAGTGGGTGGAGCTATGTATTCTTTGGGTAAAACCAATTGAGTCTAAGATATTACTAGAGCTGAAACAACTAATCGATTTAATCGATTATAATCGATTATTAAAATAGTTAACAACTTTTTTAGTCATCGATTAGTTGTTTAATAATCACATTTTACCGCATAAAATCTATTTTTACCACAATCTGACATCGGTTACAATCTGTTCAATTTGCCGCCAGTGTGTGGCAGTAATGAGCCACTGATCTACCAGTGGAGCCGTAGAAGAAGAAACGAGCCAATAAGTACCCTCGGTTTTCATGATGTTAACACGTTACTGACGTGCATGGCTGTGAAAGATGGCGGAACATGAAGTAAGACAGAAGAAAAGCGACAAATCTGAAGAGAAACCCCGGACTAAAACATCACGGGTATGGGAGCACTTCACTTTAGATGCCACCAAAAAACGGGCGACCTGCAGAATATGCCAAAACCACCTAGCATGGCACGGAAGCGCGACGTCCCTAAGCGAGCACCTGAGACGGAAACATGTGGGGGCTGATGCAGCAGAGGAAGAGCCGGCCCGGTAAGTAACAGAAAATAAACAAGCTAAGTGGTCCATCACTACACGCAGGTCAAATTTGGGACTTAGTGTTTTAGCTGAGTTCGTTATAGTGGATGTTAAACATTGAATGTTCCTCATTCAAAAAGGACAACTCCCCAGAGAAAAATATACAGACGAGCTGTAAAACGCCTCACAACAAATTTTTATCAAAATAAATTATCACTGTATATTGTTAATTAATTCAAATAATATAATATTGATTTAGTGTTGTAGTGTGTGTGCTGCTTTATTTTATATGTGTACTTATTTCAGTCTATTTGTGTTTCTCATGCAGAAAAAAACAAGCAACGATGGACAGTTACCTGGGGAACAAGACACTCACCCCCCAGCAATGCATTCCACTAACCAACTCTATTCTAAACATGCTGATAAAAGACATGAGGCCACTATGCATGGTGGAAGGAGCAGGCTTCCAACTAATGCTAAAGCAGTTTAACCCAGGTTACTCCATCCCCTCCAGAACACACTTTGGTAAATTGCTGGAAAAGAAATACCAAGACAACATGAATCAAGTTAAAGATACTCTATCAGCCTTGGACAGCCAAATTGCCATAACAGCAGATATCTGGACAAGTGTGGCTAATGAGGCATACCTGGGCATCACGTGTCACTATATTGGAACTGAGTGGCAAATGGAATCCATCTGCCTTTCTACAATGCCGCTGGAGGACAGACATACAGCACAAAACATAGCAATGTGGCTTCAAGAAACACTAGAAAAATTTGAAATTAATCCAGAAAAAGTATCTGCAATTGTTCATGATAATGGTGCAAACATTGTAGCTGCTGCAAAACTACTGGAGGCGCAATTCGGCTGGGCCTCCATTAGATGCACAGGCCACACGCTGCAGCTAGTTCTCATCCCAGCTCTCAGTCATCCAGTCATTGCCAAAGCAGTTGGAGCTGCAAGATGCCTTGTAGAACATTTAAAAAAAAGTGAACTTGCATCAACCAAACTGAAAGAAAAACAACAACAAATGGGGACACCTGCACACACACTTATCCAGGACGTAAGTACTAGATGGAACAGTACATATCACATGATTAGTCGTCTGCTGGAACAACGGTGGCCTGTAACGGCAACGCTGTCAGATCCACATGTGACAAAATCCTCCAAACAGTACTTGGACCTTAAACCAGAACAATGGAGCTTGTTAGGAGAGCTTTCCACAGCTCTAGAGCCCTTTGATGCTGCAACTGAATACATGAGCGGTGAGAAATACACCACAATTTCCTCAGTGCCACCTTTAATTAAAGGGTTAGTTAAGTCAGTCGAAAATATGGATTTTGAAACAGTTGGTGCACAAGTCTTCCAAAAAACAGCTAAAGAGCAACTCGAACAGCGGTGGAGCAATGCGACCAGTTTTTCTGAGACTTCACAAAACACTGTCATAGTTAGTTCATCCCTGGATCCGCGTTTCAAAAAGCTCAAGTTTCTGTCTGCTGAGGACAGCTGTGCAAGTAAAGTTGAGGATGAAAGCAGTTGAAGCACTACAGCTGAAGCCTCTTGTTGCTGAGCGTGAGACAACTGAAAGCCCTTCTCCTAGCGACAAACCTGGTGCTTCACAACTTCGCGTTCACTCCCTTATAGACTCTGACACCAGCAGTGAAGATGAGGACAGGGATGCAGAGGAACCTGGTGTGAAAATCAGGAAGGAAATACTTGCTTACTTTGGAGAGAAGCCCATCCCCAAAAAAGAAAATCCTTTACAGTGGTGGAAGAAAAATGAGCCAAGATTTCCCTCTTTGTCAAGATTAGCTAAATCATATCTATGCATTCCAAGCACTTCAACACCATCTGAGCGACTGTTTTCTGCAGCAGGCAACATATGCACTAAAAAAAGAGCAAGCCTAAGCCCTGAGCATCTTGACATGTTGACATTTTTGCACTGTAATGCCAAGTTCTTTCTTGAATAAGCATGAACCTGCATTATTCTTTCTACTAGATGTTTTTTTTTTGCCTGTTCATCCCTAGTAGGTTCTCTATTGCAAATTTATTTTGTTTAAAAGCTTCACACTTAAGTAGACCGTGGATAAGGGGAATTAAAAATTGCACTTTAACCAAGTTGTTTTGAAGAACATTTGCACTTAACCTAAGTTTGCACTGTTACACTGTGTTTGTGTTCAGGTTTAGTCATAAAAATGTGAAATGCACAATTGTTAGTAAGCACTATTTTGCACTGTTTACCTCATTTTATACTGTGTTCAAGTGCAATAAAATAGATTGCAGCCAACTGCACAATTATTGTATGTTTTTCTTTTTCTTAACTGAAATGTATTCATCACTTGTATAGGTTAAATAGCTAAACAATAACAAACCGATTAATCGATTAATCGAAAAAATAATCGACAGATTAAATCGATTATGAAAATAATCGTTAGTTGCAGCTCTAGATATTACTAAAGGCTACATTGAGGCTATCATTTTCAATGTCCACATGAATGTTGAAATCCCCCACTACAATGACCTTATCAGCATTTAGCACCAAATCAGATAAAAAATCAGAGATCTGATCCAAAAACTCTGAGTAAGGGCCTGGTGGATGATATAAAACTATAAACAAGAGTGGTTTTACAGTTTTGCAATCTGGATTAGGAAAACTAAGAATAAGATGTTCAAACGAACTGTAACTATTAATCTGTAAGGGACTGATTAATAAGTCCGAATGAAAAATGGTTGCTACTCCTCCTCCTCGCCCTGTACTTCGAGCAATATGATGATTTAAATCATTTGAAGAAGTCGACTCGTTTAAGCTAACATAGTCCTCTTGCTGCAGCCAGGATTCTGTGAGAGAGAGCAAAGAGATCTGATTATCACAAATCAAGTCATTAACTAACAAAGTCTTAGAAAAATGGATCTAATGTTCAACAACCCACATTTAATTTTTCTAGTTTTCTGCTCAGTTGAACTTGTTCTAATATTTATGAGATTTCCATGATTTGCTTTATTAAGCCTGATATTTAATCTGTGTGATTTTGGCTGTGGCAGGACACTGTCTGTATGGGGTAGTGGGTGGGTAACAGTACAGAAGCTGCAGAGGGGTGTGTTAAACTACGACTCTGCTTCCTGGTCTGGACTCTGGGTTGTCATGGAGGACTAATAAAACTGGCCATGTTCCTAGAAAGAAGAGCTGCTCCATCCAAAGAGGGATGGATGCCGTCTCTTCGCATCAGACCAGGTTTTCCCCAAAACGTTTCCCAATTATCAATGTAGCCCATGTTGTTTTCGGGACACCAACTAGACAACCAGCAGTTGAAGGACAGCATGCGGCTAAACATGTTGTCACTGGTCCGATCAAGCAGGGGGCCAGAGAAAATTACGGAGTCCGACATTGTTTTGGCAAACTTACACACTGAAGCAACATTAATTTTAGTGACCTCCGATTGGCGTAACCGGGTGTCGTTACCACCAGCGTGAATAACAATTTTACTGTATTCATGCTTACCCTTAGCCAGCAGTTTCAGATAAGATTTAATGTTGCCCGTTCTGGCCCCAGGTAAACATTTAACTATGGGGGCTGGAGTCTCTAATGCCACGTTTCTGACTATGGAGCTGCCAATGATCACAGTTTGCTTGTCAGTGGGTGCATCACTGAGTGGGGAAAATCTGTTTGAAACGTGGACAGGTTGGTGGTGGCCCACGGGCTGGGTTCTATGCTTCCTGCGTATGGTCACCCAGCTGGCCTGAGGTCCCAGCTGTTTGGGTTCTGCTGGAGGATTGCTACGGGGTGGTTCTGAGCTCGTTAGCCCCGCGCTAGCTAAGTAGCTACGGCTGTTTACAGGCTTTTCAACAGCGGTGAGCCGGGCCTCCAATTCTGACACCCTTGCCTCCAAAGCTACAAAAATGCTACATTTACTACATGTACCATTATCACTAAAGGAGGCAGAGGAGTAACTAAGCATCTGACACCGAGAGCAAGAGATAGGAGATGGAGATGCAGAGGCAGACGTAGCCAAAGCCGTGCCGTCTTCGTATCTGGAGAAAACTGAGTTCTGAGTGGGAGTGAATTTGGTCTGCTATAAACTATAGTTGATAGTTTATATAACCCCATCAGACGCAATCTGTCGAGTCTACGTACCCTTATCGGAGACTCTCTTTTGGATCCGAGATGTCGGGGAGTCCGTGGACCCCACGGTACCGAAGTCTGTTGAGAAACCGCAGTATGATCAGGTCAGACCAGAGTAATCTCCAGGTCATGACAAACAGGTGGACTTGTGTGCGTCTATGGAAGGACTCTTTGGGAGTAGGAGCTGTGTCAGCTTTGTTCTGAATTAACCGTTCACTGTATCATCTGTAGCGTACAACAGGTTTGACAGCTTGCCAAAGATGCAATGTGAGCAGAGGCTTCCTCTGATGGCCAGTCAGAGTTGGGCTCAACTGAATCACTCAGGAAGTGATGCTGTTTTAATAATGGCCATATTTTGGTTTAATGACAAATCAGAACTTGCCCTGTAAAGGGGTTTTGTCAACAAACTCAGATACACCTCCCTCAGATATGAAGATGCTGATTTTGTGGATAAGAAAAATCTATGTGCAGTGACGTTAACTTTAACTTGCGTCATGGAGATATGGTGAGTGTGTCTTGTCCAGTCAGTGTGCTGATTAAATGTATGGGTCATATATTTCATTTCGTCCTTATTAATCTTTCAATGTAATAATAACATTCATTTCAACTTCAGTAATTTAAGCACAGATTAATCAAAACATTTCATTTAACCATATTGTCCATTTCATTATATGATTTAATTAAAGGGACTCTAAGGAAGTTTGAAGATTTTATGCCCGAGATTGCCACTCAGGCCTAACGCGTCACTGCAGCTTCAAAAGTAAGCTCGTGCATGAGGTGCACATGCTGTACGTGCACGCACCTTAACGAAAATAACAGCTGAGACAGTCCCGTGTGTGTGTGTGTGTGTGTGTGTGTGTGTGTGTGTGTGTGTGTGTGTGTGTGTGTGTGTGTGTGTGTGTGTGGCCCGGAGGACAGAAGAACACAGCAAATTGCTAAAAATAATGTGCCTCTGTCTCTGCAGCTGCACTTTCTTGTCGGCCGGCCGAACGTGCAGTGTGTGTGTGTGTGTGTGTGTGTGTGGCCTGGAGGACAGAGGACAGGAGAACACGCAACTAATTAATTAAATAATTTGGGTCTGTACCTTTCTCTTCAGCACAGCCGACAAAGGTTAATGCTGGGTCAGTCCTCCTGCATGCTCAGATCATTCCCTTCCCTTGCTTGAAAAATAGTTCCAAAATGAAAGATGAACCAAACATCTTTTTCATCCGTGAATTCAATGCCTTTCGGTGAGTCTCATAAAAATTTGGGCGTTTATTGTAAAAAATATATATCATTAATGTAAGAAAGAAATTCCAAATAACAAATTATGTGCACACCTGGAATCAAACCCAGGTCTTCTGCATGAAAGTCAGACATCTTACTAGGTGAGCTAAAGGGCCAGTGTAAAGGGCCAGTGACATTCTATCTGTAACATTTATATCCTTGATGACAGGTGAAACAACGTGAATCCAAAGAACGGTTTGTAGCAAAAATGGCTATTTTGTAGCTAATTTGCAGGAAAGATCTAGAAGAAAGTTCGACAGAAAGTAGCTAAGGGTCCTTAGAAATGTTGCTAGGTTTGTCACTAGGCGTTAGGAACAGCAACAAAGTCGCTGAGTTGGCACTGCCTCTCTCTCTGCTTCTAAAGCTACGGATAGCAAATGCTACGGGCTATGCCTGAGCGTGAACGCGCATGAAGCAGCCTGCTCGACCCGAGCATCTCTTTTTCTGTGATTTTACAGAAAAAAAGGCAATCACAGTAAAAATGCCAGGGCTCATTCTACAGTACCAGGGCCTTGCAGTAGAATGTATGAAGAAGAAATTTATTATTCCTATACATGTTTTGACTGTCAAACTTCCTTAGGGTCCCCTTAACTCATATTGTTCATTTCATTATATGATTTAATTATGCAAGCTCATCCTTCTTGTTCTGTGAAGCAAAGCAGTTTTAGATAAGAGGGAGCTTGCGAGGAACTTGGGCAAACAACAGTATCTTTCTTGGAGATTAAAGGCACCAGTTAAGACATATGTCTCCATATGACCAGATACTGAAGAGGTCAGACTGTAGGTGGAAAACTGACCATTTCTGGAGGCTACATATTACATTCGGCTAGCCTGACTTCCGCCGTCCTCTTCGTTTGACTCGCAGAATCACAAGATCCCTCAAGACTCCAAAGGTCACGGCTTATTTATGCAATTCGCCATTAAACCAAAAATAAGGAAATGGCATTGCTGCAGTACATTATTTTGAAAATTACTGGGGATTTTACACCAAAACCATATGTGATTTCCTGTCTAGCCCTATGTTAACTTCAGAAATTGACGTATTCCAGAAGAAGCTCATTGCAAAACTAGAACCCGATCCCATCTTTCACGGTGCGGTGCGACGCGGCAAGGCGTGCCACTTCTGGGACACATTTGGAAATTCCTGCAGCGTGGCTGGTATGAAACACTCCATAGACTTTAATGGATTCTATTTGAAGCAGTGACGTTCCGCTGCTGTTCCGCCCGCGGATGCTTTCAGTGTGAAACCGGGGTAAAAAGCTAATTGTGTCCAAATTAAATAAAGTCCACAGCTGCGCAGGGACTGCCCCCATACCCCCTTTATACCGCCATTGCATAATCTTTTGTAAAAAGAACACGATTATGCCACATTACCGCCATGGTATGAGCACTTTTTCAATGACCTAAAGCTCCAAACTGCCAGCTCGGCATTGCGGCAAATTGTCGAAATTGTTTTCTAAAGGAGGCTTTTAAATGAGAGAGCACTGTGCGTTGATTAGTGATGAGGAGGATGTACCCGGCATGTTGTTATGTGATGCAGAGGGAGTCTGACCAAGTGTCCATTTAGAACATATCGGGAGGGAGAACATGTTGACGAAACACAAATAGCCATTTAAATTATGCCTTGTTCTCTCTCTTACATCTTTGATCCAAATGATCACAACAGGCTTCTACATTTGCATAAAGGAGGTATAATTTCCTGCTCCTGTAGTTTAAACGCATTAGAAACATGACAAACGTCATGCTACAGTACATTTATAATTAGAAATTAAATTTTGGTTAATCAATAGTTAACTAATAAATTTGTGCGATTAATAATGGATAAAAAAAGTTTTGTCGATTGATGGTCCTAATTGTTACATTAATCAATGCTTTCTTTTGTCTTTTATCCTGTCCAGAACGTCCACATCATCATGTTTGGAAAAAAGAGGAGGTTCTGACTTACGACAAGCTCTCTAACCCAAAGACCACCTCTAGTTTGGACCAGGAGGAACAGCAGGAACTCTGTATCCATCAGCATGAAGGGCAGTTCTTTCTGAAGCAGGAGAATGTTACCGTCATGGGGACTTCACCTTGTGAAGAAACAGACAGGAGCCGGCCCTTTTGTCAGAATTCTACTGAAGCTGAGAACCAAAATCAGGATGGATGCAGGAATGAAACCTCCGAACCAAGCACCAATGAAGAACTGACACAAAGTAAAAGACGTCAACAAACCAAAGATCACAGAGGCAGTGTAGACAGTCAGAAACTAAAAAGGCCCAAGAGGGCTCACAGATATGAAAGACAATTTTCGTATCAACTCTATGGAAATTCTTTCAGTAACAAGTCTTTTATAACTGTTCAAATGAGAACTCACACAGATGAGAAACAGTTTACATGTAAAACTTGTGGCAAATACTTTTACAAGGCTAGTGATTTGACTAAACATATAAGAACTCACACAGGTGAGAAACCATTTACATGTGAGTGTTGTGGTAAATGTTTTACTAACAGTAGTATCTTGACTACTCACATGAGGACTCACACAGGCGAGAAACCATATGCCTGTAAAACTTGTGGGAAATGTTTCTCTCAGCCTAATGATTTGACTAAACATATAAGAACTCACACAGGTGATAAACCATTTATATGTGAGTCTTGTGGTAAATGCTTTACTAATAGTAGTATATTGAGTAGTCACATGAGAATTCACACAGGCGAGAAACCATATGCATGTCAAACTTGTGGTAAATGTTTCTCTCAGACTAGTGCTTTGACTAAACATATAAGAACTCACACAGGTGAGAAACCATTTGCCTGTGAGTCTTGTGATAAATGTTTTACAGACAATAGTAACTTGACTAAACACATGAGAACCCACACAGGTGAGAAACCATTTATATGCGAGGCATGTGGTAAATGTTTTACTAACAGTAGTAACTTGACAAATCATATCAGAATTCACACAGGTGAGAAACCATATGCATGTAAAACTTGTGGTAAATGTTTCTCTCAGACTAGTGTTTTGGCTAAACATATAAAAACTCACACAGGTGAAAAACCACATGCATGTAAAGTTTGTGGTAAATGTTTCTCTCAGAAAGGTAACTTGACTAAACACATGAAAACTCAACACGGGTGAGAAGTCTTTTCCGTGTTTGATCTGTAGAGAGAGCCACTCAACCAAACATTTTTTTTACTTCTCATGTAAAAGTTCACACTTGATATTTTATTCTTCAATATTTTTGTTTAGTGTTTTTCCTCACATAATTAACCTGACACAAAAAAATGAGAACTCATGCAGTTAAGGCGAAACTAGAAAACTGGTTTTGGATGAAGCCATGCTATTGGCTGAGGTTTTTAGACAAATGCAAGAGAACAACTGGTTTGTTTATTTTCTTTTTAATATCCACAACATATTTGTAGCTACATTATGTTAGAACATTGTAGAAAAAAAAGAAAAAAAAAAGCTTGGAAAAAGGTTTAAAGCTAACTTGTTTTACAGATTTGCCATTGTTTCTTTAAGAGTACACTTGCCTAGTTTGACACAAACAATATTTTCGGGATAAGCACTGGCAAAATAAAGAAACAGCCTCAAAGACATATGTAACAACTGTGGACTCCCAGTTTTTCATTTGGACAGTAACTTGAAAGGCAGTTTTTGTAATCTTCCAAAACATTAACATCTTGAATCTGAGGGTTCCTGGTACCAGGTACGCTAGCACTTCCAGCAACAAAGTCGTTCCACATATATGCTTAATAATTACTAATAATTATGAATTGCGAACTGCACATGTACATAATGAGAAGAAGCTTGTTTAAATAATGATGGATGTTTTCTACCTCAAAAAACACTAAATTCCAACAATATGTCATTAAGTATTAATTTAATATAAATATTAATTAATGAATTTAAATTAGAGCAACAGTGTTATTGGTATTGTTTAAATAATAGAGAATAGGTCTTTGGTATTGTTTTTTTTTTTTTTTTTTTTTTTTTTTTGCATTTTTAACACAGCTGTTTCCTCCTGTTCAAATGTTATTTATTTATGATGATTGTTATAGTATTATAGATTTGTTCGAAAATTCTGTTTTACATTTCATTGTTAATAAATTAGCTCCATTAGGAGTCAAATAAGTTCCTCTGTCTGATTTTACCCTTATTTTGAATAGATAAACATACACTCACCTAAAGGATTATTAGGAACACATCCCCTTCCGCAGATAGAGGCGAGTTCGACAAAGCAAAGCTGACAAGGACAATGGACCAAGAAAACATTGAGACAAAGACAGGGTTATGTACACAGGGGCAGGATGATTGGGAGATGAGCTGCAGGTGTGTGGGGAGAGAGAAACCTGGTGAAATCAATCTACTAATCAGGGAGAGGAAACTAAGCTGAGGAGAGGGAAATAAAACATGACCTATGAATAACAACCAAACCTAAAGACTAGAAAAACAAGACAACTAATGATCTAAGGAGGAAAGGAGAACTAATAAACTGGTGGGGAAGGACCAAGGAAGGAACCTGAACCAATGAAAACTACAGGGAAAAACTAGCTATATAATTACAAAGAAAACTAAAGAATAAGTGAACCTGGGAAACCTGGTGGGAGCTGGAGACAAGAAGGGGCACGGGAAGCTTAGGTACACATGAGGGGGGATCCTAGAGGGACACCTGGAGGGGTTGGAGACCTCAAGGGGCACAGAAACCTAAGGGGAGAACCTGGAGTGGGCTGGGAAACACAAGGAGGCACATGAGGAACACAAGGAGACACATAAGGGGAACCTAGAGGGGGGGGCTGGAGAACACATGAGGGGGACGCAGACCATGACACCCTGACAGGATGGTCGAGCCAATGACAAGAGTGGGTGTAGCACACAGGCTTACTACTGGTTGGTTAGGGAGTTGACGAGGCCAGCATGCCTCTTCCTCACTCCTTCACCACTGTTCATTATCACCATCAAGCACTCTGACACACACATAATTAATTTCATGTTTCTGTTGGACATTCACGTTGCATCGACAGCTCGTCTACTCAAGAACCACATGGACATTTGAGCGTGATTCAGGTGTTTTTTGATGATGATGATGGTGATAGCTTGTCCCGAACTTATACAAGTCTATGAACTCTGATAAGACTATGTAGTGAATCTTACTTGTGTGGACTGCTGCTGCAGTGTAATTTTTCTACTCTTGTTCTTTTAATACATGCTACTGTAACAGACGTAATGATGGAGTGTCCCTTTAAGACCATCTTTGTCACAGAGTAACAATGATGTAAGAAAACAGTGACATCTCCTTTTTGTTTTTAGTAGACCGGACTTGCATGCACACAGGTGGATATTATTTTGGTCTGAATATTTTTCTCCACTGTTACAGCCTGTCTAGGAGGGGCCAGGCCACAACATGAAGGTGGATTCCCATTTTCCACAGATCCCAAGTACCACACCACAGTTCGACTTGTATACAAGGATTTTTATTTACAAGTTTTAAAATAACTGAAAGCGAGGGAGCATAACTATAACTCAGGGTGAACCAAAGGCCAAAACAACAAACAAAACACCCCTAACTTAAATAATCATCTTACCTACAAAATAAAATAGAAAAAGAAATACAACCAAACTTACCTCCCTGAATACAAAAACAAGGGAAAACTGAATGAACAAATAAAATGGCAGGTTCACCCCTACTTTCCCCAGGTTAACGACAGGTCTTAACACAGCTGGATGGTGGCAGGTTGGGATGAGCAGAGAATGAGGATCAGCTGCAGGTGGTGTTGACATCCCTCTTAAAGGTCTGCTCCCATCAATTATCCAATCAGGACTCTTTCCAGGCCACTGGTTCACCAATCAGATGTGGGCACCTGCACTAAGAAACATTACGAATACAAAACAACTTACAACCTTTGGTTGTAACATCCACCTCAACTGAAGTGGTGTTATGGATTCTCTGTTATGTTTTAGGCATATTAAGACAGCAGCCGTCTAACCAGGCTTTGTAAGGTTGAGGAATTTCTAAGAAAGTATCATCACTGTGAATTTCAGAGTACCAATATTGGTGTTTATTATTAGTGGTTTGCTGCGTCATCATAAAATATAACATTACAGAACCTGTGGGAAATGTGTTCATGTGTGTATTGATTGGTGACCATCAGCTCCAGCAGCTGTATTTTGACTTGGAATCATTCACCTGTGTTACATCTACCCAGGAGGCAAAAACTGGAAATGTAAGCTGTTCTAGGACATTCCTGCATTTCTCAATGCTTGAGCCAATAGATAAAAAGTACATCCTGGAATGTGATTGTTTCTTTTCCTCTCATTCAGCAAGACTGTTGGCAGCTCAGGCTAACAATTGTGGAATTCATTCCGCCGTTTGGTAGTACTTTTGTGGTAATGGTCTGTCTTAAAAACGGGTATTGCACCATAGGCACAACAGAGGTGTCATGAGAACGTATATGATGTCCATTATTCAGCAAGTTCATTAATTTGTAGTATTCTATTTTTATACACACTCAACCAATCTACATTCATCTCCCGCCTCGACTACTGCAATGCCCTTCTAACTGGTCTTCCAGCCTGTACTGTTTTTTATATTTTTACATTTTTTGTTTTTGTGAAGTGCCTTGTGATTTTTATCTTGAGAGGCGCTATAGAAAAGCTCTTTTCTTCTTCTTCTTCTTCTTCTTCTTCTTCTTCTACTTCTTCTACTGTGAGGCTTCTTCAAATATGAGATTTCCATGTCAGTTTTTCATCTATTACTACTCTCAAAAATCTAAGAAACTTTCAATATTTACCACATCGATATACAAATGAACTTTTATATCTCTTTTCCTTTTCGTGAAACCCATAAACGTAGTTTTCTTTTTTTTATTATCTTTATTTCATTTAATAAAAAAATAACACAACAGATACTAAACAATGTTCATAAAAACACAATATATATTTGAATGAAAGGGAGCAGATAGAAAATTTAAATTTATTGATAATCTGTTTGTATCAAACCATGTTTTAACTTCAGCTATTTAATTCGTTATACTTTCTGATGAAGCTTTTAAATCATCTCCCAAAATGAAAACTTCTATATCATCAGCAAATTAAAAAAAACTGTAATAACTTTGACACATTCACAATATATTTAATATACAAACCAAAATGTTTTGGTCCCAACACAGACCCTTGTTGTGGGACTCCACATTCAGTCTTCATACAATCAGATATCTTACCAGCAA
Organism: Nothobranchius furzeri; assembly: GCF_043380555.1. NCBI lineage: Eukaryota > Metazoa > Chordata > Actinopteri > Cyprinodontiformes > Nothobranchiidae > Nothobranchius > Nothobranchius furzeri. Next base: position 91,798,717 of record NC_091742.1, on the reverse strand, counting down.
ACTGTACATAATGTTGTCTGTTATTAATAGCTACGTAACCACTTTGATAGTATTGTGCGTGTAATTTTAAAATTAAAATAGAATGATCTGGAGAAAATCAATATTACTTATTACTAACTAGACAATGTTCAGATGATTCATCAGTATCAAACAGCTAAACTTTGACTTCTGGACTTCTAGATGATTTTAGTTTTTCTCCATTCAGATGAAAGCAGCATAAAAGCTTGTGATAATTTCTTTTCATTTCTAGCAAACTAAGAAAATCAGTTTCCTCTTGTTCCTCAAAAACCTTCAACTGTGTGATTCCAGTAAAATCTACTCTGTCGATCATTTCTAGATCTTCAACTGTGTCTCTTTCCACTATTAATAGTCTCATTCTGTCACCTTTTGAACTGAAGCTGTGGTCCTCACCTGCATCTCTTTCTTAGTGTTGCTGTTCATGCTGTTCCAACTCCAGTCCAGCAGGTGGCGGTAATGTCATTTTACGCTGGTCACCAGCCGGCACATTATCCGGAAGTTGCTAGCAGCGTTAGCTTGTTGCTGGTTAGCAGCGTTAGCTTGTTGTGTGGGTGTGTGAGGTGAACCTCTGAGGCTCTGCAGCAACAATGTCTTCAGCTCGGTCTCTGAGAGAGTTTATCAGAGAGCGGCTAACTGCTGCTGCAGCAGAAATATTCTCCGAGTTTGAACAAACCATCGTCCGCTACGAGGAAGAGATCGATCGTCAGCGCAGACTGCTGGAGATCAGCTGGAAACCACAGATCAACTTACACAGAATAGGTATGAAACAGCAGCGGGACTCATGAGGTTTTACTGAGGACACAATCTCAGGACAGTCTGCTTGGGTCCGTTTGCTGTTCTGAAGCTTTTTGACACAACTGAGCTGAAATCAGGTGGTAAACTTTGTTCCACTTTAGAGAAATAAATCAATAACATTTCAGGGGTTTTAGGAAGTTTTTTCATTTTCAGGAACTCCACTAAATCCGTTTAAAAGAGACAAACTTTAAAGACTTGGTGAACGTTTCCAGCTGATGTTCTACAATCAGAGACTTGTTTAGAAGTTTCTGTTAGTCTGATCTGTTTGTGGACATTACCAAGTAAAGCTGTCAGCAGCTTCAAAGTGGAGATGATTCCATGAAAACATCTCAGTCCCGTTTTCATCAGAGACTGATGCATCTGAGGAACATCTGGATGTTTATGTCTCTATAAACTCACCTGTAGTACCTGTGTGTCCATCCCAGAAGTCAGTAAGAATCTAAATCAATGAATCTGAGAGATACTGAGTCCAGTTCTGCTGTGGGTCAGTCACACACACACACACACACACACACACACACACACACACACACACACACACACACACACACACACACACACACACACACACACACACACACCTGCTGTTCTCATCTCTGACTGTAGAACTGTGTGTGGTTGTTTGTCAGGTTAAGAGTTCATTATGTTCTAAAACATCTTCAGATGCATCAGATGATTAAAGTGAAGTGTGCTCTCTTATTGTCACATGATTCATCTTTTTGTTTGGTCTGTCTGTCCAGAACTCCCGCTGCATGATGTCAGCAAAGATGAGGAGGTTCTGACTGACCAGCAGCTCTGGAACCAGGAGAGGACCTCCAGTTTGGACCAGGAACAACCAGAACCTTTACAGGAGGGACCAGAACCTCCACAGATGAAAGTGGAGCAGGATGAGTCAGAACCTTTGCAGGTTCTAGAACAAGAGGAGCTCTGCATGAGTCAGGATGAAGAGCAGCTTGTACTGAAGCAGGAGACGGTTACCTCCCTTGTGACTCCTGCTGATGAGGACAGAGACCACCATGGACCAGAACCAGACAGACACCAGCTCCTTTTGTCACCGTTTCCTGAGGCCGAGTTCAGAGCTGCTGCTGCTCCAGGGTCCACAGGTGAGGGTGTGTGTGTGTGTGGAGGGGGGGGTCCTGTGTTATGTTACCTTATTGTGATACAGGGACTTTTAAAGCAGCACATTTCAGGCACATGGGCAGTCCAATTTGTATTTTTTTTAAATATTTTATTTACTTAGGATTTTCCTTATAACAGTGGTTCCCAAACTTATTTAGCCGCGCACCCCCTTCTATGTCCCGACCATGTCGACGCACCCCCCCCCCCCCAGCCCCCACATCGGGGCATGGCTCTCTCTCTCTCTCTATATATATATATATATACCATTACAATTTCCTTTGATTTCATTTTAAATAAATATTTAGAGTGTCCAGGTAGCACATCAACAATGCAATTTAACGGTTTTCTTAAAGTAGGAACGTTTAACCTGTGCGGCCAGAGCGCTCTCCTTCCTTCTGCTCTGCGTAAACCTGAGCTGGTCACCTACTTGTGCGTAATCAAATGTCTATAGGGGACAAGATATAGCCATGATGTTCACTTTTACCTCAGACCGACTTATTGCTGTTTTATGGTGTGGCTGAATCTGTGATCCGCTGCCACGCGGACTGGAATAACAAATGCTGCAGTAACAGGACTTGTGGTCAGGTTCATGAGGAGTCACTGGCTGGAGCGGACCCGACTCATCCCAGAAGCTAATATCTTAATTTGACCTTGAATGAAAAATAACCTCTTAAAAGTTTTTATCACGGTGGAGGCAGCGTTCATTTCTGCCTTCAGTCTGACAGCGGGCCGGAGTTAAAGCAGCGTGTGCGCTTATTGAATCTGTGTGTGTGTGTGTGTGTGTGTGCGCGCGCGCGGCACTGCCGCTCAAGTCACCGCGTCTCGCGCTATTTAAACCAATGTTGTAAAATGACTTCTGCCCAGCCCAGATGTGCTCACTTGTGCACCCGTGAGCCGTGGTTCAGCCGGAACGCGTCTGACCTCTGACAGACGCACTCTGAACTTCAGATCTTCAGCGCGCTGTCAATAGCCTGAATGGGAATCATTTCTTGTTATTTTGTTACATCTATAATGTTCTGTGTGTGAGGTTTACAATGTCAGAACACCTGCATGAGACAGGTGTTAATTACAATCTGCCAGAATGACTCGCCACCTTCAGATTCCTCCAGCACCGTTAAAAATGATCAAATACAGAACATATCGGCGTGCGCAGGCCAGAGTGCTGAAGCTCGGCGCATTGTTATTATGACGCTAGGGCACATGTGGAGGACACCCGCGCGCGCAAAAATATACTTGTTTTCAATTACATTTATTGGGCCCACTTACTTTTTCTGTGGCCCACCCACAAATGAGTTTCTGGCTACGCTAATGGTGACATATGACAGACTTCTCTGAGCTCTGCAGCCATTACACTTTTCACCTCGCGCACCCCCTAGTGGCAGCTCACGCACCCCCAAGGGTGCGCGCACCACACTTTGGGAATCCCTGCCTTATAACATACAAAAAAGACAATGAACAAGCAAACAAACATTGCCTCAGACACATGTTTATGTTTATGTTTATTTATTTGGCAGACGCTTTTATCCAAAGCGACTTACAATTTATAACCTATAGGGCATGTTGTGATCTGTGGGGGAAACCCGAGTACCCGGAGGAAACCCACGCATGCATGGGGAGAACACGCAACTCCATGCAGAAAGGCCGCAGCCGAGTTTCCAACCTGCAACCTTCGTGCTGCAAGGCGACAGTGCTAACCACTGCGCCACCATGCAGCCATGCATATTGCCAGTCAAATAATAAGCTGCTGGACAGAGACAGAGAGAAAGGTCATTGATGCAGGAATTAATAGACTTCAGTGATTTAGTCTCTTCTAAATATGTGTAACGGAATAGAGTGATGTAACTATCTAGAGTTGTATTTTAATACACTGGAAGTAGATCACTTTTTATAATCAGAAGAATAGGCTGTTTTTATCATCAGGGAGTTTAATTAAACACTCTGTATTGACTTTGAGACAAGAAAAGAGAGAGAGATGGGATCGTTTGAGAATCTTTAATTTCTTAATTATAAATTCTAAACAATCTACCAGGACTAACTCTGTGATGGATGAAAATGGATTTGGATGTTGTGTGTGTGTGTGTGTGTGTCTGGTTCAGACTCTCTAGGCTGACGTCATTGAATCTGGTAGTGTTTGTTATGACTAGATATCACGAGGCTTATAAAGTGATGACATGAGCCGCTATTTTGCCGTGTACGTACCCAGTGGGGGGCCTCCCAGGTAGATCAGAAAATGCCAGGTCTGGAGACCTCGGATGTGCGCTGGAGCTGTCGGAGCAGCGGTCGCAGCGTTTCAAAGCCCGTCTGAAGGGTCGACCCCGGTACCAATCGGCGGCGTCAGCAGGTGCTCTTATTTTGAAAGGATGTCGTCTGGTTGTTAAATGACGAAAATCTCCAACTTCACAGTTCTTAGTTTAAAGAAGAAAACACATCTGGCCAGGCTGTGCTTTTCTTTAGGATGACGGTGAATAGAACTGAAGTCAAAATGGAACTGACTTTAAAATGGCGTTGCCTTGTTTTATATCTCTGAATTGTTTTAAGTTTCAGTTAACGGGATTCGGACACTTTAAGTCAACACCAGATTCTCTTGCGGCAGCCGAAGGCTCTGATTGGTTAGAGCAATGTGTCATGCGTTTCTATGGAGATGAGGATCAGTCTGTCTGTGCAATAGTCCTGTTTCTCATTAAACATAAATCATGACATATTTATTTCACAGTTCATTCACTTGATTATTATTGATCAACATCTGTTTTGCTTAATTCTTTTAATCACAAATAAAGTATTTTGATTAAGTAAAAGTGTTCTTCTTCTCCTTCGGACTCTTCTCCTGGAATGTAAACAGTCTGAGGAACACCCGACCTTGGCTTTTATACACGGGTGTTACTGTGCACAGGGGGCAGCTGTGTGGAGCTGAAAACGATGAACTTCATAACCTTACATATCCCCCCTTTTCAAGGTCAATGTGGTCCTTCAAGAGACCACTTGGTCATTGAACAAACCCAAGTTATGAAGAATCTTGACAACAGAACCGGATGCGATCCCAAGGGAACAGCCATCTGTGGTGAGGTACGAACCCCACGCCGGAGAACAGTCTCGCATACTCCTCAGGAAGAACACAAGTCAGCAGGTTAATAATTATTCCCCATGGAAGCCATAAACGAAGCAACAGCAACTTTATATCCTCACGGGCAATAAAGCAAAGCAGGAGCAAGTCTTGTACGTATCCACGAACAGGGTAGTATTCCAATTAAAAATCGATTGTTGTATCCGCAGGCAGGGTAATATTCCAAATAAAAATCGAACTTTGAAAGAGTACTTATCGTAATCCACAAAAAGGGAAGAGCAGTTGACAGTAATCCCAACGAATGAGGTGTCCCATCAGCCATGCCGGAACCACAGTCGTCCAAGGCCAACGAGCCGGAGCACCACCCAGGAGTAGTCGATGCAGATGACGAGTCATGGATCCACCCCCAGGAAGCAGGATCCTCACAAGCTCAGCAGAGGAGAGAGAGCACAGTGTAGGCACTTCAATGTAGACACGACAAAAGTGCATTTCATGTCATCAAAGAAATAAAAAATAATAAAAACCTAACTCTATGAGTGCCTTATGTACTATGTGTTAGTTTTAAGTGTAATTACCCATTAAGTGAAGAAATGGATGCAGCCCTGTCTGTGTTAGATGCAAAAAGGGATGATGCGAGAAGCAGAAAAATGAAAGAACCCTAACTGGTATCAGTGAATCCTCACTGTAAACACACGCTGTCAGGACAGGGGCAAAATTGGTTATAGCCCCGTAGGATAAACCAAAGAATTGATAATCACAAACATAATATTCACTGTAAAAATCAACTGGTCAAAGGTACTATAAAAAACTGAAATGTAAATCAGTACTAAAATGTAAATCAGTGGTTAGTAATCATGTTCATGTTAATGTACCCCTAAGGAATTGTGATTAGTAAAGATGAAAAAAACAAAATTTTGGACAACAGTACTATGTGGCCTAACCCACTCACTGTTACCTGGCCGTTTACCTGACTCCAGGAGCCCACAGCACGTCCGTCTCAACACACCTTAAGTCTGCACGTGACGTATAACATGGAAGACAACCGTGCACTCTCACAAACAAACAAATTTGTGTTATCAGAGATAGAAATCTGTGGAACCAACGGGACGTATTTATCACCCCCCTTTTGAAGTCAGTGGATTGTTGTTGTTGGTATCGGCCAAATCTGTGGGACCCTTGTGCAGTTTGATATGGTCCTTGTGTACCCATTTGTAGACGGGCGCCTTGTTTTTGTCAGCGATCTTGATCTGATACACGACCGGAGAGATCTTATCTGTAATCAGGTATGGACCCGACCATCTGGGCAAAAGTTTCTTAGCCAGCTTCCCCGAGGTCGCATTATTGTTACCCGTTTTGGGAGCGAAAATGTAGTACCAGGCCTGATCACCTATATCGAGTTCGGAATGTGAGGCTTTCTTATCGTAATAAGTTTTTCTGCCTTCAGCTGACTTTTCCAGAGATGCCTGTGCGAACGAGAATGCTGCAAGCAGGTGAGTTCTCAGGTCCTGCAAGTATTGGCCGCTCGTACACGCCGGGGCTGTGTCGGACCGAACCGGTTGTTGATACAGCAGGTGAAGCGGTAGGGTCATCTGTCTGCCCGTCATCATTTCAAACGGGGAGACACCTGTAGACTCGTGAGGGGTAGCGCGTATGGCCATAAGGACCAACGGAAGTTTCACATCCCAATCTCGGTGGTTAGCTTTCACGTATTTTTTTAGCATGCTGATAACCGTGCGGTTCACCCTTTCGACCTGTCCAGAGGACTGGGGCCGGTGGCTAATGTGGAACTTAGCCTTGACACCCAACAGTTCCCAAAGATGTTTCATCACTTCAGAGGTGAAATGGGTACCCCTGTCCGAGTCGACCCTTGTGGGCAAACCGAAGCGGGCAAAAACGTGATTCAGCAAGAGGATCGCTGTAGTCTTAGCCGTGTCATCAGGTGCTGGCAAACATTCAACCCATTTGGTGAATGCGCAGGTGACAGTCAGTATGTTCTTACTTCCTCTGGTGGATTTGGTCAGAGGCCCCACCCAATCGAATTGCAAGTCCGACCATGGAGTGGTCGGCCCTTTTTCTTGTAGGGGAGCTCTGTGCGTAGGGTTGGACGGCTGAAACTGACAACAGCCCAAGCAACGCTCGACGTGGTCCGAGATGTCACGACGCATCCCCGGCCAATAAGCAACCTGGCACAGGGCACCGAACGTGGCCTTGACGCCTTTGTGACCGGCGGACGGAGAGTCATGAGCCTGCGAGATCATGCCCCTCCTCAGCGGTTTTGGAGTAACAAGGACAGGCGGCGAAGGAGGCTTGGCGGCGTGCATCAGCAGTCCTTCGACGACCCTCAGCGTGGACCGCACACGAAAGAGAGAACGAAGCTCTGGAACGGAATCAAGCTCGAAGGAAGTTGGTAGCTGGGTTTTAGGATCAGAAATGTACTTGATCATCCTGCTGATAGCAGGGTCCTGGGATTGAAGACTGACAAGATCGGTATCCGAATAGGCAGGTTGAACGGCCACCGCACCTTTGGGTGGTTCAGAGACGGACGCTTTAGCAGCCCGAGCTCGAGTAACAACACACACCTGGTTTTCATCAGGGAAAGACCACACATGTCCCTCAAGCCACCCGGGGTCGAAAACCCACAGGGGACCATCGGTCGCGCCCTTTTTGGCCAAAGAGTCTGCAAGATCGTTCAACTCCTTTTCAGGACCGGGTGCGCGAGAGTGACCTTTGACTTTACGCCAGTAAATGTGCATGTCAAGTGCAGTCACCAGAATGTCACACGCCCTGAAGAGGGCCTGATTTTTGACGGGCTTCCGGCTAGCGGTCTGGAACCCGTTACTCTTCCACGTTGGTAGATGACATAAGAAACTGAGACGCGCGTAGTCCGAGTCAGTGCAAATCACCAGTTCACGGAAGCCACGGTCCCTAGCGCTATGTAGCGCTATTACGATCCCCGCTACTTCAGCATACTGTGAGGTCTTCTCACCCAGAGAGTAACATCGGGACTCCCTGCGGTCACCGTCTACCCAGACGACACCCACGCCCGCACTAGGCGCAGAACCGTGCCGAAAAGCACTGCCATCCACGTATACGGTCGGTAAACCCGCACAGTATGACTGGTCGTAGTAGTGGTGGTTGTGGTTTAGAAGAGCCTGAGGGGGCCTGGCTGGCGGGACTGACGCGATGGCGTCGTCCGAGCAATGTTGGCACACAGCCAAACCCATGCCAAGAGGGCTACGTCGGTTCTGGGCGTAGCGCACCTCGATGTCAAAGCTTTGAAGAGCCAGCAGCCACGAAGCGATTCGAGAATTGGTCACCACACCATCTCTGATGTGCTGACTGTTAAGGAAGGTCACCGGCTGGTGCTGTGTCTCAATGATGATTTTCTGTCCGCCAATGTAGTTCGCAAAGTACTTAACTGCCCACATGGTGGAAAGCAAATCCTTTTCACAGTCCGAGTATTTCAACTCAGGTCCAGTCAAGAGCTTACTAGCATAGGCCACGACACGCCTATCGCAGTCATGAACCTGGTAGAGACCAGCACTCAAACAGTGAGCTGAGAAACCAACCTCAAGGTGGAACTCCTTGTCACAGTCGGGGAGCGCCAAGCACAGAGCCGAGCACATCGCGGCCTTCAGGTCATCCATGGCCTGCTGGTGCTGCTCCGCCCACTCGAACGCCACATCCTTCTTCAACAGATTAGTCAGAGGTCGTGCCAACTCAGCGTAATGTTCCACGAACTGACGCAAGTAGTTGCAGACCCCCAAAAAGCTGCGAAGTTCGGAGACGTTCGTCGGAGGTGTGATGGTGGCAACACCCTGAATCCTGCCAAGCTGAGGCTGCACTCCCTGTGGTCCCACAAGGAGGCCAACGTACTGAACTTGCGACCTGCACCACTGTCCTTTGGCGAGAGAGATCTTTGCACCTGCCGCCGCGAGTTGACCCATGACATGGTCCAGCTCGGCCAGGTGGTCATCCAATGTACGCCGACGAATAAGAATGTCGTCGACATAGATGAGGGTCCCACGCTCTCGAGCATCGGGGCATGCCTTGTTCAAGAAGATGTTGAACTCAGCTGGCGAGTTGGAATAACCAAAAGGACACCGGGTGAAGGTGTACTGCCAGTTGGCAAAGGAGAAAGCAAGTTTGTGTTGGTCCGATTCGTGGACGGGAATCGTCCAAAATCCAGACGCAATGTCAAGGGTGGAAAAGTACTTAGCATCTTTCACTTTTGGAAGCTCCTGCTCCAGGCGTGCCATAGGCCACCTAGACAAGGGGACCTGTTTGTTGAGTTGCCGGTAGTCAATGGTAAGTCGCCACTTATCATTAGGCTTCAGTACCGGCCACAACGGAGCCGAGTAGGTGCTGTTGCAGGGTCGAATGACCCCGTTAGCCAAGAGGCTGTCAATGATTTCCTGGACCGGTTCTATGGACGCCAGGGGAATCTTGTATTGCCGCACAAAGGACGGCGGTGCATCTGGCCTGGTAGGAATCCGGACTTCATGGATAGTGGTCAGACCACAGTCCAAGGAGTCAAGTGAAAGAAAATCCTGGTACTTTAGCAAAAGTTGTCGTAGCTTGTCTCGCTCGACATCGTTGGTGAGGGCATCTGCTTGGTCTATGACCTTCTCAATCTGTGACAGAAGTTCCGGGGGTCTACCCGGTGGCTTCGAGAGTGGTGGTGAGGTCAAAATTGCATCCCCCCGCGAAAGACTTGCCACAGAAGGGCGTCCGCCTGTGTCAGGCCACGGTTTGTACGGCTTTGGCTTCCTCACACGTGCAAACAGTTGTCCGGACGCACAACTGATTCTAGCGTCAAGGCGTTGGAGACAGTCCAACCCTATGAGCATGGGCATCCTCATCTCCTCGCTGATGTACACGAGGTGTTTAAAGGACATGTCTCCTATCGAGATGTTGACCTCAGTCGTCGCAGCCGCGGACGAGGGAGCGCCATAGAAATCGTCAAAATCCTTTGGGCCCGAAATGAGTGCGGGGGGTGAGATGTCCTCCCCCCTTTGTTCGCACATGCTGCTGTAAAGAGCTCCGCTGATGAGCGAGATGTCCGCTCCTGTGTCTAATAATGCGACACAGCGATGTCTCTGATTTACAGTGACCTCCACTGCGGGCCTATTAGATCCCTTTCTCACGACCAGAGGTGCAAGCAAAATTTTTTCAGATACGGCGGTAGCAGTAGTGGTACTGCGGTCGTCATCTGCGGGTTCATCGCCTAACATCGCCACGGATGGTACGACCGGTGAGGTGTTGTCGCTTTCCTTTGAGGTGTTGTTGTTTTCTTGTGAATCAGAACCTGTGAAAACATCAGCCTGCAGCATTTCAGTCTCATTTTGCGGCTTCTCAGGCAAACACGGAGTCTCTGACCGGGTCGCCTGAGAATCACGCACAAATTGTTTGACGCCCTCGACGTCTGTCTGAAGATTGCAGATCATGTTCATCATGTTAGTCATCATTGGAAGGAAAGTGTTTTGCATCATTGGCAGGAGAGCGCTTTGCATCGCCGCCTGAATTTGGGATGTTAATTGCATCGTTTCCTCTGAGTCCATTTTCTAAAAATAGTAAATAGTCTTTTATTATTTACTAATTTACTCTTCGATTTCGTTTCTATTTAGATGTTTATTTAGAAACAACCTTACCTGTAGACTTATTAAAGAATTAGTTACAGGGAAGCTTGGCTGTTGAATGAATATTTTGGGCAAAATTGTTCAATAATGCCAAAAATAACATTGTCTTTTCACCTATCCAAGATGGCAGGTCAAGCTACGTGTCGGGCACCTAAGATGGCGGGTTGTCGCGCATGCGCTGTCCGTCACTCGGTGTTCCCCCCTGTAGCACGAATCACGATTCTAAACACCGGAATGTTATTTAGAACCGCCGCTAACGTTACCTAAAAGTACTCCGTACCGAAAGGTTTAGCGGATTAAAGGACGCAGAATCGCTGCGTCGGAATGGCTTGAAAGCTTCGCGGGACGCGTTCCCGAGCTTCTCACCGAGAGTGGCTAGTTAGCTCGTCGGCTAATGCTAGCGAATGCCCTGGAGCGACCAGGGTCTTAAAAGTGCCCGATCAACCAACGGGCATCTCGCTCCGTGGATAAAAGGGTTTCAACAGCGTACGCAATCTGGATGCAGTATCGCTCTACGGTACATAACCCGACTTACAGCGTTTACCTAGCAAGTTAAGCTACGGTAGGTGCTAACGAGTATTCCGACAAAGAACAGAGCGGATCAGGTGCTTATTGAACGGAAATAAATTTCCGACGGAGTCCTCTGTCTCCGATTACACAAATGGATGCACACAGTGTCACAAACACCGCGACAAACAGTAAACAGACGGTTCCAACGTATTAAAACAGGATAAATGTTTACCCTCAAATGTAGGCCTCAAAATGGCCGTCAGCACACGTCAGCACTTAAGGTGTTTTGATGAAACAGCGCCTCCTGTTGGAGGGTGATGTATGTGCACCCCCCTTTCTGAGAAGCTGAATGAGGGAAATGCTCGCCTTTCCTCTCCCTGAACTCCCTGAACTCACACACTGGACAAAAAAAAATCCCACAATATGTCTCAAAATCGGCACAAAGTGTAATAAACTGTGCAGATATCATGCTAGGCTCGCCACTTGTAATGGAATAGAGTGATGTAACTATCTAGAGTTGTATTTTAATACACTGTAAGTAGATCACTTTTTATAATCAGAAGAATAGGCTGTTTTTATCATCAGGGAGTTTAATTAAACACTCTGTATTGACTTTGAGACAAGAAAAGAGAGAGAGTTGGGATCGTTTGAGAATCTTTAATTTCTTAATTATAAATTCTTAACAATCTACCAGGACTAACTTTGTGATGGATGAAAATGGATTTGGATGTTGTGTTGATGCGTCTGTGTGTGTGTGGTTGGTTCAGACTCCTTAGGCTGACGTCATTGAATCTGGTAGTCTTTGTTATGACTAGATATCACGAGGCTTATAAAGTGATGACATGAGCCGCTATTTTGCCGTGTACGTACCCAGTGGGGGGCCTCCCAGGTAGATCAGGAAATGCCAGGTCTGGAGACCTCGGATGTGCGCTGGAGCTGTCGGAGCAGCGGTCGCAGCGTTTCAAAGCCCGTCTGAAGGGTCGACCCCGGTACCAATCGGCGGCGTCAGCAGGTGCTCTTATTTTGAAAGGATGTCGTCTGGTTGTTAAACGACGAAAATCTCCAACTTCACAGTTCTTAGTTTAAAGAAGAAAACACATCTGGCCAGGCTGTGCTTTTCTTTAGGATGACGGTGAATAGAACTGAAGTCAAAATGGAACTGACTTTAAAATGGCGTTGCCTTGTTTTATATCTCTGAATTGTTTTAAGTTTCAGTAAAGGGGATTGGACACTTTAAGTCAACACCAGATTCTCTTGCGGCAGCCGAAGGCTCTGATTGGTTGGAGCAATGTGTCATGCGTTTCTATGGAGATGAGGATCAGTCTGTCTGTGCAATAGTCCTATTTCTCATTAAACATAAATCATGACATATTTATTTCACAGATCATTCACTTGATTATTATTGATCAACATCTGTTTTGCTTAATTCTTTTAATCACAAATAAAGTATTTTGATTAAGTAAAAGTGTTCTTCTTCTCCTTCGGACTCTTCTCCTGGAATGTAAACAGTCTGAGGAACACCCGACCTTGGCTTTTATACACGGGTGTTACTGTGCACAGGGGGCAGCTGTGTGGAGCTGAAAACGATGAACTTCATAACCTTACATATGCGAGGAATGGAGTCCAAGCGTTGGCAAACATTCTCATTGAACACTTTCTTAGGGATATGAGTCTGTCCATTTGTATTAGGGACAGCATATCGGTGATCCATCCTTGAAAGCTGGGGGCAGAAGAAGACTTCCATTCTTTCAAAAATTAAGCGTTTGGCGGCAGCCATTCCCACTTCCAGAGGTCTCAGCATAGATGCAGGGAGGTCCTTGACTGTCTTTGGGATGCCAAAAATGGCAAGTCCCGCATCCGGTCGAAGAGGTGTCTTATAGGCCTTAGAGTATCAGTCAAATATTTTACACCAAAAATTTGCTAGCAAAGAGCAAGACCAGAAAGAATGAGATAGTGTACCATCAAAAATTTTGCATCTGTCACAAATTGGTGAGACAGGGGTAAATTTTATGCAACCTGACCTTAGAATAATGTAAACGATGAACAATTTTGAACCGTATGAGCTGGTGTCTGCTGTTTACCGAACATGAATGAATTTTAGACAAATACTCATCCCACACAGATTCAGGAAGTTCCATACCTAACTCCTCCCTCTAGGCATTTCCTATCTCATTTGTGCTTTTATTACAATGATCCTCAAACATGCAGACAATTTTTGAAATTGTTTGGAGTCAGGAGAGCCTATAAGAATTTTTAAAAAGTCATGCTCTGCTGGGAGATGTTCAAAATGCCAAATTTTTGATTGAATACATTGCCTAACTTGTAAGTAACGAAAAAAACTTGAATTGGATAGGTCATACTTTTGTTTCAGCTGTTTAAACGATGCAAAATTCCCATCCAGATAAAAGTTTTCTGTCGAGGCTAAGCCCTTCCTTCTCCAGTCTCTGTAGCATTCGTCTGACCACTGTTACGACCTAAACCCAGGTCTAGGATCCCGGGAGGTCTAACACAGGAATGTGACCGCAAAACGGGGAGCACTACACCAAATCACATTCGACAAAACAAACCTTTATTAACAGAAAGCGTCCCTACGGGAGAAAACGACAGCACAGAATGATGAAGACAAAAATTATATTCCACAAATGTTCTAACTGAATATGGCCCTTAACCTGTCGGCCTTAGCATGTGTTTATCTGTGCCGAAACTGGGGATTCATCCAGAGAATCAATATACGAGGCCTTACCAGAAACAAAGGGGGAGCAGATTCAACCAGACAGTAATCACCCTCCACAACGTAACGACACACGGAAGTGAGAACATACGCCTTTCCCTCAAGTTATGTCCAAACCGTCTGGATAATACCCTCGAGCCTCCAAAGTTCCAAGAGAAAAGAAAACCCTTTCCTCCTCTCTCCTTTCCTGCTCTCTCCTTCTCCTCCTCGCTCGCTTGTGAGCGTGATGATTTTATGCGCTCCAGTTGGAGAATTCCTGATGGTGTTCAGCTGTGCAGAGGGAGGCCGGACGCTCTCCACGATGCTGAACCGGAGTAGTGCAGAGGAGGCTGGGTGCAGGCACACTCTATACTGGAGGGAAATCCAAGGCTCGTAACACCCCCTTACCTAAAAAGAAAAAGATGGGAAGTGAGAACAAAGCAAAACCCCATCTTTTTACAAAACTAAATGTAACACACCAGAAAAATGGAGCGGAGGTTGAGTCCCCGCCAACTACCTGACCGAAGCTAACTAAAATTAAACCTAGTCTTCATGCGGACCATGGGTGGGCAGATTAAGCACATTGCGTAACACACAATAAAAAACCAGCAAAGAGAAGGATAACCCAGCTCTTCCTGGGGTGCTCCCGAGAAGGCGCGAAATGCCAACACTAACCCATTTGCCACAACACTACAAAAACAATAAACAGATTGATTCCTAAAAAGGAAAAAATCTCTAGAACCTGTCCAGGGGATCTTAACCTTCTGGATAACAAAATGGGTGTTACTGTTTATTAAAAGATCGAGACAAACAGTCAGCGATTACGTTCTCTGATCCCCTTTTGTGGCGGATCGTGAGGTTGAAGTCCCGAAGGAACAGGGCCCATCTCATCAGACGCTGGTTTTGGTTATACATCCGAGATAAAAACACCAAAGGATTATGGTCAGTGTAGACCAGCAATTCATGTCCAGTACATACATAAACTTCAAAGTGCTGGAGGGCTAAAATCAGAGCTAGTGCCTCTTTCTCAATGGTTGAATAGTTCAGATGGCAGGAGATGAACTTCTTCGAACAATAGGCGACAGGATGGTAAATCCCGGCACCATCTTCTTGCAATAGGATGGCTCCCATCCTAGCATCACTAGCATCCACCTTCCTGGAAGGCCTTAGAGATATCTGGAGCCAAGAGAACCGGGGCGATGCTCAGTAAACGCTTACAGCCTTCAAAGGAGGCCTGGGCAGCATCCGTTCATAAAAAGGGGACCTTAGGAGACAGCAGAGAGGTTAAAGGTGCCACCACTACAGCAAAGCTTTTGCAAAAACACCTATAATAACTCGTCATTCCAACAAAACGCCATTTGGATAAGCTGTTACGTTTTGGTTTAGAGTTAATCTTTTTTGTGGTGTAGATCTCCCTTTTATTCCTCACGCACATAAGTGACCAAAACAAAGCAGCATGGAAACACTCCGTCTCCAACCACCTCTCAGGCAGCAGCCTGCACTCCCAAGTTCTACACGTCACCAGAACATAACCAACCACAACACAATAAAAGCAGTGTTATACAAAATGGAAGGCCTGTAGTGTTTATTCTCTTACAGTAAGAATTTATCCATTTTTTTGAGGAATTTATCTATCTCCCACTGGAGAGCAGAATAAAGAGAGAGGTGAAGAAGGTCATACAAAAGCCAGCTTGAACAAGTGAGTCTTCAGCTGCTTTTTAAAGGAGTCCACTGATCTCAGGCTCAGGGGTAGAGAGTTCCAGAGTCTGGGGGCCACAGAAGCAAATGATCTGTCACCTTTGGTCTGTAGCCTGGTGCTGCACAACCAGTAGGCTTTGATCACTGGACCTCAGGGACCTGCTGGGGGTGTAGGGACTAAGAAGATCACCAAAGTAAGATGGTGCTTGCCCATGTAAGGCCCTATAGACCAGAACCAGGATCTTGAAATGAACCCTGAAGTTGACTGGCAGCCAGTGAAGCTGGAGGAGAAGCGGGGTGATGTGGGTGTGTTTGGAGGACTTGGTCAGAAGCCGAGCACAGGCATTCGGAACCACCTGTAGACGATTCAGGGAGGTTCTGCTCAGACACGTGAAAAGAGAGTTACAGTAGTCTAAGCGTGAGGAGATGAAGGTGTGGATAACTGTCTCAAGTTCAGAGCGAGACAGAATGGGACTCAGCTTAGCAATGTTCCTGAGATGGAAGAAGGAAGAGCCAACCAGAGAACTGACATGAGAATCCAGGGTGAGAGCTGGGTCAAAGGTCACGCCAAGATTCCTGACAGAAGGTTTGGTGTGAGAAGCAAGCTGACCAAGAGTCTCTGACTTTGGGAACCAGCTTGTCTGGGGCACAGATGAGGATCTCAGTCTTATCTTCATTCAGCTGAAGAAAGCTCCCAGCCATCCAGGTTTTGATAGAGTCTAAGCAGGTGTGTAACAGCTGCAGCTTAGACATCTCATGGGGCTTAAAGGAGATGTACAGTTGGATGTCATCTGCATAAAGATGGTAGGAGATTCCTTTGAAGGAGCTAGGGTTGTCATGGTAACCGGTGTAGCGGTAAACCCCGGTAAAAAAGTTGACAATAATAATAACCGTCTTGTTTTAAAAAAAAACTATATTATCTCGGTGGATTACCGCGGCTGCGTTGTAGGCGCGGTGACCCTTACCAGCCACCATATCATCTGCTGAAGTTGCTGGCGGCACATGTGCACTTTGTTGTTTACAACCAAAACTTTCTTGAAGCTAAAGCTGAAATAATGGCCAAAGGAGGAGACAGCAGCGCTCAGGACATTTATTATCCCTCAAAGAAGACAAAGTCGGAAGTGCGGGCATCTTTTGGATATTTGAAGAATGCAGAGGGACAGTTGATACAAGACGGCTATCCTGTTTGCAGCACATGCAGAAAAAGTGTCTGTGAAAGGCAGCAACGCTTCAAATCTCATGACACATCTGCGTGACCATCACCCACAACTCTACAGTCAACGCAAGGCAAGCTAACGTTAGCTTTTTAGCTGAAATGCGTGATCCGAGGATTTGGGTTGAGGGAGAATGCAACGAGTCGCTATATAAAGCAGCCACAGCGCCGCTACCTGCATATAAACTGTGTCACGGACGCCGCCATATTGAAATGACGCTATGCATTACGGGGCTCCCAGGGGCAGATAAGAGTTGGTCTCTCTCCGAGAATAATTATGAATTTAACAATGATTACTGCCTGATGACATTTTCCCCACATCTGCAAAGCTCACTGGAACACAAACCGATGACAATATTTTCCTGATATAGGGTTTATTACTCAAGTAAGGGCAAAAAAGTATCTGATTAGAAGGCTACTTGAGTACTGAGTATCATCTGATCTAATATTTTTAAAATGATGACATCAAACAGACAAAACATAAGATGTTATGGGCAAATATTGGTATTTTAAAGACTAAAGGGGAAAAATGTAAACAAATGAACAACATAATTACAAAATAACACATTTTAGGCAAAATTTAGACGCAAACTGAGGACAATATTTTCCTGATATACAGGATTTATTTAGCTGTCTCAAAATGTAACACGTTTAGAAAAGTACCACGATAATAATGAAAACCGTGATAATTTTGGTCACAATAACCATGAGGTTAGATTTTCACATCGTGACAACCCTAGAAGGAGCTCAGGATGTGCTGAAGAGGAAGCAGATAGAGTCAAGTCAAGTTTATTTATATAGCGCCAAATCACGACAAGAGTCGTCTCAAGGCACTTCACATAATAAACATTCCAATTCACAGTTCATTAAGCCAATCACAAATAATGTTTCCTATATAAGGAACCCAGCAAATTGCATCAAGTCACTGACTAGTGTCACTGACTATACAGCAATCCTCATACTAAGCAAGCATGCAGCGACAGTGGAGAGGAAAACTCCCTTTTAACAGGAAGAAACCTCCAGAGAATCCTGGCTCAGTATAAGCAGCCATCCACCACGACTCACTGGGGATCGAGAAGACAGAGCAGGCAGACACACACACACACACACACACACACACACACACACACACACACACACACACACACACACACACACACACACACACACACACACACACACAAACAGACACACACACACACACACACAAGTAATGTGTCTATAGTTATATTGTGATGTCTTAGTAAATATTGTATTTGGTGAAAGATAAACTTTATTGTAATTATCCTAGTGGATCTATAATTAAACAGATAAACTAGTATTAGCACATCAAAAGTCAATGAAAACAAAAAGTTATTATAAGGAGAGGGAGAATGTTTAAGTGGTTAGCAGCAGTGTGCTAGTCGATGGCCCCCTCCATGAGGCCACCACAGCTCAGCAGAACGTCATTGTAGCTTGTAGGTGGTGGAGGACCTAAACTTTATTTTAGCCCTAGTTATAATTTTTACTAAAAGTCGGACAACAAACCTGCCTGTTTTCATTTCTGAAAATGTGCGGCTATGTGTCAGGTTCATTATTTTTCAAAACATCTTTAGATGCATCAGATGATGAGCAAAATGTGCTTTCTTATTGTCACATTAATCAGCTTTCTGTTTGGTCTGTTTGTCTGTCCAGAACTCCCACTGTATGGTGTCAGGAAAGATGAGGAGGTTCTGAATGTCCAGCCGCTCTGGAACCAGGAGAGGACCTCCAGTTTGGGCCAGGAACATCCAGAACCTTTACAGGAGGAATCAGAACCTCCACTGAGGCAGAACAGTTTTAATTTCATGGGTACTTCTCCTTCTGAAGAAACAGACAGCTGTAAACCAGAACCAAACAGGAACCAACCCTTGTGTCACAGTTCTACTGAAGCTGAGAACCAAGATCAGGATGGATGCAGGAATGAAAACTCAACACCAAACAGCAATCAAGAATTGACACAAAATAAAAAAATGCCCAAAAACCAAAGATCACAGAAACCTGTAGATGGTGATAAGCACAAGAGGGCTCACAGACAGGAGAGACTATTTTCATGTGAGCTTTGTGGAAAATCTTTCAGTTACAATTTTCTTTTAAATATTCACATGAGATCTCACACAGGTGAGAAGCCATATCCTTGTAAAACTTGTGGTAAATGTTTTTCTTACAGCAGTGACCTGTCTCGACACATGAGAACGCACACAGGTGTGAAACCATATCCTTGTAAAACTTGTGGTAAATGTTTTTCTTACAGCGGTGACTTGACTCGACACATGAGAACTCACACAGGTGAGAAGCCATTTCCATGTAAAACTTGTGGTAGATGTTTTACTGAAAGTTGTGACTTGACTCGACACATAAGAACTCACACAGGTGAGAAACCATTTCCATGTAAAACTTGTGGTAAATGTTTCTCTATAAGAGGTAACTTGACCATTCACATGAGAACTCATGTGAAAACAACAAGTGAAGAGAACAAGTGAAAGTCTTTTCCATTTCTGATCCAAAGGAAATTCTGCCAGACATTTTCCTTAAAGGCACATTATGTAGAACATTCTTTTGTTTTGAAAGGAGAAAAACTGAAAATCCCCGCAGCCAGCTGGATATGAAATATGTTTCAGCATAACCTTCCTTCCAAAATGCCTGAAACTGGGGCTGCAACTAACGATTATTTTCATAATCGATTAAGCTGTCGATTATTTCTTCGATTAATCGATTAATCGGTTTGTTATTGTTTAGCTATTTGACCTATACAAGTGATGAATACATTTCAGTTAAGAAAAAGAAAAACAAGAGAATTGTGCAGTTGACTGCAATCTATTTTATTGCACATGAACACAGTCAGCAGTGTAAAATGAGCTAAACAGTGCAAAATATCAGTCCAGAATAATTTTTTGGCATCAAAATATAAGAGGTAAATTCCATAAAAAATAATGTAGACTCTAGAATAGAGTTTGTAAGTGGTATGCATTGCTGGGGGGTGAGTGTCTTGTTCCCCATGTAGTTGTCCATCGTTGCTTGTTTTTTTCTGCATAAGAAACACAAATTGACTGAAATAAGTACACTTATAAAATAAAGCAGCACACACACTACAACACTAAATCAATATTACATTATTTGAATTAATTAACAATATACAGGGATCATCATTTATTTTGACAAAAATGTGTTGTGAGGCGTTTAACAGCGTTAGACAGTAAAACAGCCTTTTAATAGTAAAAAAATGACTTTCTGAATTTCTCCTGGATTTAAAAATTGAAATCGTACAACTATGCCGCGTTATATTCACCTGGACACAGCTCGTCTGTATATTTTTCTCCGCAGAGTTGTCCTTTTTTGAATGAGGAACATAGTTATGGGTTTGTGCAGTTTTTCTCTTAACGAGAACATTCTTATAAACAGACGTGCTAAATTTGGCAAGCGTATGATACACAACACGGAGGAGATTCACGATTGCATGTAGTCAATCAGAAGTAGAACACCGTAGACTGGCGCGGAAAAAAAACAAGTTTAACATCCACTATAACGAACTCAGCTCCCAAATTTGATCTGCGTTAGCTTGTTTATTTTCTGTTACTTACCGGATTCACCGGACTTTCCTCTGCTGCATTTGCCCCCACATGTTTTTGTCTCAAATGTTCACTTAGGGACGTCGTGCTTCCGTGCCATGCTAGATGGTTTTTGCATATTTTGCAGGTCACCCGTTTTGCATATTTTGCAGGTCACCCGTCTTTTCAAGGCATCTAGAGTGAAGTGCTCCCGTACTCGTGAGGTTTTTGTCCAGGGTTTCTCTTGTTTTGTCGCTTCTATTTTTCTTCCGTATTTCTTCTTGTTCTGCCATCTCTCACAGCAAGATGAGTGTCAGTAACGTGATACGTCATGAAAACCGAGGGCACTTATTGGCTCATTTCTTCTTCTACGGCTCCACTGGTAGATCAGCTGCTCATTACTGCCACACACTGGCGGCAAATTTAACAGATTGTAACCGATGTCAGATTGTGGTAAAAAATAGACTTTATGCGGTAAAATATGATTATTAAACAACTAATCGATGACTAAAAAAGTTAACTATTTTAATAATCGATTAAATCGATTAGTTGTTTCAGCTCTACCTATGTATTAGGATTTTCTCACTGTACATTTCTCCCTATATTCTTACATGCTGCACCGTTACCTTCTCAAATGAAAATTCATACTTGAGATTTTTGTCCTAATAGTTTCTTAATTGTAAATTAAGAAATTAACGCTGATGCGTTAAGAGTACCCTGGCCTATCCTAGTTTGATACGGATACATTAAAATTTTGCACTTTTAGTACTTGTGTTGCTCACTGTTTTCATGCTTTTGCCAACCAGTATGGTGACGTATGTGCAAAAGGCCATTTGGAATGTTTACTTTGTGGAGTGCCTTGAGACGATAAATAAACTGAATTGAAAACTGAAACTGAATTTTAATCTATCGTCACATCGACTTCTAAAATTAGTCATTTCTGCCCACTGACAACGTAGATTGATTTTTTTTTTTGTGGCAAGTCAGTGTAACATTTAATCAATAATCACACATCAGTAATTCCTTTTTACATTGCAAAAATAAAACGTATCCTTGTTCGGTCTTAGTCAGACACTTGACCTGCATGTCAACCGCATCCACTTAGTGCAATTTTTGGTGTATGTCTGCCATTCAGCCACAGGGATATCCTCGTGACCAAGTAGCCAGGGTGCATGATCGATCGGGATACAGTGACAGGAGGCTCACCCTGTCACATTTGCAAATAAAATGGAAAATCAAAGGAAAATGCAGAACAAAGCAAAGATAACAAAGCTTGAATGGACATTTCAAAGGACAGATCAGGCTCTAGCCAGCTAGCAAGCTTTCAGCTGTGACGAATCTATGAAGTGTAAATTTAAATCACCAAGTAACACAATCAGGTTTCTCTGAAAAGGCAATGACTAGGATTTTGATTTATTTTAATCACTTATTACTTGATTGCTAACCATTGATGTGTGTTGTTAAAATAAAATTCAAGAGACTCCTGAATTTCAATTAAACAGGATTTTGAGCAATATAAAACTGTTGTAGCATTGTGGTTTAAGCTCTTTTATGAAAGAGGAACCATTCTACATTGTAATTTGTGATATTAATTTTATTAAATTAATAACCAAATTGTATAGTTTTAAGAAGACTCAAAGGTTGTTTTCATCGATAAACTGTCGATAATATCCTTGGGTCTGTGTTTCAGTTCAAAGAAGAAACAAGTTTGACAATTAAAAGTTTTAATTCTTCAAATTAAACTAATGATTTTGAAATTGACAAACAGGAAATAACAATCAACATTGGCAACTTTGTGGGACAATCTTTAACAGTTGATATGCTGTTCTTGCTCAAAAAGACCTTGTGATGAGTGTGTGAAGATTGAATATGAGGTGAGCTGAGTGCGGGTGTGCATCTGATTTTGCTTCAGGAAGAAACAGGTGTCTGAGTGAAAAGTGATGGTTTGAATAAACTTAGGTTTAGTTGGAAAAGATGCATCAAAACGCTATCTGTCGTGTTCTGCCTCACCGAAAATCGGACCCCCTTTTAGATCCGGGACGCCAGAGGATGGTGATGTCCATCCAGGTGACACCAGCGGCTGGCAGAGGAGACGGAGGTGTCCGCGGCCCGGTCCAGAGATGCCCTCGGTACACGATGATGGTAAAGCGTTTTGTCGATGCGTTTGTTAAGTTTAGTTCACTCAGAAATCAAAAGACTCGGTAATGAGTCTGCGTTAGAAGTTGCGATTCAGCTATTCTGTCTGGCTGACAGGAACAGCGTGAGGGGGTGGGGGTGGGGGGGGGGAAACGAGCCGACCGGCTCTGTCCCCCCTTTGGTTTCTTCAGGTCCTCTCTGTTTCGTTGTCAAGCACGAACTGAATCATAAGACTGAAACTTACCAAAAGCCTTTCTCTTCTCAAAGCAAAACGTGTGCGTCAGCAAATGTGTTTTGGAGTTTACTGTGAGAATCTGTGTGTGGGTGTGTTTGAGTGTGTGTGTGCTTGAGTGTGTGTGGAGGTTAACAAACATCCTCAAACATTATTTAATTAAGTATGGATTCATTAATCCATTATAATTACCCAAAGCATAAGAATCATTCATTTGATTAAAACACATTTATAATGAGCAAAATGATAATGATTAATCTTTAACATTAAAATCAAGAAAGGAAGTTTAAGACATGTTATGACTACATTTCCTGGGAACCATCTTCTGGTAGACTGCAGGTGGCAGATGTTATGGTTTCCAGCAGACTCTTGCAGACTTCATGTCTGCAAAGGTCTCAATCTTTGGGTGAAAGTTCTCAGCGACCCAGCTTTGACCCAGCTGAGTCCAACACCACCTTTGTAACAGAAAACCCATATTTCCTCACGTTACACTGTCATGCACATGGACAAAATTGTTGGTACCCTTCAGAATCAGAAGGGTTTTATTGCCGTAAGTGAGAGAATCACAACATTAATAAATTGCTGCAGTACTTGGTGCAAGACAAAATAAATGATGAGCAAAAATTTGAATTACAAAATAAGTACGAAGGATTGTCATGGGGGGCGCGAGATGCAGGAGAATCCATTATTTTTAGCATATATTTTCATGCTAACCCACCCTCAGTCACTAGGTGAAAGCAGCTGCCTGTTGAACCCAGCAGAAGAATTTAAACTAAATTGACCATTACTGGTTTGCAAAAGCATGTAAACAGTGAGCAACTCAAGTACTAAACAAAAGGAAAAGTAAAGCTTGAAATAGTTTTTTTTTTTTGTTGTGATTTTTAGCATTCCTTCCACTAGTTCAAGCCCATGTTCAGTTATCAGAAGAAGTAGTGCACCTAGGTGGGGATCATAGAGAGCAGTATTTACATAAGTTGAGTGTTGTAACGTCCAGAAAGGGTCAATTTTCACCTATATATTGACCACAGAGTGACTGGTTATCTACAGATATAATTCCATTCTCTAAGTGGATTTTAAATCCTATCTTCTACAAGCCAGAGAATTCTGCAGTGCTTGTTGACATTACTGGAGGTCAAGATTGTCAGCCTGTGTTCCCAAACAAGGCTCTCTTCTGATAAGACTGCAGGATTTCACACTCTGAATAAAGAAGGAACTTTTATAATAATGAAATACGTAAATAATCATATGGCTGAATGAACAATAATGGTTGAATAATAATAATGTTTTGATTAATCTGTGCCTAAATCAATGAAATTGAAATGAATTATGACATTTATTACATTTATTAATTTATTACATTGAAAGATTTATATGTTATGATCAGTAATGTTTGATATGACAAGTTAATCATGATCTACACTCACACACACACGTGCATATCTTCATGGCACAAGGTTACAGTTAAATGTCATGACACATAGAGATTTTCTTATCCACAAATCAGAGCATCTTTTATCTGAGGAAGGAGTGTTTATGAGGTTTATTTGGTAAAACCTCCTTAACACGGCATGCTGTGGTTTGCCAGAAAATCATAACATAGGAATTAATAAAACTTGGATCACTTCCCGAGTAGTTCAGTTCAGCTGAGCCGAGTTGAGTTTTTGAGCAGAACTTCGGAGTGGCCAATCCGGAGGAAAACTCTTTGAACCATCAAAGCTTTTGACAAGTTGTCAAAACCTGTTTGCACGCTGCAAAGCTGACACAACCTACGGTTCCCTAAGAGTCCAACCGTTTGAGACACAAAACAAGTTCACCTGTTTGATATGACCTGGAGACGACTCTGGACTGGCCTGGTCACATTGCGGGTAATCTACGACCTTCAGTGCCTTGGGGTCAGCCGACCCCCGACATCTCGGATCCAAAAGAGAGTCTCCATCACGGGTACATAGACACAGCAAGATAGCGTCTGATGCCGTTTTATTAATAAATCAACTTTCTAGCTTATAGCAGACCAAATTCTTTAACACCCAGAACTCACAGTTTCTTCTAGATACAAAGGTTCTGATAAACATCACATTCCATCAACACATATACATCCATCACACATTGTTTCATAGCTTGTCATGTATTATAATTAGTCTAAAAAATAAAAGTTTATTTTAATTATATACTTGACTCTGCCTAATTAATACGAAGTGTGTTTATGGTCACTGAATAAGCAAAGAATTCTAAATTCTTCTGGTTAAACATTCAAAGATCAACATTATATTATAAACAGCACTTCACTTTAAACCAAAGCTGATTTAAAAAAAGTCTGGATCCCTACTAGTCTTTGTTGCTGGTGGTGTCAGCTGCTGCTTTCATACCGGGACAAAGTAAGATGTTTATTTCTTCAAACTAAATAAATAATGTAATTTTAACTCATGTAATAATACATTGAGCAATAATATTGTAAATAATTATCTCGCATTTTTTTACAGTGGACGGCACCGCGCGTCCTCCTAGGGCTGTCGCGGTAACCGCAAAAATGAAATATCGCAATATGAAGAAACCCACCGCGCTGCATCATGGGCCACTGCGATTACTGAACTTGGTTCAACTTAATGATGCATGTTGAGAAGGATGGCTGCGCTGGTATCAAAACGAAACGTTACTTCGCTCCTTTGGGAGCACTTTGGTTTTCAGTACGTCAGCTGCTGCGCAGCCAGAGTCCTTGGCCGAGACAGAGCTGCCACCAGCGGCAAAAAAATAATAATAAACGCTCGGAGACCTGCTGAAGTCCCGGACAAGCACTGCTTCTGCAACCGTCCCGAAGAGAGTTTGAGCTGAGCTGGAGCTCACTCGCTACCTGCAGGAGGAATGCATCCACCCTAAAGAAACCCCCCCCCCCCCCCCCGACATGGTGGAGCAACAACCGGGAGAGATTCCCTTTGCTCGCCAGAGTCGCACACAAGTACGTGTGTGTTTGTGCAACGAGCGCACCATCCGAGAGGGTTTTCAGTGTTGCTGGAAATGTTGCCACCCCTCTCAGATCCTCTCTCAAACCGTATATGGTTAACATGCTGGTTTTCCTTGTAGGTAACAAGGACGTGACCGAGCTATAAATCACCGTCATTCGTGTGTGTGAAAGTGAAATGATAGTGCGCCCGCCCCCCGGCGCGCGCGCCCGGTACATGTAATTTTTTATGCTTGATTTTAAACAACTAAACAAAATGGGGACTTGTTTCTTATTTGTTAGATGCTGCAGCCAAATTTGCATTTAAAAGTTTGACCTCCTGAATTTTGTTGTTTTTAAGTTCAGTCGGACTCCGACTGTCGGAGAAACAAACGTTACTGCGATTTGTGTTGTTACTGCCCTTTGATCTGCATTCAGTAAAGTGTTATAAAAGAAGGCACGGCAATCTTTAACCTTTTTTAAATGTGTAAACATTATGTTTAGATAGTACTGCAATAAAAAAAGGACTGCAATAATATTGCACACCGCAATATTAAGCCACCCTGAATCACCGCAGGGGGAATTCCTCAACCGCGACAGCCCTACGTCCTCCGTGGAGAGGACGATATTACTCCGTACTGCCATTGATATAGTAGTTAACAAAATCAGGCGAGACAAATGTCTACGCTAAAGAACAAACCTCATGGTGGACGTCATAGCACAAATAATAACACTGATAAACTCTACATACTTCAAAGATGGAACCAGCTGGAAGGCTTTGCCATGGGAAACCTACTTTTTGATGATCCCAAACAAACCACCAGCTGACTGGTTTAGATCTCTGGACTCCTCAATTACCAAATTCCTTTGGCAGGATAAACCTCCACGAATTAGCTTAAAAACGCTTCAGAAGACCAAAGACAGAGGAGGACTGGATTTACCCAACTTGTATTATTATTTCTTAGCCAACAGGCTGCAATATATACCAAGATGGTTGCAAGATAACCCACTAGATGAGTCTTGGTTAGATATAGAACAGACACTTTGCAATACGATAGAGCTTTCAGACTTACCATTTATTAGCTCAAGCATAAGAAAACATGAAAGCTTCAAAAGTATTAGTATTAGCACCTCTCTGACAGCATGGTGGGAGTATCTAAAAATGACAGCATCTTCACTAGTACCATGCAGACACACACCTATCTGGAATAATCCTGACATTTTGCAAAATAACCAAATGATGAACCTTCCGGACTGGAAAAACAAAGGAATCCTATACCTGGAACACATATATGAAGGATTGGACTTCATCCCATTTAATAGAATAGTCTCCCAATTTGGAATGGATAAGAACAACTTTTTAGAATACCACCAAATTAAATCTGTAGTTAAACAAAAATTTAAGCTCAATAAAATAAAATTACAAACACCACCAAGGGTATTTGACTTCTATAATCTCAACCCCCCCAAACTACTGTCTAAAGTATATAAGACACTGTCCAAAATAGACAATAAAATTGCAATCCCTATTGAAAAATGGGAGGTGGATCTATCAGTCAGCTTTGACCAGAACTTCTGGTCCCAAACTTGTTTAAAAACTGTTAAAATGATCAGACACCCCAATTTACAATTAATTCAGTACAAAGTTCTACACAGAGTACACTATACAGGTCATCGGATGTTCAAGATGGGGTTTGTGTCGTCTGACACCTGTACACACTGCACAAACAACATTCCTGACAATTACATTCATGCACTGTGGTCCTGTCCACCTGTCCAGGAATTTTGGGGTAGAGTATGTGAAGACCTGTCAAAGTCTCTGAAATGTCATATCCCAACCGCCCCCTCTCTTTGTTTACTCGGAAACCTGGACGACGTCCTGATTGAAACATCTTTGGCTCACGTGGTTCTGACTGCCATATGCATCGCTAAGAAAACTATCCTCTTGAATTGGAAAAATAGAGATACTCTTTGCATCAACCACTATAGAAATATTTTGTTAGATCATATTACACTTCCTCTGCTTCCACTTCAAATCAATCTCTCTGGGCTCCTTTGATCGGTTCCATCACATAGCGATGATGGGGGACCATTGATATTATCCTGCGGGATGATGTGGGTGAGGGGGTGGAGGGTCTGAGTTTGGAGTATCCGGATGTTCCCTGGAAGTGGGTTCACTGGGGGTGTCTGGGCCTGGGGGGCCGTTTCCCCCCTCTAGAGGTGCTTGGGTTGCCTCGGGGGGTGGACTACTGGCGGTTGTGAGTGGGGCCCCTTGGAGGTCTTGGCAGCGGCCATGGGTCGCTGCCTGGCAGGTGCATTGCCCCTGGGCGGGTCTGGGTGGGGTCCTGGGGGCTCGGGGTGTGGGGGTGGCCGGCCCGGTGTGGGGATCTGGGCGGGGCCTTGGGGGTCGGGTCCTGACATGTATGCTGCCAGGAAGAAGGCAGGAACATGCAGCAGTGCCTGGCCCGGGTTCAGGGGCCTCGGGTAGATCTTGGCTCCTCTGCTGTCCCATCACAGGGGAAGGGGAGGTCCAGGAGGGGGAGGACCCAACCTTACCTGGATGTCCTATGTCTTATATATTCTGGAAGTTGTGCAAATGCAGGGATGGGCGTAGATATTCTGCTGGGGTGGGGCTGGGTTGGTGCCCTCGGACTCCGTGAGGCTCTGCAATGCTGCTGCTTTGGGCCCTGGCAAGATGGGCTGGGGTCTCCATGCCCTGGGTGGCATTTTGACAACAGAAGTGCCTATTGGGGCCAGTGGGGGAGCTGGCTCCATGGAGGGCTAAGCCCAACCAGCCATTCCTCCCCATCCCTGCATATTTTTTTCCTCCTGTTCCCTCACATCATCACACAAACATGCACATAGGACCTTGGGGGGTGGACAAGTCAGGGAGTGCGGGTATGGACCCTATTTCCGCATTCCTGTGGCAACCTGCCCCCCAATTTTATTTGCCCCTTAAACACTTCCACCAACAACATTCCAGGCAAACACAAACTTAGGGCCTTGGGAGTGAGCACATTCAACGGCAGTTGGCAGGGGGGAATTCTCAGCCTCATCCCGTGTGCCGGTGCCCACTTCCAATTTTAAACTGCTCTTAGATACCGAGGGCTGTGGGTGCAGGTGGGGTGGTGTGGTGGCATCAGCTGGCATAGGCCAGACAATGCCCGCACTGCCAGCTCACCAAAGCCAATGAATACACCTCATCAACACACAACAACACTGTATTGGAGCAGGCGGAGGGAGACTAGGGGTCTTAGCACACCTCTCTTGTTGCTTGGCTTCCTGGGGCTGGAGGCTAGGAGGGAGATCTGGCCATCTGGTTGGGGTCTGGGGTGGTGGGTTGCTTTGCTCAGCGTTGGGCGGGGGAGCCTGCTCATCAGCACCCCAGCAGAAAGGGTCAAACTCTGGTAACCGGTAATGATTGTACCCCATGTGCAGCAGTACCGGGACCAGAGTGAATAGGGTATGTATGGGGAGCATGAGTGGGTGTCCGGCATGCATTTTTGTAAGTCTTTGGTTGTATGTGTATATGTGAGCATGAG
The DNA here is from genome assembly GCF_043380555.1 of Nothobranchius furzeri. NCBI lineage: Eukaryota > Metazoa > Chordata > Actinopteri > Cyprinodontiformes > Nothobranchiidae > Nothobranchius > Nothobranchius furzeri. Next base: position 91,769,543 of record NC_091742.1, on the reverse strand, counting down.
GGAGGGAGTGTGTGACTGTGTTTGTGTATGACTGTATATGTCAGGTGGGGCCTTTGACTCCTCTCTTCTCCTGGGACTTCTTTTGATGATATAGATCTTCGTCTCCCCTCCCCCTGCCACACCTGGTGTGGAGTGTGGTGCCTTGGTCTGCCTGAGTGTTCGTGGCTCTCGGGTTAGGGGGTTTAAGATTTTTGGCATCTGCCTGATCAATCCCGGTTGCTTTCTGGTGGGGTCTGGGTCCCTGGGCTCTGCTGGGTCCCCGGCGGGGGTGGTCGCTCCTGGGTCGCTGGGTCCCGGGCTCGGCTGGCTAGGGGCTGGGAGGCTGCGAGCGGGCCTGTGGGCTTGCCGCTGATATCTCGTGGGACTCTGCCGGCTGCTGGTTGTGGCCCCCCGGGGCGATCCTCTGTGCCTCTCGAGGGGGGCGGGGGCCTTTCTGGTTGCAGTCTCCTTGGGGTTCCTGTGTTCTGGGGCAGCACATGGATCTCTGGGACTTGGAGCTCCCTCCCTCTCCTACACATCTTTGGGGGAGCAAATCTGTGATCCCTCACTCTCTGTTGGACGCTCTTATAGAGAAACCTTACATAAACAAGCGTGTGTACACACACAGGTGCTCACATGGTGCTCTCAAAAGTATGGGCTTGGGCACGTTCAACACATGTCTTAAGGCTGTCGTTGCCACTAAATTCACAGTGATTTATTATCGTGTGATTGTTCAGTTAAACAATGTTGATTTTATATTCCATCATCAGGCTGATGCAGTGATAGCTTGCTCCTATTGTTGTGTGTCCCATTTTCTTTATATTTCTGCAGGTCTCGAAGCAGACTCTTGTTCATTATTTTTTATTTTTGCGGACCCCCCCCCACCCACCCACCCCCACCCTCCAGGATCCAGTCGTCCACCTATGAAGAGCAGCACCTCCCAGTCCAGACCTGCAGACCTCAGTGGCTGGCCCTGGACCTTCAGACACAAGGTGTTTAACTTTAAAATTGTTTAAATTGTGATTTAAGGTGATATCAACTGAGACAATGAATAAACTCTGATGAAACTTGACCATAGATGTTATTAAGATCCTAGTTAACTAAAAAAAGATGTGATGTCTGGGTTTATAAAATTAATCTGTCGGATTTTAACAATTTATCAAATCTACATAATTAAAAGAAACGTGGTCGTCTCCGAAAACTGGAAGCGCTGCCACTCACTCCACTGTCTTGCATCCCCAACACCAAAGTTCACAGATGGTTTCATCTGGGCTTTAGCTTGTAAGTAACGTTGCTTATGTGGTCGTTTGTAATGCAGCAAACAGGTTCACAGCGTGGAGGCACAGCTGGTCGTTTCACTGCATTCAAACAAGGATAACTGTCGTTAGTGCCAGAGTTTAATTTTAGCTTGTCTTATTTTGAAAGGACGTGTTCTGGCAACTCAATTATTAAACTAACTTTTTAGCTTACAAGCCTTAACTTTAGCGCCAATGTTCGAAGTTCAAAACAAGAAAATCAAAGGCAGAAGCAGGGGCGGCATTAGGCCCGGCTACTTGGGCTCAAGCCCCGAATCTTTAATGAAAAGCCCCAGATCTCAAACGTGGAAGTAACATGCAGTACCAAAGTCCAACAGAGAGGAAGCAGCTAGCAGTAGTTTGTATACAGCCTGCCTGAGCCTCCACCACTGATGAAGAAGCCCTTCTGCAGCCGGCTTCTTCTGCAGTGCCTGGTTTCTTCTACACTCTGCCTGAAACGCATGAGTGAAGATGGACATAAGGACGTTTTCTAGACAAAAAGTACAACGACAGAACCCCAGCTTTGATGAGACTGGTGCTGACTCAGGTTTGTGAGTCTTATTTGAAAATATTTGTTGTGCTGCTGGTTTGCCTAAAGTTAGCTTACTATCAGGTAAAGTTGATGGAGAAAGAAAGGGAATATTTACTATCATCTCACACTAAACACTAACAGGAACAATACTCTGCCCTGAATATGCTTAATATGTACATAGCTTCAGATTAAAAATTATGTGGTACAAGACAAATATATATGATGTGTACTAGTGCGTGTCACGTGTGTGTGCGCGCGTGCTTGTGTTAAGCCCCGGATCTTCTTCAGTCTTTAATCCGCCCCTGGGCAGAAGTGGCTGTATGCAGTTTAGGACTTGCTTGGATTACCAAAACATTTGCTGTGCTGCAGCGGGATTCTGAGCAGTTCTGGTTCGGTTCCATGCGCCGTACCTGCATCTGAAAATGTCCCTGCCGCGCAGAAGAAATGCATCACCTCAGTGAGCACAGCCAGCCCAACGTGTGCACATGTGTGTTTTTAATTGTAGGGCTAGTATACGTATGTGTTTTGGGTGCTTTTAAAGCTCAACATGCTACACCACATTTGACCAATAAGATGTGAATTTCTATATAAATATGGAAATCCAGTCTGATTGATCTTTGAATGTTTAACCAGAAGATTTAGAATTCTTTGTTTATTCAGGGATTTTAAGACACTTCGTATCAATTCAGACGGAGTCACGCTTATAAAAAGTAAGAAATGTATTTTCTAAACAATTAAAAACATGACAACTAGGTACACTATGTGATGAATGAATCTAAGTGGATGGAATGTGAGGTGTGATGATGTGTGAATGTGATGTTATCGGAACACTCGTATCTGAAGAAACTGAGTTCTGAGAGGGAGTGAATTTGGTCTGCTAGAACTATAGTGATGGTTTATAAAACCACATCAGACGCAATCTGTTGAGTCTACGAACCCTTCGAAGACCCCGTGGTAGATCCGGAATGTTAGGAAGTCCGTGGACCCCCAAAGGTACCAAAGTCCCTAGAAGAAACCGCAGTGCCACTAGACCTGTGTAATGATTTAAATTACATGTTATTTTATTAGCCATAAGACAAAAGATTCCATAGCAAATATGAAATCAACCTTATAGATCTGGGAGGTTATTTTAAACCAGAAGATTTGAACTTTTTAATGCAGGGATTAGATAACAGCTTCGTATTCACTCAGAGACAACAGAAGAGAGAGAGTCGATTTAAAAGTTTAAAAAATTATTACTATACAAATTAAACTAGACTAACTTTAACACTAAATGTATGGCGTAACTAAGGTGGATGAGACGGAGAATGGTGTGATGTGAAATGTTGCTCAGAACCAGCAAATCCGAAGAAGCGATTAGTTCTGATGGGAACCGAAGGTGATGTCTTCAAGTTAAGATTTGGTTAGAAGATTCATAAACACATTCGACGCCATTTCATTGGCCTACCATCTGACAATGGTGATCTTCTTAGTCCCTACACCCCCAGCAGGTCCCTGAGGTCCAGTGATCAAAGCCTACTGGTTGTGCAGCACCAGGCTAAAGACCAAAGGTGACAGATCATTTGCTGCTGTGGCCCCCAGACTCTGGACCTCTCTCCCCCTGAGCCTGAGATCAGTGGACTCAGTGGTCTCCTTTAAAAAGCAACTGAAGACTCACTTGTTCAAGCTGGATTTTGTGTGACCTTCTTCACCACTCTCTCTTTATTCTGCTCTCGCCACCTATTCCACCTTCCTCAGGATCCACTGATTTCCATCTTTCCTGTTCACTCTCTCTTTCTTAACATCTTTTTAAACACAATTGTCTATTTTTGCTAATTTTAAATATATTTTTTAAACATTTTCTAAATGCTTTTTTATATTTTTTGTGAAGTGCCTCGTGATTTTTATCTTGAGAGGCGCTATAGAAATGATACTTTCTTCTTCTTCTTCTACATACCATGTTGGAAGTCCCCGTTAGATCAGGAATGTCGAGGTCCAGCTTGACCTTCTCTGGAACCGAAGCCGGTAGGAAAAGCAGCGGTTGCCGACCAGACCAGTCTTTGAGATACTTCTGGGTCACGACGGTTTTGTTGGCATCTAGTGAGACCCAAACCTAGGTCGTGATGGTTCAGCTTTTATTCTGAAAGGAACCGTTGCAGCAGTTGGAACAGCAACAGATTTTATCCAGCTTGTCGTTGGTTCTTTTGGCTGAAGAGGAAAGTTACGGATTGGCCACTCCGTCAACTTCTCTAGAACGCTTTGAACTGGCGTTAGAGATGACGTGGGCATAGTTTTATACTTCGGATGTTTTGGTTTATGGTTCAATGAAAAGTTGACTGATTTACCAAACACGCCTCCACCCCCAGATCTGGCAGATTCTGATTGGATCAGTGAATGCAATGTGTCATGTCTTTTAACGCTACGTGAGATCAGTCCTACTGGAAACATTTAAAGTCATATTACTTATATTCTATAGGATTATAATAAAGTAATTAATATTTTGATTTCACAGATTGGACACATCTTATTTATTGACTAACACTTTGTTGGATTAGCTTTATTAAAATAGAGTTCTTTGATTTATTAAGGAGAGAGTCCATTCTTCATTCTTCTGTTGAGCTGGAAAGAAGCAGTTTTATAACAAATGCATGAAACCTTGAGGCCATATCTCATGCACACTAGTTCTGTGAGAGAGGGAAAATGACTTTTGGTGGAACAGTCATTTCATACCGTTCCACCTGTCTCGAGATGTCTCCAGGTCACGACAGGTAGTTATTTGCGTCTATGGAGGACTCTTAAGGAGTCGAAGCTGGTTCAGCTTTGTTCTGAAGGAACCGTTTGTGGTATCAGCTGTAGCATGCAACAGGTTTTGACAGCTTGTCAAAGATGCGATGGGAGCAGATTTTCCCTCCGATGGCCAGTCAGTTAGGCTCAACTGAATCCCTCAGGAAGTGATGCTGTTTAAATAATGGCCATATTTTGGTTTACTGATAAAACAGAACTTGCCCTGTAAAGTGGTTTCGCCAACAAACTCAGATACACACCTCCCTCAGATATGAAGATGCTGATTTTGTGGATAAGAAAATATCTATGTGAAGTGATGTTAATTCTGACTTGCATCATGGAGATATGGTGAGTGTTTTGTCTAGTCAGTGTGCTGATTAAATATATGGGTCATATATTTCATTTCATCCTTATTAATCTTTCAATGTAATAATATTCATTTCAACTTCAGTAATTTAAGCACAGATTAATCAAAACATTTCATTATATGAATAGTTACTCATATTGTTCACCCGTCTTGTTCTGTGAATAAAAACCAGTCATAGATAAGAGTGAGCTTGCGAGGGACCTTGGCCAAGCAACAGTATCTTTCTTGCAGCTTAAAAGCACCAGTTAAGAATTATGTCTCAAAATGGCCAGATACTGAAGAAAAACGAATGAAAAAATGAATGCAAGTCAATGGGGCTAAAAACGCTATTTTCTAATCTGCTTTGCCTTACGGCCTGGATCACATATGTTGAAAAGCAATATAAATGAAAACTATTGATAGCTGTTTTGACCATGCCAGTCATGTACTTTGAGATTAATTAGCTTGTAAAAGTTCGTAACTAGCATGACTACAGACTAGAAATCGGCACGTCGCATATGTGACGTCACCACATAATCTCCTCACCCTTAACGTAGCTGCTACTTACCAAATGACCAGATTTATGGTGGTTCTTTCCTCCTGTGAGAAGTTTGCTGTACTTACAGCCATTTTCCCTCAGTTTTCTCTGTGTCTCGTTCAATGACGTCACTTTCGTTAAGCACATTTGTAGTTCTGGACTTATTTTCACACAAAACCTAAAATTGCATTTCCCCGTTAGAAAATAAGCGTGTTCTTGGTTTCAAAATGTGTCTTTAAAATTCACAGACATCATATGTGGAATCCATGACACAAAACAGGCGGAATAAGAAAAAAGCGTTTTTAGCCCCATTGACTTGCATTCATTTTTTTCGTTCTTCTGGGGACCCACGGTGCGGAAGTAGGTGGGCGTGACTTAGGCTCTCTATTTGCTAACAGTTTCAGCTTCTACGGTCGTCGCTTGAAGGAAGAACTGAAAAACAATGGCACTAGGCTAGCAAACTATTAAGGTATCAAGGATTAAATGTGGTCAAATCTCCTTTCTTCTTAACTGTATGAATTCTCATGTTTTGAGTCTGGTTACTTTGGGAGGGAAAACATTTAACAAACACATTTTATGAATACAATTTTAAGTGAATTTTCACATGAGAAGTTCAAGAAAATATTTGGCTGAAACTCGCTCTAGAGATCAAACATGGAAGACTTCTCACCTGGTGTGAGTTTTCATGTGACTAGTCAAGTTACTTCTTTGAGAGAAACATTTACCACAAGTTTTACATGAATATGGTTTCTCACCTGTGTGAGTCCTCATGTGTCTTGTTAATGAACTACTCTGAGAGAAGCATTTATCACAAGTTTCACATCTAAATGGCTTTTCACCAGTGTGAGTTCTAATGTGATCAGCCAAGTTCCTACGAACAGAGAAACATTTACCACACATGTCACATGGATATGGCTTCTCACCTGTGTGAGTTTTCAAGTGAAGGGTTAAAATACACTGGTAACTGAAACGTTTCCCACAGATTTTACATGAAAAGGGTCTCTCGTCGCTGTGAGCCCTCTTGTGCCGTCCAGATTTCTGCAAGTCTACACTAAATCTGTAATCTTTGGTTTGTTGATGACTTTTATTTTGTGTCAAATCTTCATGGCTGCTTGGTTCAGAGTTTTGATTCCAGCATCCATCCTGATCTTGGTTCTCAGCTCCAGCAGAACTGTGACACTGTGAACTGTGGCTCCTGTTTGGTTCTGGTTCACAGCTGTCTGTTTCTTCTGGAGGAGAAGTCACCATGAAGGTAACATTTTCCTGCTTCAGAAGGAACTGCCTATCCTGCTGTTGCTCGTTGGTCAGTGGAGGTTCTGGTTCCATCTGGTCCAAACTGGATGACATCTCCAGCTTAGAGAGCTGATGGTTAGTCAGAATCTCCTCCTTTTCCCAGACATGATGCTGAGGAAGCTCTGGACAGAAAAAAGAAAAAAACATGACAAAAAATAACATTTTTTAAATGTGACGATTAGCGTAAGTTTCATCGTTAACTCGCAATTAATCACAAATTATAAGTGTACCGTATTGTGATATTTTCATGTTTCTAATGTTTTTAGGCAACAGGAGCAGACAAATATACCTCCTTAATGCATATGTACAGTTGATGGGTTTACACACCCTGGTGGATGTTTTTTTTTATTTTTTTTGGCCTTTTCACAAAAACCTTTTTTCACTCATGTTTTGTGATGTTGTGAAGCGGTTTGTTGTGGAACTAATTTCAAATCACCATCTCGTCTCGTCTTCCTCCGCTTATCCGGGTCCGGGTCGCGGGGGCAGCATCCCAACTAGGGAGCTCCAGGCCGTCCTCTCCCCGGCCTTGTCCACCAGCTCCTCCGGCAGGACCCCAAGGCGTTCCCGGACCAGATTGGAGATGTAACCTCTCCAACGTGTCCTGGGTCGACCCGGGGGCCTTCTGCCGGCAGGACATGCCCGAAACACCTCCCCGGGGAGGCGTCCAGGAGGCATCCTGACCAGATGCCCAAACCACCTCAACTGGCTCCTTTCGATCCGGAGGAGCAGCGGTTCTACTCCGAGTCCCTCCCGAATGTCCGAGCTCCTCACCCTATCTCTAAGGCTGAGCCCGGCCACCCTACGGAGGAAACTCATTTCGGCCGCTTGTATCCGCGATCTCGTTCTTTCGGTCATTACCCAAAGCTCATGACCATAGGTGAGGATTGGGACGTAGATCGACCGGTAAATCAAGAGCCTGGCTTTCTGGCTCAGCTCCCTCTTCCCCACGACAGATGGGCTCAGCGTCCGCATCACTGCAGACGCCGAACCAATCCGCCTATCGATCTCCCGATCCCTCCTACCCTCACTCGTGAACAAGACCCCGAGATACTTAAACTCCTCCACTTGAGGTAGGACCTCTCCCCCGACCCGGAGGTGGCAAGCCACCCTTTTCCGGTCGAGAACCATGGTCTCAGATTTGGAGGTGCTGATCCTCATCCCAGCCGCTTCACATTCGGCCGCGAACCTACCCAGCAAGAGCTGAAGGTCAGAGCTGGATGAAGCTAGGAGGACCACATCATCCGCAAAAAGCAGAGACGAGATTCTCCTGCCACCAAACTCGACAAACTCCACACCACGGCTGCGTCTAGAAATTCTGTCCATAAAAGTGATGAACAGAACCGGTGACAAAGGGCAGCCCTGGCGGAGTCCAACCCTCACTGGGAACAGGTCCGACTTACTACCGGCTATGCGGACCAAACTCACGCTCCTCTGGTAAAGGGACTGAATGGCCCTTAACAGAAAGCCACCCACCCCATACTCCTGGAGCGTCCCCCACAGGGTGCCCCTGGGGACACGGTCATAAGCCTTCTCCAAATCCACAAAGCACATGTGGATTGGTTGGGCAAACTCCCATGCCCCCTCCATCACCCTTGCAAGGGTATAGAGCTGGTCCACAGTTCCACGGCCAGGACGAAAACCACATTGCTCCTCCTCTATCTGAGATTCAACTATCGATCGGACCCTCCTCTCCAGTACCTTGGCGTAGACCTTTCCAGGGAGGCTGAGGAGTGTGATCCCCCTATAGTTGGAACACACCCTCAGGTCACCCTTCTTAAAGATGGGGACCACCACCCCGGTCTGCCACTCCCTAGGAACTGCCCCCGATGACCACGCAATGTTGTAGACACGTGTCAACCATGACAGCCCTACAACATCCATAGCCTTGAGATACCCAGGACGAACCTCATCCGCCCCCGGGGCTCCGCCGCTGTGTAGTTGTTTGACTACCTCAGCAACTTCTGCCCCCGAGATCGGACAGTCCATCCCCAGGCCTCCCAGCTCTGGTTCCTCCTCGGAATGCGCATTGGTGGGATTGAGGAGCTCCTCAAAGTATTCCTTCCACCGTCCGACTATAGCCTCAGTTGACGTCAGCAGCTCCCCATCCCCACTGTAAACAGTGTGAGCGAGTTGCTGCCTTCCTCTCCTGAGGCGCCGGACAGTTTGCCAGAACCTCTTTGGAGCCGATCGATAGTCTTTCTCCATGGCCTCACCAAACTCCCACGCCCGAGATTTTGCCTCGGCAACTGCCACTGCTGCACCCCGCTTGGCTATCCGGTACCTGTCTGCTGCCTCCGGAGACCCACAGACCAGCCACGCCCTGTAGGCCTCCTTCTTCAGCCTGACGGCTCCCCGAACCTCTGGTGTCCACCAGCGGGTACGGGGGTTGCCACCACGACTGGCACCGGCCACCTTACGACCACAGCTAGCAACAGCCTCCACGACAATCGCAGAGTGGAACAAGGCCCACTCAGACTCAATGTCCCCCACTGCTCTCGGGACGTGGTCAAAGCTCTGCCGGAGGTGGGAGTTGAAGACCGTCTTGACAGGTTCTTCTGCCAGGCGTTCCCAGCAGACCCTCACTATGCGTTTGGGTCTGCCAGGTCTACACGGCATGTTCCCTTGCCATCTGATCCAACTCACCACCAGGTGGTGATCAGTTGACAGCTCCGCCCCTCTCTTCACTCGGGTGTCCAAAACATACGGCCGCAGGTCAGATGATACGACTACAAAATCTATCATCGACCTGTGACCTAGGCTGCCCTGGTACCAAGTGTACCGGTGGGCATCCTTATGTTCGAACATGGTGTTCGTTATGGCCAAACTGCGGCTTGCACAGAAGTCCAATAACAAAACACCGCTCGAGTTCAGATTAGGTGGGCCGTTCCTCCCAATCACACCCCTCCAGGTCAAGCTGTCATTGCCCACGTGAGCATTGAAGTCCCCCAGCAGGACAATGGAGTCCCCTGATGGAGCACTATCTAGCACTCGTCCCAGGGACTCCAAAAAGGGTGGGTACTCTGAACTGCTATTTGGCCCATAAGCACAAACAACAGTCAGGACCCGTTCCCCGACCCGAAGGCGCAAGGAAGCTACCCTCTTGTCCCCCGGGGTAAACCCCAACACACAGGCAGAGAGTCTCGGGGCTAACAAAAAGCCAACCCCAGCCCTCCGCCTCTCACCCGGAGCAACTCCAGCAAAGTAGAGTGTCCAACCCCTCTCCAGGTCTCGGGTTCCAGAGCCAATGCAATGTGTCGAGGTGAGTCCGACTATATCTAGCCGGTACCGCTCAACCTCTGCCACAAGCTCCGGCTCCTTCCCCGCCAGCGAGGTGACGTTCCATGTCCCAAAAACTAGTTTTCTTGTCCAGGGATTGGACCGCCAAGGCTCCGGCCTTGGTCTGCCACCCGATTCGCATTGCACCGGACCCTTCATGTTCCTCCTGCGGGTGGTGGGTCCACAGTTGGACGAGCCCATGTATCCGGTTCGGGCTGGGCCCGGCCGGGCCCCATGGGCGAAAGCCCGGCCACCAGGCGCTCGCTCACGGGCCCCAACCCCAGGCCTGGCTCCAGGGTGGGACCCCGGTAACCCTCCGGGCCGGGTACTCCGACTCTTCGTTTTAACCGCCGTGAAAGATCCTTCGAATTTCAAATCACCATAACAAAAGAAAACACCAAAATGGCCCCATCAAAAAGCGTACACACCAAGGACGTAATTTTCACTTTAGAAGTGGGGGGACAGGGGGGGGGGGTCTTGACAGTATGCTCTGATGGGAAACCGGCTTCAACACAAACGGTTGTTTTCTGCTTGGTCCTAGTGGAGGATGGCTGCTTATACTAAGCCAGGATTCTCTGGAGGTTTCTTCCTGTTAAAAGGGAGTTTTCCTCTCCACTGTCGCGTTATGCTTGCTTAGTATGAGGATTGCTGTAAAGACTCTGACACTAGTCAGTGACTTGATGCAGCCTGCTGGGTTCCTTATATAGGAAACTTTACTGATTGGCTTAATGAACTGACCTGTATTGGAATATTTATTATGTGAAGTGCCTTGAGACGACTCTTGTCGTGATTTGGCGCTTTATAAATAAACTTGGATTGAATGAAATGTTAGCTTGCTAACTTCTGCACACATGTGCAGTGTTAAACCGTACAGTCCGTTATCTTCCTGTTAATATTACCTGTTTAACGCTCAAACAAATGACTAATTCATAAATTAATGTTGGCATTAATTTCATATACCTTCATCAGTTACTGGAGGCCACTGTGTAACATAATCAGTCCATGTATTCGTCATGCTGTCACAGACAGTAAGTTTACAATGACAGCATAATGAATGAATCATTGACGAGAATCTGCAGCAAGATGGTGATCCCCACAAATTACTTTATCGGTCTACAAACATTTAAACATGAATAAAAACTGTTCATTCATTTTCTGTCAGTGTTGAGTTTCAGGAGTTATGTAACTAAAACAAGCAGTTTCAAAAAGTCCCTTTTTAACATAACATAGGACCCCACCCCCCCCACCCCCCACCCCCCTTCCTCACCTGTGGACCCTGGAGGAGCAGCTCTGGTCTCGGCCTCAGGAAGCAGTGACAAAAGGAGCTGGTGTCTGTCTGGTTCTGGTCCATGGTGGTCTCTGTCCTCATCATCAGGAGTCACAAGGGAGGTAACCGTCTCCTGCTTCAGTACAAGCTGCTCTTCATCCTGACTCATGCAGAGCTCCTCTTGTTCTAGAACCTGCAAAGGTTCTGACTCATCCTGCTCCACTTTCATCTGTGGAGGTTCTGGTCCCTCCTGTAAAGGTTCTGGTTGTTCCTGGTCCAAACTGGAGGTCCTCTCCTGGTTCCAGAGCTGCTGGTCAGTCAGAACCTCCTCATCTTTGCTGACATCATGCAGCGGGAGTTCTGGACAAACAGACCAAACAAAAAGATGAATCATGTGACAATAAGAGAGCACACTTCACTTTAATCATCTGATGCATCTGAAGATGTTTTAGAACATAATGAACTCTTAACCTGACAAACAACCACACACAGTTCTACAGTCAGAGATGAGAACAGCAGGTGTGTGTGTGTGTGTGTGTGTGTGTGTGTGTGTGTGTGACCCACAGCAAAACTGGACTCAGTATCTATCAGATTCATTGATTTAGATTCTTACTGACTTCTGGGATGGACACACAGGTACTACAGGTGAGTTTAAAGCTTTAAGCTTCAGAACAGCAAACGGACCCAAGCAGACTGTCCTGAGATTGTGTCCTCAGTAAAACCACATGAGTCCCGCTGCTGTTTCATACCTATTCTGTGTAAGTTGATCTGTGGTTTCCAGCTGATCTCCAGCAGTCTGCGCTGACGATCGATCTCTTCCTCGTAGCGGACGATGGTTTGTTCAAACTCGGAGAATATTTCTGCAGCAGCAGCAGTTAGCCGCTCTCTGATAAACTCTCTCAGAGACTGAGCTGAAGACATTGTTGCTGCAGAGCCTCAGAGGTTCACCTCACACACCCACACAACAAGCTAACGCTGCTAACCAGCAACAAGCTAACACTGCTAGCAACTTCCAGGTAAATGTGTCGGCTGTTGACCAGCGTAAAAGTACACCACCGCCACCTGCTGGGCTGGAGTTGGAACCGCACGAACAGCAACAATAAGAGATGAAGGTGTGGACCACAGCTTCAGTTCAAAAGGTGACAGAATGAAACTAACACAGTGGAGAAAAAACCGTTAAAGATCTGAGAGAAATGATCAACAGGGAAGATTTAACTGGGATCACAGTTGCTGTTTTTCTTAGGAACATAGAGGAAACTGATCCATCTGTGTTTCTGGAAATCAACATCGAAATTATCTGGAGGAACAAATGATGGGATAGGTGGAAATGGTTTCTTAGTTTGTTAACTTATAAAGAGTGTAAGCTTTCATCTGCTTTCATTGGAACTGAAAAAGACTGAACATCATAGAAGTTTCTAGCCAATTTTGGGGCGTGTTGAAGCACCCCTCACCTCACCTTCCTTCGCTTATCTGGGGTCCAGGTCACAGGGGCAGCATCCCAAGTACGGCCTCTTAGGTAATCCTCTCCCTGGCCAACCTACACATGTATTTCCTCCAAGTAGCCCTGAGTCGACCCGGGGCCCTTCTGCTGGCAGGACATGCCCAAAACACCTCCCGAGAGAAGCATCCAGGAGGCATCCGAACCACCTCAACTGGATCCTTTGATACGGAGGTGCAGCGGCTCCACTCCGGGTCCCTCCCGGATCTTTGTCTAGCAGTAAGGGAGGAGCTGCTTTCAACAGTGAGCTCTCTCCCTTGCTGGGTCTGTGTTTTGGTGCCTTGACGTAGCGTTTGTGTTGGGTTGGAACAACCGTAAGCTAAGCTGTTAGTGACCTGATGTTAAGCTGGGAGCTGCTCTGAGCAGTGAGCTGTCTCTCCCTTACTGGGTTTGTGTTTTTCCTTGCCTCCGAGTTTGGCAAATCCACAAAACAAATGTGGATTGGTTGGGCAAACTCCCATGACCCCGCCATCACCCTAGTGTGACAAGGTGAGTGTCACTGTATCCCGATTGATCGCACTGGCTACTTGGCCAAGGGGATCTCCCTTTGGCCGACTGCTTAGCGTGTATGACTGTCACCCGGGAGTCTGGGGATCGAATCCCACTCGGGCCCTCGTTACTCCACCTTGTCACACTAGCAAGGGTAAAGACCTGGTCCACAGTTCCACAACCAGGACGAAAACCACATTGCTCCTCCACAATCCGGGATTCAACTATTGAGTGGTTGAGCCAGGTAGAGGTGTGGCTGCCTCACCTGGAGACCAGTGCAGAGCAGCCACATAGTAATTTGTTGACAACATCACGATTTTCAGCTTAGCCATCAGCCACAGCTGATTCTAAATAAATGTGGAGCAGAGTTTTAACCTGAAGATGGAGATATAATTACGGTTTCGGACTGAGATATCAACTTTAAAGTAAGTGGCACTAAACTGGCACAGCAATGATTACACGTGTCTACAGGACTATTAGACAGGATATACAGGTTATCAGCAAAAAAAAGTTCATTTAGGCGTTACTTGCTCTTTAACATCCTCATTTGTGCACCAATCCCCCCCCCCCCCCCCCCAGCACTGATCACACTTGGAGTCCCCACCTTAACCCAACACACACACACACACACACTGCTGCTTGCGTTAACTAGATCTTTATTTATATTTAGAAAAAATTAACTTTAATTTCTGTTTAAAATGCATTAAGCAACTCAAAGTACCTTAAAACACTTGAAACAGGAGGATAACGTCAGCACAGTAAAAATTTCTATCATCAAATTTCTATTTAAATTTCAGTATTTTGATCATTCTTGGAAGATTACAAAAACTGCTTTTGACAAAAGGATAAACAGTGAGTCCACAGTTGTAAAACATACCTTTTAGGCTAGGGACACACAATATATGGGCATTAATATCGGTATCGGCCGATATTAGTCATTTTTTAATACATCTGTATTGGTCTGATAAATAAAACTGGGCAGATATTAACAACCAATATTTTCCCGTCTTGTTTATTTATTTGTTCATCTGTTTCAGAGGGTGAGGGGGTGATGTGTAATTGTTTAGTCGTCTGACAGTTATTTTAATATTCTCAGAGGCGTAAAAGTGTCTGTACATAACATAAATTCAGCTTTAATCATTTTTATTATGTACAAAATCTGCTGATTTTAGAAACATTAATGGCAGTATATCAGTATCAGTGAATATTGGTCATTGGCCATAACAGTGATATTAATATCGGATATTGGTAGCGGCCATCACTATTTTAGGCTATTTCCTTACTTTGTCAGCGCTCGTTAGAAAACATTTTTGCATCTGTGTCAAACTGGTCTAGTAAACTCTTAAGGCATTAAGGATTAAATGTCGTCATGATCTATTTTCTTATCTGTGCATTCTCGTGTTTTGAGGCCGAATACCTTTGTGCGGAAACATTTTTAACAAACACATTTTAGGAACAAAATATCTATAAATAATATACAATTACAGTATATAGAATATATATTAGTGTGAATTCTCACGTGACAAGTTGAAGTGACGTGTGTATTTTCTCTGGGAATAGGGGTAGCAGACACCTGATCATTACAAACAAGCAATATTCTTATGTTTGAGGAACACATTAATAACGGATGGCCTTTAGGGTCAAAATTCCCTGCGAGCGCAATTTCTGTAAGAGTACTTCATCAGATCGTTCAACGTCCAGCAAATTGACAAGAACATCCGACTCCCTTTCATCACTGCCAACGGCGAAGCGGTAAAAGTGTGTAACAGTGTTTATAAATGGTCGCTTGTTATAAATCAGTAAATGAGTTTTGTCCTCACGACCTCATGTAGAAAAAAAACATCTAAACTAGCGTTGTCCAGCAACCAAAGACCTGCTCCCATGTATTTTAGACCAGATTTTTATGGTTATAGACCCATTGAAAGTTATTGTTTACATCCGGGTAACTGCGCACACCCACACAAGCTAGAGGACAAGAACCCTGTCTCTAGGGCAGGGGTGTCAAACTCATTTCAGCTCAGGGGCCACATTGAGGGAAATCTAGTCCCAAGTGGGCCGGACCGGTAAATTAACTCATTCACTGCCATTGACGACTAAAGTCGTCATTTGCATTTTTTTTACTGTTTGAGCATCAGAACGAGCCCCCGCGCTGAGAGAACAAACATCTCAGCCCTGAAGCCGATCTTCATCCGCATACGTCACACGTCACATGGTCAGGAAGCAGACCATCCATGTGTTAGGACATCGTTTTGGGCCGTTCCTGTAAAAAAAAGTGAGGCGCGAACCGGAAAAGCGTCTGCCTATCACAATTCAACAACGGATTATGAAAGAACGGATAACGCTCGAAACACACGTATTCTTCCTGATGTAAGAGGTGAGTCTCCGCTTTGTTTTGGTTGTTTTGGCATCGACATCATGCTAGCGCGCAACGTTCTGTGACTCTTAAAAAAACAGTAAAAACGGTGAGAAACGCTGGCAGCGAAGGCCGTTAGCGATCAGGAAACGGCTGCCAGTGAATGAGTTAAAAAATACTTCAGATTGTTTTCTTTGTTTTAATACAGTCAATATAAAACAAGGCTGGAGCCTGAGGACAGTATATCCAAAATAGTACAAGTACAACACCTGAAGTGTACTTGAAAATTTGAAAAAAAAAATTAAAAAATCAACAAATAAAAACATTCTTTAGTGGTTTAAAGAGCTTACAGATCACATGGCAAGATCAGTTTCATGCAGCACTTAAAGTACATTTGACTCATTTTACTTTACATCTTTTAGCTTTCACCAGCACATCAATATCAGAAGTCACATCCTGAGTGGCGGCCAACTTCAGGATGTGATTCAAGTTCTTGTGTGAGCCTTGAGCGCAGCTTTGTTTTATTTATACTCATTACAGAGAAAACTTGCTCACAAAGATACGTTTATTTTAACTCTACATTGTAAAGTATGAAAATAAAGTTTACACAACCATCTCGCGGGCCGGATTTAACGCAAGCCGCATGTTTGACACCCCTGGTCTAGGCATTATCCAGAGCTGTCTCTGCGTTTTAGGCTGACAAAATAAAACCTAGGGATTTAAATATTACTACTTTAGATTATCTAACACATCTTTCTGCAGAAGAACAAAAAACGAAACATAATAAAGCTAACAGTGTTTAGAATAAAGCTTCCAGATCAATTTGAATTAGCTAGTGAGCTGTGGGGACGGCAGTCCTTCACAGAACCAGCTGCCTGTACTTCTCACAGCTGAACAGATGAAGATGTAACCAGGTCTCTTCTAAATGTTGCTGGTTTGTCTTTGGAGATTAATGGATGCTCTGTTTAATCTGATGAGCAACGTAAACAGAAACAGGAAGCGAAGGACATTGGACGCTGCCCGCTCCAACTACACAACACGTTTTGTGTATTTATTATAACAAGACAGTTACTGCGGGTCAAACTAAACTACACACCTGTGTTGTCATTTTCATACACGTTTATGTCTCAGAACTGATCACCAGAACAGTTCTCCCCGCTGCTGGATCCAAGTCAGTGATTTTCTCCTGGCTCCTCATCCCCCAGCCATGCATACATGTATTAAAAAAGCATGAAAGTCATTAGATGGCTATAACTTGCTTGTGTCTGCACATGTGGAGCAGATATTTTATTTTTTATTCAACGATGAAACTTTGTCTGCCATAATATGGGTGGTTACCCACTAGAACTGGCTGTTAACCACTGCCTTTGGCATATTTTATCAGATGGAAACCTGTAAAATGTAATGTTTCCTGTCTTTTGTTTGTTTACTTGAGCAGCCTACAGATCTGCGTAAGTAAGTAAATTTTATTTATATAGCACTCACCACAGACATAGAATCACAAAGTGCTTCACATAGATCAAAACAAAAAACAACAAAGTCATAAAATCATAATGATCTCATAACAGAATCAAATCAAATCAGATACTTTATTAATCCCAGAGGGAAATTAGATCAGATTAACATCAGAAAAAATAAAGTCATAAAATTATAAAATTTCAATAACAGACGAAAGAGTAAAAATAAGAAGATAAAAGGTTTAGGTAAAAGCAGCTTTAAATAAAAGTGTCTTTAGCTGTTCTTTTAAAAGTGTCCAGACTGTCAACGCTGCGTGAGGATAAAGGAAGATCATTCCAGAGTCGGGGTGCAACAGTCTGGAAGGAGCGATCACCTCGACTTTTTATATCTGGTCTTTGGAACTTCTAGAAGGTTCTGGTGGGTGGACCTGAGGGCTCGGGTTGGAGCATAAGGCTTTAACAGTTCAGTAATATAGGGAGGAGCTTGACCATGTAGAGCATTGAAAGTTATAGTCAGGATTCTAAAATGAATTCTAAAGCTAACGGGTAACCAGTGCAGAGACATTAGCATAGGAGTGATGTGTGCTCTTCTGTTTGCTCCAGTTAGGAGCCTCGCTGCAGAGTTCTGGACCAACTGAAGGCGGTGAAGGGATTTTTTGTTAAAACATGTGGAAAGTGTGTTACAGTAATCTAGACGGGAGGAGATAAAGGCATGGAGAACCATTTCAAGTTCATGTTTTGATACCAACCTTCGCAGTTTGGAAATATTTTTTAAATGATAAAAACAGTTTCGGACCAACGTTTTTGAGTGACCTTCAAGAGCCATTGATTGGTCAAAAATAACACCCAAATTCTTTAAGTTTGTCTTGACGGTAGAGGATAAATGACCAAGTTTTAGACTAATCAGGGGAACCATGCTCTCAGGGGCAATGATCAGACATTCAGTCTTTTCAGAGTTTAACTGAAGGAAGTTATCTTCTAGCCAGCTGGTGATAGCTGACAGACACTCTAGTAATTCAGACAGTTTGTAGTACTCAGAATCCTTAAAGGAGTGTGTGTTAACCATGTTGATGGATTTTATTTAATCACTATTTAGCTCTGTTTATTGTCAACTAACAGATAAACACAACAGTGGTCAATGGAGAGGTGTCGGATTCTGGGGCTGGGGGTGGGGGAGTGGGCACGCAACGTTATGTTTCAAGGGGTCTATAAGTTACAAACCAATATTTTTCAACAACTGGGCATCATTTCATTATTTTTTAACTACATTATTTTTCCAGAGAACAATGGTAAAAACTACACAGTCACTTTAAAGAAAATATTTGTCTGAATCTCGCTCTACAGATCAAACATGGAAAAGACTTCTCACCTGTGGTGAGCTTTCATGTGTTTAGTCAAGCTACCACTTTGGGAGAAACCTTTACCACAAATTTTACATGGATATGGTTTCTCACCTGTGTGAGTTCTCATGTGGCTGGTCAAGGAACCACTGTCAGAAAATGTTTTACCACAGGCTTCACAAGTAAATGACTTTTTACCTGTGTGCGTTCTCATGTGTGTAATCAAGGAACTTCTCTGAGAGAAACATTTCCCACAAATTTCACATGGATGTGGTTTCTCACCTGTGTGCGTTCTCATGTGTTTAGTCAAGTTACCACTGTGAGAAAAACATTTACCACAAGCTTCACATCTAAATGGCTTTTCACCTGTATGAGTTCTTGTGTGACTAGTCAATTGACCTGTCTGAGAAAAACATTTACCACAAGTTTCACATGGATATGGTTTCTCACCTGTGTGAGTTCTCATGTGTTCCGTCAAGCTACCTCTTTCAAAGAAACATTTAGCACAAGTTTCACATCTAAATGGTTTTACACCTGTGTGAATTCTCATGTGTCTAGTCAAGGTACCACCATCAGTAAAACATTTACCACAAGTTTTACATCTAAATGGCTTTTCACCTGTATGAGTTCTTTTGTGACTAGTCAATTGACCTGTCCGAGAGAAACATTTACCACAAGTTTCACATCTAAATGGTTTCTCACCTGTGTGAGTTCTCATGTGTTTAATCAAGGAGCCTCGGTCAGAAAAGCATTTACCACAAGTTTCACATGTAAATGGTTTTTCACCTGTGTGTATTCTCATGTGAACTGGTAAAACCCCCTTACAGCTGAAAAATTTCCCACAGAGTTCACATGAAAATGGGCTTTCCTCTCCGTAAGCCTTTTGCTGTTTTTCTAGTTTCTGACTGTCTATACTCTCTCTGTGATCTTTGGTTTGATGATGTCTTTTATTTTGTGTCAGTTCTTCATTGCTGTTTGATTCTAAATTTTCATTCTGGCATCCATCCTGATCTTGGTTCTCAGCTTCAGCGGAACTCTGACGCAAGGGTCGGTTCTGATTTGGTTCTTGTTTACATGTTTCTGCAGAAGGAGAAGTCACCATGAAGGTAACATTTTCCTGCTTCAGAATGAACTGATCTTCATGCTGATGGATATAGAGTTCCTGCTGTTCCTCTTTGATCGGTGGAGGTTCTGGTTCCTTCTGGTCCAAACTGAGGGTGGTGTCCTGGTTAAAGATCTGCTGGTCAGTCAGAACTTCCTCTTTTCCCCAGTCATGATGCTGTGGAAGATCTGGACAGACTAAAAAAAAACAAAAGAAAACATAGATTAATGCAACAATTATGACCAACATTCAACAAAATCTTTCAACTGTGATTAATGGTACGACTTCCACAATTAACTCACGATAAATCACAAATTCATTACAAATTATAAATGTACCATAGCATAATTATTATTTCACGTGTTTTTGAGTTTTCAAACAATTTGTAGTGAGATTAACAGATTGTATTTTTTTTTTATTCATTTGTATGTGAGTTGTATCATGAATCAGTCAGACTGGATACGTCTGGAGCGTAATAGATTCAGCTACAATGCACCGCCTCATATCAAAACTGTAGTAGAAACGCTTCAGGTTGTTTTGAATCCCAATGGACACGGAGACGGAAATGAAAGGGAAAGAGGGGAGAGGAAGGAAAGTGGTGGGGGGTAAAAGTTCATAAAAATAAGCAATAAAAAATAAGGACACACCAAAAACTCGGCCACCGAAATTTTTCAGCCGAAAACTGAAAATGCACTTTTGGGTCAATTTCATCCTAAAATTTTCGGTGGCCGAAACACCAAAATGACCAGAACAAAATAGCCAAAACAGGCCGTCAGGTGAACCCCGTTTTCGGTTCATCTCGCTGTGACCTCATGTGTCATGTTCTGAGGGTTGAGGTGGCAGACCATGTGTGGTGGTGGGTTCCAGGAGGCAGAAGAGCAGGCAGACGGATGTAAAAAATAAAAGATGTTTATTGTAGGACGGGAGCAACAGGACGAACGAACATGGACAACGACAATGAACCGACAAAGACAACAACCAGGAGGGAGGTATAAATACACAAGGGAATCAGGAACACATGGGCAGAGTAATCAGGGACAGGTGAGAACAATTAGGCAAATCAGGGCAGGAGAGACACAGTCAGGGAGGCTGGGGCGGATCATGACAGTACCCCCCCCCCCCCCCCCCTCAAGGGGCGGATACCAGACGCCCACAAGCCACAAAACACAGGAGACACGAACGAAGACCAGACCAGGGCACACATGACAAGGGAACACAGAAGACGAGACCAGAGAACAAGGAACACCGTCCAGGGCTGCGGAGCAGGGGCCTCTTGGTTCAGGCGGCACTCCGTCTTATGACCAATCAGACGTGTCCAAGAACTTAGACCAGGGAAACTCGGACTCGTAGACTTGACTTGGGCACAGGGACTCGTAGACTTGACTTGGGCACAGGGACTCGTAGACTTGACTTGGGCACAGGGACTCGTAGACTTGACTTGGGCACAGGGACTCGAACACTTGACTTGGACACAGGGACTCCAACACTTGACTTGGGCACAGGGACTCGAACACTTGACTTGGAAATAGGGACTCGAACACTTGACTTGGACACAGGGACTCGAACACTTGACTTGGACACAGGGACTCGAACACTTGACTTGGACACAGGGGCACGTAGACTTGGACTTGGGCACGTAGACTTGGACTTGGGCACGTAGACTTGGACACGATGACTTGACTTGGCTTGACACGTAGACTTGGCTTGACACGTAGACTTGACTTGGCTTGACACGTAGACTTGACACGTAGACTTGACTCCAGGAACACAGAGACGAACTGCAGCAGCAGGCGTGGGACCCAGCAGGAACTGCAGCCGCAGGCATAGGCCCCAGCAGGAACTGCTGCGTGGAGGACCTGCAGGCACAGAACCCGCAGGCGTGGACCAGGAAGTGGTTGAGTAGCGGGAGCGACGCGTGGAAGCCCAGCTCGGCGGCAGGTACTCGACATCTCAATCAGAGCAGGTGCACATCCGATCTGCTGGGTCCATCGGCGGAGGCTCGGGTGATGGGAAGCCGGAGAAGAGCGGGGAGACCAGCCCTACCACACCGGAGAATAATGGCGTGCGTAGGTGGTGTAGCTCCCTTGAGGCTCCAGGATCCACCGGAGAAGAGCAGGGAGACCAGCCCTACCACACCGGAGAATAATGGCGTGCGTAGGGGGTGTTATTCCCTTGAGGCTCCAGGATCCGCGGCTTCAGGAGAAGAACGGGACGGGGCAAAAACAGCTGGAGGAGAATGACCCTGGCCACCCTGAAGATAAATAGGATGCGCCAGGATCTCCCAGAGGAACTTCGACCACCCCGAGAACAGGTAGGATGCGCCAAACACACAAACTCCAGGCCAGAAATCTCCCACAACTGAAAGGGACAAAAAAAGAAAAATAATCCCCCAGGAACAGATGTGTTAGCTCACCACAGGTCCAGGTTTGGTCGGTTCATTCTGTCATGTTCTGCGGGTGGAGGTGGCAGACCATGTGTGGTGGTGGGTTCCAGGAGGCAGAAGAGCAGGCAGACGGATGTAAAAAATAAAAGATGTTTATTGTAGGACGGGAGCAACAGGACGAACGAACATGGACAACGACAATGAACCGACAAAGACAACAACCAGGAGGGAGGTATAAATACACAAGGGAATCAGGAACACATGGGCAGAGTAATCAGGGACAGGTGAGAACAATTAGGCAAATCAGGGCAGGAGAGACACAGTCAGGGAGGCTGGGGCGGATCATGACATCATGTAGCAACTTGTTTCATTAAATGTGTACACAGTGATTTTCAAAGTAAAGTTTTCCTCGTTTAAATGAGTCGTCAAGCCTGCCTCAGAGTCCTTCTCTATTCACACATCAATTTAGAAAAATGCAACATTAGTAGGCGTTGCCTGACAGACCGAGAGGGGGCGGAGCTGCGGCAGTGACGAAGACGGATGGGTAACGAGGCGAAGCTAGCTTTTTTCACTCTGAGCAGTCATTAGATATGGAGGAAGTTTCTCCCCCTCCTTACCCAGACAATCAATAGGAAAGGGACCAAGTCTATTTGGAGGAGACAAGCACACTAAAGTTACATATATATATATATATATATATATTAGGGGTAGGCCGTTATCGGCGTTAACGCGCTGCGGCAAAGCCAGACTCTTATCGCGCGATAAAAAAAATGACGTCGTTAATCTATTCTCAAAGTTGGGTTGGGCTCTGGGTCTATACTAAGTAAGCTATGATGACTTTCACATTGCGCGGATGGATACCTGGTTGGCGCGGATGTATACTCGGCGCGGATCATCGTACGTATGGACGGACGCCAGGCTCGCGGAGTTTAATGTTCCCCATGCAGCCGAACAGTTGCACTTTCGCACTTTCGCCACCAGCAGTGCTTCTCCCTTCTCATGGCGTGGGACAAGTAAATAATTTATGTACTTTCACCTGAGTTTAATCCATAAATCCGACTTTCATTCTTTTTATTTTGTTTTGTTTACCTCTGACATTTCCAGCCGGGCTTTCCCTGGGCCACACTTCACCGTCCGCGGCCGAAGCAGCGCTCGGATGTGAGAAAACCGAGACAAGACTTTCTCAGACAGGTGCGGTTTCCAACTAAGTTTAGCTCTTTTAGCAGCTGTTTATTGTGATAAATTGTTTCTACAGGTCGTTGTTCATGTGGCTTCGACTCAAATTCACCTGTAATAATAAACGTTTTACTCATAAATTTTTATATTTGTTTAGAAAAGTTGAGCTAGGATGACTCCCCTTGCCGTTTTCAGAGACAACAACAGCAACAGTTGGCTTCTGCTCATACAGGTGAGCTGTGGCATCATTTCCAGCTCTCGCTCCTATTCACCAGAGGCGATCCTTCATGCAAACTAAAGGGGGGCATTGGAAGGGCACCCCAGAAATTTAACCCCCTCCCCAGGCCAGATAGTTTGTGTGTGTGTATGTATGTATGTCTGTATGTGTGTGTGTGTGTGTGTGTGTATATATATCTATATACTTTTTTCTTTAGCAGGCCATATTGTGCAGAAGAGAAGATCTAGTTTGTCACCAGACAATGTGAACAAGCTGGTCTGCTTGAGTGACTGGTGGAAGAAGGAGAAATAGAGCTTGGACTGATTGACCAAATGCTACTGACTGTAAATAGTTAATCATGACCTATTCTGTAGACCTACAGTGCAGAATTTGTTGAACTGAATAAACAGCTATTAAACACAAATACTTATTGATCATTATTTATTTTCATCATCAGTTATCGTAGTAAAACTGCTTTATCAGTCTGTGATGCATTATTGAAACAAGAAATGCGCCTCCATTCTCAAAGACTTGCTTTTATTCATTATCTAGGTAGCACACACACACATGCCTTTGGCAGAATTTGAATGAGCCATTTTAATCTAGACTAATTCCAAGATTACAGTGAGATTAATCTAGATTAAAAAAATTAATCTATGCCCACCACTAACATATATATATATATATATATATATATATATATATATATATGTATATATATATATATATATATATATATATATATATATATATATATATATATATATATATATATATATATATATATATGTGTGTGTGTGTGTGTGTGTGTGTGTCCTGATGACCTTGTTGCTGAATGACTTGTCACTCTCACATGATTCTGGAGACCACTTGTGGAGAAATTGTCTACCACACTCAGGGCAGGCAAAGGATTTGTTGACAGTCTTTTTTTTTTTATCGTGTCCTGTCTGGCTGTGAAGCAAACAGAATTGATGTCTGAATGCTGGTGGCAAGCCTTACAGATTTACTCTCAGGTGGAGCATCAAAGTGTCTGCTTTTAATGTCACGCCTGATACTTAAAACTTTATTGTCTTTGAATGTTTTTTAATTCTGACCAGACACGGAGACAGAGGCGAAAGAGAAAGGAAGAGACAAAAGATGGGGGGGGGGGTTCCACAAAAATAAACAATAATGCACAAGAATCTGCTTCTAGACCTGCAGAAAGAGAGAAGGGAAAAAAAGCAAAAAACAAAAAAAAGGCACACAACAATACAACAAGATCAAGCTATCACTGCGTCAACTTGATGAAGAAATGTAAAATCAAAATTGTTTAACTGAACAATCACACAATAATAAATCACAGTGTATTAAGTGCCCACCATAGCCTTAAGACTGCATGAGAGCACCATGTGAGCACCTGTGTGTGTACACGCGCTTGTTTATGTAAGGTTTCTCTATAGGAGCGTCCAATAGAGAGTGTGAGGGGCCACAGATCTGCCCCCTAAAGATGTGCAGGAGACAGAGGGAGCTCCAAGTCCCAGAGATCCAGGAGTTGCCCCAGAGCACAGGAACTCCAGGGAGACTGCGACCAGAAAAGCCCCTGCTCCCCTCGAGAGGCGCAGAGGATCGCCCCGGGAGGCCACAACCAGCAGCCGGCAGAGTCCCGGGAGATATCGGCGGCAAGCCCACAGGCCCGCCCGCGGCCTCCCACCCCCTAGCTGGCCGAGCCCGGGACCCAGCGACCCGGGACCCAGGGGCGACCACCCCCGCCGGGGACCCAGCAGAGCCCAGGGACCCACACCCCACCAGGCAGCCACCGGGATCTATAAGGCACTCCCTCCCTCATGCTCACACATGCACATACAACCAAAGACTTACAAAAATGCACGCCGGACACCCACTCATGCTCCCCATACACACCCTATTCACTCTGGTCCTGGTACTGCTGCAAATGGGGTACAACCATCACCGGTTACCAGAGTTTGACCCTTTCTGCTGGGTGCTGATGAGCAGGCTCCTCCGCCCAACGCTGAGCACAGCAATCCACCACCCCAGACCCCAACTGGACGGCCGGATCTCCCTCCTAGCCTCCAGCCCCAGGAAGCCAAGCGACAACAGAGGTGTGCTAAGACCCCTAGTCTCCCTCCGCCTGCTCCAATATGGTGTTAGTGAGTGTTGATGAGGTGTATTCCATGGCTGTGGTGAGCGGGCAGTGCGGGCATCGTCTGGCCTATGCCAGCTGAAGCCATCACACCACCCCACTTGCACCCATAGCCCTCAGTGTCTAAGTGCAGTTTAAAATTGGAAGTGGGCACCGGCACTTGGGATGAGGCTGAGAAATCCCCCTGCAAAATGCCGTTGGATGTGCTCACTCCCAAGGCCCTAAGTGTGTGTTTGTGTGGAATGTCGTTGGTGGAAGTGTTTAAGGTGCAGATAAAATTGGGGCCAGGTTGCCACAGGAATGCGGAAATGGGGTCAATACCTGCATTCCTGACTTGTCCACCCCTCAAGGTCCTATGTGCATGTTTGTGTGATGATGTGAGGGAGCAGGAGGAGAGAAATGTGTGGGGATGGGGAGGAATGGCTGGTTGGGCTTAGCCCTCCAGGGAGCCAGCTCCCCCACTGGCCCCAATAGGCACCTCAGTTGTCAAAATGCCACCAAGTGCATGGAGACCCCAGCCCATCCTGCCAGGGCCCAAAGCAGCAGCATCACAGAGCCTCACAGAGTCCGAGGGCACCAACCCAGCCCCACCCCAGCAGAATATCTACGCCCATCCCTGCATTTGCACAACTTCCGGACTATAAAAGACATAGGACATCCAGGTAAGGTTGGGTCCTCCCCCTCCTGGACTTCCTCCTCCCCTGTGATGGGACAGCAGAGGAGCCAAGGTCTACCCGAGGCCCCTGAACCCGAGTCAGGCACTGCTGCATGTTCCTGCCTTCTCCCCGGCAGCATACATGTCAGGACCTGACCCCCAAGGCCCTGCTCAGATCCCCCCACGGGGCCGGCCACCCCCACACCCCGAGCCCCCAGGCCTCCACCCAGACCCACCCAGGGGCAATGCAGCCGCCAGACAGTAACCCATGGCCACCGCCAAGACCTCCAAGGGGCCCCACTCACAACCGCGAGTAGTCCACCCCCCGAGGCAACCCACGCACCTCCAGAGGGGGGCAACGGCCATCCAGTCCCAGACACCCCCAGTGAACCCACCTCCAAGGAACGTCCAGATACTCCAAACTCAGACCCTCCACCCCCTCACCCACATCATCCCGCAGGACAATATATATGGTCCCCCGTCATCGCTATGTGATGGAACCGATCAAAGGAGCCCAGAGAGAATGATTTGAAGTGGAAGCAGAGACTATATCAAGTGTAATATGATCTAACAAAAGACTTCTATAGTGGTTGATGCAAAGAGTATCTCTATTTTTCCAATTCAAGAGGATAGTTTTCTTAGCGATGCATATGGCAGTCAGAACCATGTGAGCCAAAGATGTTTCAATCAGGACGTCGTCCAGGTTTCCCAGTAAACAAAGAGAGGGGGCGGTTGGGATATGACATTTCAGACACTTTGTCAGGTCTTCACATACTCTACCCCAAAATTCCTGGACAGGTGGGCAGGACCACAGTGCATGAATGTAATTGTCAGGAATGTTGTTTGTGCAGTGTGTACAGGTGTCAGACGACACAAACCCCATCTTGAACATCCGATGACCTGTATAGTGTACTCTGTGTAGAATTTTGTACTGAATTAATTGTAAATTGGAGTGTCTGATCATTTTAAAAGTTTTTAAACAAGTTTGGGACCAGAAGTTCTGGTCAAAGCTGACTGATAGATCCACCTCCCATTTTTCAATAGGAATTGCAATTTTACTGTCTATTTTGGACAGTGTCTTATATACTTTAGACAGTAGTTTGGGGGGTTTGAGATTATAGAAGTCTAACACCCTTGGTGGTGTTTGTAATTCTATTTTATTGAGCTTAAATTTTTGTTTGACTACAGATTTAATTTGGTGGTATTCTAAAAAGCTATTCTTATCTATTCTGAATTGGGAGACTATTCTATTAAATGGGATGAAGTCCAATCCTTCATATATGTGTTCCAGGTATAGGATTCTTTTATTTCTCCAGTCCGGAAGGTTCATCATTTTATTATTTTGCAAAATATCAGGATTATTCCAGATAGGTGTGCGTCTGCATGGTATTAGTGAAGACTCTGTCATTTTTAGATACTCCCACCATGCTGTCAGAGAGGCGCTGATACTAATACTTTTGAAGCCTTCATGTTTTCTTATGTTTGAGCTAGTAAATGGTAAGTCTGAAAGCTCTATCGTATTGCAAAGTGTCTGTTCTATATCTAACCAGGACTCGTCTAATGGGTTATCTTGCAACCATCTTGGTATATATTGCAGACTGTTGGCTAAGAAATAATAATAAAAGTTGGGTAAATCCAGTCCTCCTCTGTCTTTGGTCTTCTGAAGCGTTTTTAAGCAAATTCGTGGAGGTTTATCCTGCCAAAGGAATTTGGTAATTGAGGAGTCCAGAGATCTAAACCAGTCAGCTGGTGGTTTGTTTGGGATCATTGAAAATAAGTAATTTATTCTGGGTAAGACCATCATTTTAATTGTAGCAACTCTCCCCATGAGTGATATCGGTAAGGATTTCCATCTTGCAAGATCATCTTGTACTTTCTTTTAAAGTGGGATGCAGTTTAGTTTGGTTAGATCTGCTAACTTGGGAGAGACATTAATTCCCAGGTATGTGATATTTCCTGACTCCAATTGTGTATTAAGTAAATTGACAAAAGAGAAATTAATTGGTAGAACTGTGGATTTTAACCAGTTTATAGAGTAATCTGAAACTTTTGAAAAAGAGTTTATCAGTTCTATTGAATGAGAGAGAGACGATTGAGAATTCCGGAGAAAGAGTAAAACATCATCTGCATAAAGACTTATCTTATGTTCTATTTTCTTACACTTTATCCCTTTAATACCTGTTGTTTGCCTAATTGTTGCTGCTAGTGGTTCAATAAAGTTAGCAAACAGTGAGGGGGAGAGTGGGCACCCCTGCCTGGTCCCCCTCTGAAGACAGAAGCTAGCTGATATGGTCATTGGTCCTGACACGTGCAGTTGGTGAACTGTATAATGCTTGTAGCCAGTTTATCAAATCAAATCAAATCAACTTTATTTATATAGCACTTTTCATACAAAAAAAATGCAACTCAAAGTGCTTCACAGAATAAAATGGCCCCATAGATCCCATATTCCCATCCCAGCCCCCCTCCCCAAGTATAAAACAATTGACAATTACGGTTCCCCTCCCGCACCCAACTTCCAAGGTGGACACACACACACACACACACACACACACCCGCACACACACACACACCCGCACACACACACACACACACACACACACACACACACACACGAACAACAGAGGAAACAATAGGCTGAGTTCAGATGGGTCAGGTAATGAGCGACACATCATCAGCGGAGCCATCTGCCCTGACAGCAACAGATCTATGGCAGCAGCCAAGTTTATGAAGAAGTTCCCAAAATCAAATTGATGTAAAGTTGCAAATAAGAACTTCCAGTTAACTCTATCAAAAGCCTTTTCTGCATCTAGAGATAATATACTAGTTTCTATGTTTCTACTGTAAGAGAAATCTATCAAATTAAGTAATCTACGTGAGTTTGTGGATGACTGTCTACTCTTGATGAAACCAGTTTGGTCAGGGTGTATTATGAAGGGGGTTACCTTCTCTTATCTTTTTGCCATGGCTTTACAAATTATTTTGAGATCAACATTAATAAGAGAAATTGGGCGATAGCTGGTAGGAAATGCAGGGTCTTTGCCTGGTTTTAACAAGAGACTAATATTGGCTGAGTTCATGTTTGGCGGTAATCTGACACCCTCTTCGATTTCCCTCACCATTCTGAAAAATATTGGAGCCAGAATGATCCAGAATTCTTTGTAGAACTCTGCTGGAAACCCGTATGGACCAGGAGCTTTCCTATTAGTCATGGATTTAAGGGCTTCCTGGAGCTCAGCTGATGTTAGTGGCGAGTCCAGGACTGTAACTTTGCTGTCTGATAATTTAGGAAGTGTTATCCTGTCAAGGAACTCATTGATCTCGTTATCTGATGGGTTTATCTGTGGTGAGTACAAAGTTTGGAAAAAGTCTCTGAAAGTGTTGTTTATGCTTTCAGGGTCATAAACTATATTCCCGGTTGAGTCTTTAACAGCAGATATGGTAGCTTTCTCTTTATTTATTTTTAATTGGCTAGCTAAAAATTTACCTGATTTATTACTGAGTTCTAAGTTTTCTATTTGTAGTCTTTGTGCTAAAAATTGTGTCTTTTTGTCAATAATTTCATGAAGTTCTAATTTAGCTTTACGTAATTTGCTCATTAACTCTTCTTCTGTGGATGCCTCTAAAGACTTGATGATTTCTTCTAACTCTGAATACATTTGTTTTCTGTTTTTTTCTTATGTGATGAGAAAGAGATTATTTTACCTCTCATCACTGCCTTTCCTGCCTCCCAGAGAACAGATGCTAGTGTTCCAGGCAGGTCATTATGTTCTAAACATAAAGCCCACTCCTTTTTTAAAAATTCTATAAAACCTTCATCTTTAAGCAGTGATGTATTACACCTCCAGTTTTTGCTCGGTGGGATTGTCTTCTTATTTACCAGAGTTAATGAAACCGAAGCATGGTCGCTGACAACTATGGGGTGTATCTCAGTGTCTGACATGTCAGCCAACAATGAGCTGCTGACTAGAAAATAATCCAAACGTGAATGAGAGTGATGGACGTGTGAAAAAAATGTATATTCTCTTCGGTTAGGATGAAGAGATCGCCATGCATCACAAAGCCCATAATCACTCATGTACTGTTTAACTATATTAGTGGATTGCCAATTGCATTTAGTCCTAGCTGTACTGAGCCTGTCTGTTAAAGAGTTCATCCAAAAATTAAAATCGCCTCCAAGTATAAGTGGACAGTCAGAGTGTTCGGAGAGTACAGAGAAAAAATTATGAAAGAATGAAGGGTCATCAATATTTGGACAGTATATGTTGACAATACATAAGCTTTGGTTCTGTACAGATATTTTTAACATTATAAATCTACCCTCTGGATAAGACACTGTGTCTAATACTGTGAAATTGATGTTTTTGTGTATTAAAATAGCTACACCTCTTTGCCTAGAGTTATAGCAGGCAGAGAACATGCTGGGAAACTCAGGTGTTTTAAGTTCATCTGCAGATGTGGCAGATCTACGAGTCTCTTGTAACAATATTACGTCTGCTTGCACTCTCTTTAGCTGAACAAAAATCTTTATTCTTTTCTCTATGGAGCTAGCTCCATGTGCGTTCCATGAGACAAATCTTAGTGCACCCATAGATGTGTGTGAGTAGCTAAAATATGACGCCTTCATGTGAATAAGATGGAATAAGTATCTATTGGGCCATTCCCATCTGTACCGGGTCGGCCCGGGCCGGGTAGCGTAGGTTGTTTACATATCTGGGTGGCCTGGTATTTTTCCGGGCCAACCAAGGCTAATTCTCAGCCCTCTTCTCGAGGGGGTCTGCTTCAGGCCGACCAGGGCCAACACACCCACTGCTGACAGCAAATTCACACCTTCCATTAGAGCAAGCCTCTGATTGGTGGGTAGAATCAGCCCATATGGGCTTAAGGCAAGGATGTGTGGAATCAACCGGGCCAGGCTGGGGCCGACTGGGGCTACCCGCCCCGGGCCAACCTGGTACAGATGGGAATGGCCCATTAATGTATAAAATAGTATGTTAATGAATAACAGAAAAGTAAATAATAATAAAGATCCAACAGTGTTTGTGGTTGTATTATTTGATGCATAAATTATGATATTGTAATGTGGATTTAATGTGTGTGTGTGTGTGTGTGTGTGTGTGTGTGTGTGTGTGTGTGTGTGTGTGTGTGTGTGTGTGTGTGTGTGTGTGTGTGTGTGTGTGTGTGTGTGTGTGTGTGTACGTGTGTGTGTACGTACTGAGTTTGACGCAGTGTTGGAAAGTTGTGTGGTTGTGCCATACAGGTGTAAAGGTACAGAAGCAGGTAAAGAGGACAGGAAAATACAGATACAGGTTAAAAAAGAAGAAAGAACTAAAAAGAAAAGGTAATGGGGTGCGAGGTGGTGATGAACAGACTGTCTTACCATCTGAATCAGAAGACCAGCTCTCATTCCAGTCATCATTTCTGTCTCCAGTTTCAGGCTCAGAGTCTAAAGTCACATCATCATCATCATCTCCGCTAACTTCAGTCTCTGAAGAATCAGATATCTGTTCATGAGGGTTCAGATCTGGGTTCCTGCTAGTTTCTGCTCCTACATCAGTATCTGCTGTCATCTGGTCAGTTGAGCTGCTGGTTGGAACATCTCTGTCTTCAATTTTCTGCTGATGAAGCTGTGAGGTCAAAGGTTCATCTTCATCATCCTCACTCTTTATAGAAACTTCAGTGATCTGAAAACTGACAACATCAGTCTCCTCCTTCAAACAGAGATGCTCTCCCTCCAGACTAGTCCAGAGCTCCTCCTGTTCCTCCTTTATGTGGAGGTGTTCTGGGTCCTGCCGGTCCACACCAGCACTCTGTTCTTCAGGATCTTCTTCTTTAACCAGCACCATCTGTTGAACATCTGTAGGAAACACAGAAACATGATGTGTGTGACAGACCACCATAATTCTATACTAATATGGAGAAAATTGTTGGTATCCTTCAGCCAATGAAAGAAAAACCCAAAATGGTCACAAAAATAACATGAATCTGAAAAAAGTAGTTATGTGTGTGTGTGTGTGTGTGTGTGTGTGTGTGTGTGTGTGTGTGTGTGTGTGTGTGTGTGGCAATTATTACATATTAATTATAACCAATGAGATGCAATATTCCATCTAAATATGAAATATCTATCTGACTGAGCTTTGAATGTTTAATCAGAAGATTCTAGGGTGCTTTGTTTCTTTAGGGATCATAAACACACTTCGTATTAATTCAGACAAAGTCAAGTTTATAGTTTAAAAAACTAATTTAATTATTTTTCCTAAACTAATAATTTATACATGACAAGATATGAATGAGAGGTGGTGTGGTGGAAGCTAGATGTTGTAGCAACCGTTCTATGTATCTGAGAGAAATTGTGAAATCTGGGTGTAAAAGAATTTGTTGTTTGTTATAAACTAGCGAGTTGTTTATTAAAAACAGCATCAGACGCCATCTACCAAGTCTACGCACCCTTGGTGTGGAGGTTCTCGTTGGATCCGGGGGGTCGTGCGGGTCACTGCCGGTGGAGTGAACTCTGATATCAGGAACCCGTAGATGGTTCTGATAGGACCCGTCCAGTCTGAGATCCCTTGAAGTGAAGGCAGGAAGTTGGAATGCTTATTTGCATCTGAGGCGGATGTTTGTTTGGCTCTTAGAGAACCGGTTGTCTGGTTTCAGCTGCAGCGTTGCAGAGAGGCTTTGACTGGAGGTCAAAGGAGATTGTTTCAAAAGAGGCTTCTTTCCCGATTTGGCCGAATCGAGGTTCAGCTGGAAACTGAATTACTCGGGAAGTAATTCCTGTTTTATTAAACCACAATGTTATGAGTTTTGGCATATTCTGGCAAATCAGAATTTGACACGTTTCTGGGTGTTTACCAACATCCCTCAGAAAGCCACGCCTTCCTTCAGATACAAGATTCTTAATTCTGTGAATAAAGAATCTTTAAACGTTATGTAAGGTGAACCTTAACCTTAATTTGTATCTTATTATAACGTGTATGAGTGTAAACAATGATTAACTTGTTAAATCAAACACATAGTGATTTGTGATATAAATGGATCATTGTAAGAACAACATTCATTTCAAATTAACTGATTTAAGCACAGGTTATTCAAACATTTCATTTAAACATCTTGTTCATTCATCACATATGATTACTGTAAGCTTATGAGTTGTAAAAGTCATGGAGTCTTCACTTGTTTAGGGTGAAGAATGTTGACGTCTGGCATTCATGCAGAGAGTGTAGGACCGTGGGAGAGAATGTTTGTTTGAATGTGTTGTCTTCATGGAATGTAAACACGCACTGAACAGAACCTTCTGTTTACCTCTCATCTGGACGTTTACATCCGCTCACACCACAAACCAGAAAGCCGAAAATGTCCGTTATCCAGAACTGCAGCGGCAACAATATGTCATCGGTGCTCCAGTCTTGGGTCTTTCATATGGATCAAAACCATTTTTAACGTTGAGTTTGTCCACATACCAGTCCTGACGTCTTTATTTAACCTATCCCTGTATATTCCTATCCTGGGATTTCATAATGTTGTTTAACACTTTCAAATCCACTTCTTCTCTGCGACAGTACTGTTTGTTTCACGGATTGTTTACACTCGTCAGCCTTCCAACATGGCCGCTCACATCCCAGAATGCTATGCGTAATCACGTGTGATCACAAGCCCTATTGAGACACTAACTTCTGTTAGAAAGATACGATCTAAACCAGCGTAGAACAGTTCTAAACAGTTTGCCAAAATTAGGCCACCTCACATTACAAAAACCTAAGCCTCTGCGAGAGGATTCAGGTGGATGGGAGCCGTACCATCCAGGACTTTGTATGCTAGTGCTAGGCCTGGGCAATAAATCCATTTAATTAATTAATTCAAATGTTTTGTTGAGGTCGATTAAAAAAAAAGTAAATCGAAATATTTATGTAATAGCGCCTTTTTGGCCCCCCGGAGCTTCCGTAGCGCTAGTTTCACATAACCGCGACAACAACGTCACAGCACACACACGAAACACGCACATGGCCACCAGTGAGAGTGGGAAGTTTGTTCCTAGGAAAGGAATGAAATCATCCGTTGTTTAGAACTGGTTTGGGTTTGCTGCGACGGACGTGGAGCGTGGCACTTTTATTCCAAGAGGGTGTTCATTTCTTCATTATTCATCTCAGAAATGAGGGTTTCATTTGTCTTGCTTGTGATTAAATAAAAAACTAAATTGGCTTTAAGGTGCCTTCCATTTGTACTTATTGCTGTTCTTAATAATTGAGGGGAGAGAAGATCGGAAAAAAATCGTAAATCGAATTCAAAAATATAAAATCGGAGATTTTATTTTTAGGCCGTATCACCCAGCCCTAGCTAGTGCTAGTGATTTGGTACATGCACCACAGTTTGAGAATGACCATCCAAGAGGACCGTTCCCATCCTGCTCATCACCTGTTGGAACTGTTACCTTCTGGTGAACCTCAGAGATCTAGTCAAGCTAAAACTTCAAGGTTCAACAACAGTGTGTGAATGACTGGTTGTGAAGTGCTTTGGGGGGTTGTAAATCTTAGGCTCTATACAAATACAGACCATTATTTAAACATAACACCTAATGAGAGACATTCTCATAATTCACTGTAATGTCCCACCATAGAATGACAATATATTCATTCATTCATTCATCCACCAGTACCTGTGTCCATGCTGTCCAGGTCCAGGTGGTGAAGAACACACGATGAATCAGTCCCAGATCCTGAAGTGGTAGCAGGTTTTCTTTAGCCGTGTTTAGCTAACAGCTGCAATAGAAACAAAGCAGGAGAGCTGATTAAGATGCTGCTTCAGAACAACGCAGGAGATTAAAGATCCAACGCTTTGGTTCTGATCAGCTGAGGACAGATCCAGTCTGGAAAAGAGGACCTTTGGTCACCTGAGTTCACGGAGTAGAGCTAACCGCTTTTTCCTCCAGAGTCACATTCAGATTCGGGGCTTTTCCGTCGGAGAGTGTGAGCAGGATGGATCAGAGAGCGAGCAGCGATCCTGCATCATGACCAACTCAGATGAGCGAGTCTGATAGAGGGAACCTCTTCAATCTGATGAAAGCAGCAAAACGAGCGCGTTTCTCAGAGAGGCCAAAGGAACAGCAGCAGATCCAGAGGGCAGGAAGTCTAGAGAAAAGCTTTTCTCACCCACAACCTGATTCTGGAGCTCCGATTGTCACGAAGACCGCAGAATATGTTCTCTGGTTCTGGAAAAAACTCCACCAAGTTGTTGAGGAGGAGAAGAAAGTTTCCACAGCCTGGTGAGAAGATTTCTGCAGCAGCAGCAGTTAGTCGCTTTAGCTGATCAACTCTCCCAGAGACTGAAGTGAAGACATTTTTACTGCAGAGCCTCAAATATTCTCCTCACACACCAGAACAACAACAAGCTAGCTCTGCTAGCACTTTCGGTTTCTGCTTTTTCCGGTGGTCGGTGACCAGCATAAAGGTGCACTCGCGCCACCTGCTGGACTGGAGTTTTTTTTCACAGACGTGTGTTCAACATTTGACTAATAAACCACGCATACGTTGACATTATTTCCCCAGACAAATATTTTAATCAAAGACAAGTTATGTTTGTTATATTTTTATTTTTATATTTGCTTCATAAGTCGTGACAAACAAGTTAAAAAAAGCGTTTTTCATTATGATATTCCTTTATTTAAATCTGACCAAGTTTTTTTCTCTTGACTTTTTGACCTCATTCTGTTTTTCATTGAAGCAGTAATAAATAAATGAAGTTAAAGAAATAAATATTTGGGAAGGTGTTAATTTGGCAATGGTTTCATGTGATGCTTGTTGTGTACAGTGGAGAATACAGTCGGTAAAGACAGCTCACCCTTGCCCTGCCTCCAACATGCCTCCATCAAAAAGGCTATCAGTTTTTAAATTGGCTATAAAACTCAAAAGGAAGGTTAAGTTGCTGAAATAACTAAATAAAATGATAACGGCTGTTACAAAGTTTGTATTAATCTATTAACGTTTACTTTTTATGTTTTTCAAAGATTACAACACTTTAAAAGTCACAAATTATGAGACCATCAAAAATGGTCTCATAAACCTATTGGTTTCATAATGCTAGTGTGTAACCTGACAAATAGGTCTCGCAAACCATAAGTGCACACACACACACAAACACACACACATGCGGGTGCACTGACACCTCGGTGGTCCTTGGGTAGTGCCCAGGCAGTGGTGGGGGTCTCCCGCCTCCCTCCCTGGGCGTCATGGGCCGGTGTCTTGGCTGCTGCCGTGGATCTGTTGCTGTAGAGGCAGATGGCTCCGCTGATGATGTGTCGTCCATTACCTGACCCAACTGAACTCAGCCGATTGTTTACTCTGTTGTTCACGTGTGCGAGTGTGTGAGTGAGTGTACGTTCACCTTGGAAATTGGTTGCGGGAGGGGAAGTGTAATTGTCAATTGTTTTATACTTGGGGAGGGGGGCTTGGATGGGATTATGGGATCTATGGGGCCATTTTATTCTGTGAAGCACTTTGAGTTGCATTTCTTTTGTATGAAAAGTGCTATATAAATAAAGTTGATTTGATAAAGTTGATGCTCATCCACGTAATACTTAAAGTCACATGGCACATTTCCTTTTTCTGATCCAATCAGAACCTTCCAGATCTGACGCGAGGCATGGTTTTGTTGGTGCTCGGTACATACCCTCTTGTTGTCCTTTTTTGATTCAACTGTAAATCAAAACATCCAAATTATAAAACTTAGCCCACGTCATCTTAACTTCAGTTCAAAGCGTTCTAGAGAAGTTATCGGAGTGGCCAATCCGTATTTTTCCTCTTAAAGCCGAAAGAACCTAACGACAAGCTGGACTAAATCTGTTGCATGTTCCACCTGGCAACGGTTCCTTTCAGAATAAAAGCTGAACCATCATGACCCCTTTCAGGTTCCTGCTAGATGCCAATAAAACTGTCGTGACCTGGATGTATCTCAAGACTGGTCTGGTCGGCAACCGCTACTTTGCAACCGGCTTCGGTTCCAGAGGAGGTCAAGCTGGACCTCGACATTCCTGATCTAACGGGGACTTCCACCAAGGGTACGTAGCATGACAGAATGGCATCTCAATGTGTGTTATAAATCTCCAAACCAAAGCTTAGAGCGAAACATCATCTTCAATCCCATCACAAATAATCGTTACTCCGGGTTTGCTGGTTCGGAACATATTTCACACATACACCATTCTCAGTCTTACTTCACCTAGTTACACCATACACCTAGTGTTTAAAGTTAATCTAGTTTAATTTGTTTAGTAATGTGGCAAGGTGAATAAACGAGGGCCCGGGCGGGATTCGATCCCCAGACTCCCGGGTGAGGGTCATACGCTCTAACCAGTCAGCCAAAGGGACATCCCCTTGGCCAAGTAGCCAGGGCGCATGATCAATCGTGACATTGTGACAGAACGCTCACACTGTCACAGTAATAAATCTTTAAACTTTTAAACCTGACTCACTCTCTTTTCTTGAAGTTAATACTAAGTGTTACTCAATCCCTGCAATAAAAAGATCTGATCTTCTGGTTAAATTTACAGGGTTTCCCTTACATAGGCGAAATCCCACCGCCACGCCTACAAGATCCCAAGTTTTATTTTTTTCAGCGCTGTTTCCTGAAGAAGCAGCAGGAACTACTATGTCGCTTGTGATCACAGCCGGCGGGCAGCAAGGAGCAGGCAGGGCAAGCAGTGGCGGCTGGCCACTAGAGGGCGATAGGGCGCCGCCCCCCTAGTTTTCCCCAGTGTTTTTAATTTTTATTAAAAAAAATTACCAATAATCACATATTCTAAGTTAATTGCGTGTTTTGTAACAAAAACAAATCATATATATAGCTATATCATTGGTGAGAAGCTCCCTGCCGAGCGGTGGAGGCGACAGAAAGATCGCCCAAACAGCAGTGAAGCAGCCAGCCAATTGCTGACAAGAAAATCAACCGCATAGGAATGGGAATGCATCCAATCAGCGTCGTCGATTCGGAAGCCCAAAGGGCGATAGAGCTACCGCCAAGGCTGTTCGTTGGTGTTCGGGTTGAGCTCGACTCGAGCAAGGAATTTATTTGGTGGTGACGCAGATGCAGTGATGGACAAGAGTGGGCCTACAACAAGCATGGATACCGGATCCCAGCAGCCACTGAATTCAGTTCGGTCTCTTCTCCAGTATCCGTTCGAGAGGAGAACATTGGTTGAAAAACTTAATGTCAAAGAGCTTGGACCAGATCAGCCCGAAGTAAAGATAAGCCAGCAGGACAAGGAGAGAGGTAAACTGTACACACGAGGCTTCTCTCAAAATTGGTACACCAGGAAGGCGTGGCTAGCTGGATGCAAAAACGCTAATGCTTTATTTTGCTTTCCGTGTTTGTTATTCAAAACGGCTGGGACATATAAGGCATGGATGAGTCAGGAGTTACAGACATGAAACATTTTTCTGAGAAGGTGAAGAAACACGAGTCATCCCGGGCACACATGGACAACAACACGGTGAAGCTAGCCATGCTAGGCAGCAGAGCTAACGTTGCCATGCAGGGAACAACAGCAGCTGGGTGCAGAGGTAAGCTGTACATTACATTTCTGTGAACAAGACAATCAGAATCAGAAATCCTTGGTTGTCCCACAAACCGGGACATTTGTTTAATAACATGTTTAATGTGCAATAACTGTAAAAACTAATTTCAACACACATACTTATTATACATATTTAATCACGTAAATGTGTATTTCATGTAAATTTGTACATACATCAATCTGATTCCATTTTACTTGTTACACTTCTGCTGCAGCAAACAAATTTCCCAGCTTTTGGGACAATTAAACATTTCTGATTCTCAATTAGATGTTTTTACCTCAAATGTAAAAACATCTGATTGAGAATCAGAAATGTTTTATTGTCCCAAAAACTGGGAAATATGACATTTGTAAGAGGATACTGATGACATTATTTCCTATGAAAGCTTTTCCTATGTACTTATCTGTTGTTTTTTATTTATCATATGACAGGTTTTTCACACCATCCTGAGCCATGCAAAAGAAGATTCTTGTCACCACACCCATGACCACAGCCGAAACAGAAAGGTGCTTTTCTACTTTAAAGAGGATTAAGACTTTCCTTGAGGAACACCATGACACAGGATGGGCTGAATGCTCTTGCCATGCTCTCCATGGGAAAAAAAGCTTGTCACAAACATTCCTGACTTCAATAAAAAGCTAATCGAGAGCTTTGCCACTCAGAAGGACAGAAGGGCAAAATTTCTGTACAAATGAGGTATCACACACACACAAATTCATCCACTTGATCTTTGTATAAAGTTGACCTTGGCACAACACTCCCGAAATATTTTAACTGTGTAAATTTCTGGCATTTTGTCTAAGTAGTGTTTATTACCATTACTGTAACAGTGACCTGCTCATAATTTTTCGTGTTCACTCAAATGTTGAAATTAAACAAAATGTTTTTGTTACTTGCCTCTTGCATTGCCTATTTACCATTTATGGTCATGTTATTTTATGTGCAATTTAATGCAGTATTTTTCAACCTTGGTCCGCAAGGCAGCGTGCCAATAGTCACACACCTGGATTAATCAGTTTGTCCAATGATGTAAGACAGGAAATAAAAGAGCTGTGCTTAATTCAGGAAATAGTGAAGTTGTGCACAAAGCTCAGAAAGCACAAGTTTGTTTAAAAATAAAAAATAGCACAGCCCCACCAAAAATATTTTTCACCAGCCGCCACTTTCATCACAAGTTTGGCTGCAGCCGCACTTTAGATCAGCTGGAGGCCTCTCAGAGAACTTTAGAAGATCTTCATGTTGATCATGAGAACCAGTCCAAAGGAGAGAAGGCTCCACAGCAGCTCTGAGTCCAGTCACTGAACATTCCTGATGTGTCTGAATTCCAGACTAGCTTGTAAACAAAGGAGATAAGAGGTCACATGACCCAGAAGCATCCTTGATAGTGGCTTCTGACTCAGAGCAGCAGCTTGGTAACAAAGTGTCATGTCTGTCTTCTGCGCTGAACTTCAGGTTTAAAGCCAGGACTAAAACTGGTCTGGGTTCCGATTATTAACAAAAATGTGTCCCTTAGCTGTTAGCTAAGTCTGTGTTTGTGTCCTCTGGAACGTAGATCTGACTTTGTGTTCTTTTCTAGTTTCTACTTCAAACATTCAGCTCATGTTTACTAGAAGTTTCTGTGGTTGTTGTGTTAGAATCACCTTTAAAAGAACATTTTTAACCAATGATGACAAAAGCAACAATTTGTTATGATTTCCTTCTTCTGACCAAACCTTTCAGGCTAAGGATCATTTCTACTTGAAGCCTGTTAACATGAGCATGACGATAAAATCATTCTGTTACAAGAGTTCAGCATCTCCAGAGGGCTTGTTTATTTACACATGCAAATCTTCCAGAAGCTTCCTCAGACCACGTGTGTTCTCCGTCCAAAATACAACGTCTTTGGTGTAAAGCTAACTATGAGTCTGCTGCTGCTGCCTCTTGGCCAGATCGTCACAAATGAGAATGAGTCTCAGTTCCACTCGTCTGGTTTAAACGCAGGGTACGTAAGTTTTAAATGTGAAATAACTTTAAAAATGTTTAATTTTGATCATCTGACCCAGTTTTATTAAAAAAGGTAAATAATCTTTAATATTTCAAATTTCTCCTAAGTCCCTCCCCTGCCCTGTAGAGCTCAGCCAATATTTCTGCAAGCCTAACCCCGGGTTTCCACGGGAGCCGTCAGCAGCACGTTACTGCAGCAGCACGTCTTGCTCGCGTAAGCTGCTGCTTGGCCCTTCCCACGAGACGCGAATCAGCAGGGGAGCAACTGTCACCGACAGAGCACGAAGTCACACGAGTGACTTCGTCAGTAAACACAACAACAAGCAGGAGAAAACTACAACATGGCTCCAAAATATTTGTGTTTTTATGTTCTGTCCGTTTTATAATCGCCAATACGGACCTGAAAAACAAAGGAGACCGCTAGCTAGGTGATAACTTCTCACGGGGCCGCACAGTTAGTAACCTTTTTTAAAGTAAAGCGACCGGAAGGCAGTACGTTCTTTATTCTGAAAATCTCGGGAGCTTCTCTCCATTTCCGCGTCCGATTTCCTGTCTTTCCTTCCCCAAAAATGTCGAACTTGACCCGTTTCAGAGGCGTCGCGCGTAGGAAATAGAACCGGCGCGTAAAGGCCGCGACATGCTGCTCCTGAGACGCGGCCGACTCGCGCGGCTGCCGGCGGCTCCAGTGGAAAAGGTTCTGTTGACCACAGCGGTTCCTATCAGCAGCTATGACGTGCTGCTGCAGTAACGTGCTGCTGACGGCTCCCGTGGAAAGCCGGGGTAACGCGTTGACCAATAGCTCTGCATTACCACCAGGGGTAGCTGTCAATCATTGAGAACGAGCATTAGATCTCAGTGTGCACAAAGTTGGTTACGTATTGTAACCCCAGATTCTATGAGTCTAGTCGCAGCCCTTAAGCTAGCTGCTATTGGAAGGATGATCTCAGCATCAGCCAATCATGAAGAGCTTAAATGTACGCCCACCAATGGTGGGCACCCCTGTAGGTATATAAGTGGAACGACTCCACTGTTCGCCTCCGATGGCT
The DNA here is from genome assembly GCF_043380555.1 of Nothobranchius furzeri. Taxonomy (NCBI): domain Eukaryota; kingdom Metazoa; phylum Chordata; class Actinopteri; order Cyprinodontiformes; family Nothobranchiidae; genus Nothobranchius; species Nothobranchius furzeri. Next base: position 91,727,849 of record NC_091742.1, on the reverse strand, counting down.
CTTAGTCCTAACAGAACCAGTGGGGCCAGTGGCTTAAGGGCTGCGACTAGACCCATAGAATCTGGGGTTACAATACGTAACCAACGTTCTATTTCGTCTAGTCTTAGCCCTTAAGCTAGCTGCTATTGGAATAATGCGCAGCTGGATGGGTTTACGCCACACTGGTCAGCTCAACCAATGGACACACCCAACATGTCTCCTTTTAGCGAGGGTCGCTCAGCCTCAGCCCAGGGCTTAAAAGGCTGAGGCAGCCAGAGGGAAGAGTGGGGCCCCCACTAAAAATATCATCCACAACAGGATGAAATTAGTTCAAGTAGGGCTGATGTGGTGCCATAATGCTTTCACTCAGCCTGCTGAGGTCCAAGCACTGTACGAGTGATGGATCCTGAAGACACATCTCGTAAATAATAATGAGTAAAGGAACAGGGTGAAGCCCATGAAGCAGCCTGACAAATGACTTCCATCGACACGCCACTGAGGAGCGCCATAGAAGAGGCAATCCCTCTGGCTGAGTGAGCCCTGAGTGTCTCAGGAGGATCCCGCCCTGATGATGTGTAAGCGAGTGAAATGGTGTCACACAGCCAATGTGAAAAACGCTGGGTCGACAGCGCTTGCCCAAGGGAAGAGTCTCTGTAGTGCACAAACAGGCTTTGTGAGCGGCGAATCCCTGAAGTGTGTGACACATATCGTGCGAGCGCCCGCACCAGGCAGAGAAGGTGGGAAGCCGCCTCCTCATCAGAATTATGGGGAGGAGGGAAAGTCCAGCCAATGAAATTGACCTGGATTTGAAGGAAGTATTAATGTTTTTGGGCACAAAGGCTGGGTTGGGGCATAAAACAGCGGACCCGCCATCTTCCCGGATCCTGAGGCATGCGGGAGCCACTGAGAGGGCGGTTAGGTCGCTCACTCTCTTGACTGAGGCCAGCGCCAGCAGCAAGGCAGTTTTGAGTGACAGGAACTTGAGTGAGACCTGGTCCAAGGGTTCAAATGGGGCTTCAAATAAGCCGTGCAGAACCACCGTTAGATCCCACTGGGGGAATAGCAGGCGGAACACAGGCCTGTTCCTTCTGACACCTTTTAGAAAACGTTTTGTGAGGGGATGATTGAAAACAGATCTATCTCCAGGACCCTGGTGACAGGATGAGATAGCTGCAGCATATGTTTTAATAGTGCTAAATGCGAGGCCCCTGTCCATCAGCATCTGCAGAAACAATAGGACATCCACCAGCTGGCAGGAGAGCGCTTGAACATTCCGCTCTGTGCACCATTTCTGGAAAGCTGCCCATTTAGCAGCATAAGATGTGACGGTAGAAGGCGTCCGCGCACTCTGAATCGTGGCGACCACATCATGCGGCAGCCCAGAAGCCTCTAAGTGTGACCGCTCAGCGGCCAGACCCACAGCAGTTGGCCTATTTCTGGAGGATGTTTGATTATCCCATCCGCCTGGAGAAGGGCGTCCGCCCTACACGGGAGCCTCCACGGGGAGCCGGACACTAGCGCTTGCAGGTCTGGAAACCATGACGCGGACAAGCATCTGAGAGCTACCAGAATTACCGAGAGCTGTTCCGACCGAACTCGGTCCAGGAGACGGGGGATCAGTGGGTCTGGCGGAAACGCATACAGGAGCGTCTAAGGCCAGCGCTGGTGTGAGAAGGCATCCGCTCCGAGGGGGTGGGTGGGTGGGGGGGTGGGGTGGGGGTGCTGGGGACTCAGGGAAAACCACAGGCGACACTGAGCGTTTTCGCGAGCCGCGAACAGATCCACAGAGGGTTCCCCGAACTTGATCCATATCCGTGATATCAGTGCGGAATGCAGACGCCAGTTGGAGTCGCGGGGTCCCCCTCTCGACAGGATGTCTGCTGCCACATTCAGGACCCCCAGAATGTAGGTGGCTGTGATGGACAGCGGGTGGACATGTGCCCAACACAGTAAATCTGTGGTTACGCACAATAATGGGAGGGATCGAACTCCCCCTTGGCGATTTATGTAGGCTGCCGCCACCTGGTTGTCTGTGTAAACTTCGACATGACGGCCCTCGAGAAGGGCAGCGAAGTGACTGATCACATTCCTCACTGTCATAAGGTCCAACACATTTATGTGCTTGTGCGTGTGGGAGGGCCAGCGATCTGCTACCGTATGGGACAAGCACGTGCCCGCCCATCCCAACAGTGACGCATCCGTAAACACAGATACGTGTGACGTAGGACGTCCGATGGGGACCCCGTGTGAGAGGATGCAGGGATTGCCCCAGTGAGCGAGGTCCTCGCCCACTGAAGGGGGAACCCTCAACATACGTCTCTTCTGACGTATCGGGTGTACCCGGAGGCAGATGAACCAACGCTGTAGGCATCTCGTGTGCAGTAAACCTAACTGCACCACAGCGTGGGCTGCAGCCATCATGCCCAGAAGTTTCATGACTAACAGGGCTCTCACGAACTTGCGGGGTTGCACACGGGAGATCACCGTGGTGAGATCTGCTGCTCTCGCCGGAGACAATCGTGCTCTCATTAAGGAGGCGTTCAGCTCCACCCCGAGAAACACAATCGACTGGGATGGAAGGATGGAGCTCTTTTCCCAGTTTATGGGAAACCCCAGGGTTGACAGATGCTCTATTAACTTCCTGGTTTTCTCTGACGCCTCGTCCTTGGACTGGGCGCATAGGAGCAGATCGATCAGGTAAAATAAAACCCTCATTCCTGCCGTGCGCAATGGATGCAGGGCCGTCTCCAGACATTTGGAGAAGGTGCGCGGGGCTAGCGAGTAGCCAAAAGGGAGACGATTGAACTGGTATTGAACTCCCTTGAATGAAAAGCGCAGGAACTTCCGGTGTTTGGGAATTACTGGGATGTGGAAGTATGCGTCTTTCAGGTCTACTGACGTGAACCAGTCCCCGGAGTGCACGTATTCTAGGACTTGCCTCATTGTTAACATGCGGAAATGCATCACTGCTATGGAGCAGTTGAACAGGGAAAGGTCAAGAATTGGTCTCATTTCTCCCGACTTCTTCGGTACTACGAAGTAGCGGGAGTAGAAGCCTGAGAGCTCTTGTCCGCGAGGGACTCGGGAAATGGCGTCCTTGGACAGAAGTTCCCACAGCTCCAGCTCCGGGGTCTGAGATTGTTCCTGTGACGTGAATGTCGTCTCCACGATCCCGTTGAAGGGAGGAGGAGCGGACTGAAAATGGAGTGTGTGACCACAATTAATGGTCTCCGATATCCATTTGCTCATGAGACAAAGGCGGCGCCATTCTTGCGCGCTTTCCGACAGCGGACGCATGTTCGAAGTCACGAGGCAACCCATGGAGGGCTGCGCTCGAAAGGGCGAATGTGAAACAGCTGGAAGAGGCTGATCTGCACCGCGGAGCGTGGAGTCCAAAGTTAAAGGACAAGTGGGAGCCGGGCCCGTGCATGGGGATGACAAAGTGCCAGCGGATGGAGCCGTGCACTGTGTCGCCGCACGTGGTCGCGACAGCGCCATGACATCCCGTCCCACCCAACGTTGTGGGGGAAGCGGAATGTGTTGGGCCTGGCTGGAAGCTAGGGCCGGTGCGCAAATGGAGCGCACCCGTACAGCTGGCCTTGTAATATGACTGACTGCGGGAACATGCAGATGTGTCGCAGTGCTTGGTGTGGGGAACATGTGTGATGATTCGGCAGCGGATTCTGCAGAGGACTGTAGGATTGTGCTCTCTGAGTGACGTTTTTTGGGGTTTATTTCAAAACCAATATCATTCACAGAGTTATTACAGTCATAAGCACACACATTCCCCCCAACGAGTAATTTTCGTGGTTGCTTTCGGCGAGGTTCCTGCGACTGTGACTGCCAAGACGGTGTCTGCTGGCTCTTTCGAAACTGTTGGCCGCCAACTCTCTGGTCCCGCTGAGGTGGAGTCGAAGCGGGAGGCCGACTCCGTGGGGCGGGCGGTGCAGCTGGGTGCCTGAAGTTTCCGTGCCGTTCGTCTCATCCTCTGGAGGAACGGCCGGAGTGCGAGGCTGACCGAGGGTAGACCAGGTCTCGCACCGTGGCTGACAGTTCAGCTGTCTTCTGAGCCCTCTCGATGACACTCCTAAGATGGGGACCAAACAGAACGTCAGAGGTGATGGGGCCTTCCAGCATCTCCCTGTGGAGGGGGTTCAGGAATGGAGGGCAGGGCCTTCTATTCGCTCAGAACGAAGATTCCGAACTTGAGGGAAATCTTCATCTCCAAGATCCACAGCTGAGTGTCTCGCACTTCTTCGGCCTCTGGATGCACCACGGCTTTGAGATGATGGTGGGCATCTCCTTTTTGCACCACGTCTTGAGGATGCAATGGGAGGTTCAAACTTCCTCAGAGGATTCCTCACTGAACTCTAAATTGTATTAGAATAAAAAAAATTATACTAATATAAAAAGTACTCTTGCATTTTAATCAATTTTGACACAGATCAAGTTTACATCTCGTCCAAATTTGGGCTAAACCAACAATAAAAAAAAACTATGAAAACAACCATGATTATAGGAGGACTACACAGAATGCAGTGTTTATTCATGATTTCCACATAAATTATTTATATGCTTTGATATATTCATCCCATCATGAATGGCAAAGCAATTAAAAATAAGCTAATTACTCGTAATAAAATGCTAACAATTTCATAGGATTAATTTCATTTACAATATAGATTGTAATATATAGATATATATTCTTTATAAAATACCTTGTGTAAACACTAAGTGTTTGATGTGCTGGTTAAAAAACAACTTTCTTACCTCAGAGAACTCCATTGCTAACACTTACCTCAGCTTTATTACAAAGAAGCAATGCTCTGGTGTTGACTCGGCTTTTCCTGCGCGTGCACATTAGGAGGTGTGGCTTTCGGCTCTTTCAGGAAGGGCGGGGGAGTGAGCAACAGCCATTCTGCTCCTCCTCACCCTGCCGTTGTCATCTTACGGACCCTGCCTTTAATGAAGATTAAATAAAATAAGGTCAACTGTTGTGTTAGAATAGTGTATTACTTATGTATGTAGAATATTTTTAAGCATATATAATAATTATAGGTTTATATTAAATTGATCATGTAGAAAATGCATTATTCGTTATTTTCTTTAGCTGATGAGAGCTAAGAGTCCAGCAGGTGGCGCTAGTGCACCTTTACCCTGGTCACCGACCACCAGAAGAAGCAGAAACCGGAAGCTGCTAGCAGAGCTAGCTTGTTGTTGTTCTGGTGTGTGAGGAGAATATTTGAGGCTCTGCAGTAAAATGTCTTCACTTCAGTCTCTGGGAGAGTTGATCAGCTAAAGCGACTAACTGCTGCTGCTGCAGAAATCTTCTCACCAGGCTGTGGAAACTTTCTTCTCCTCCTCAACAACTTGGTGGAGTTCTTTCCAGAACCAGAGAAGATATTCTGCGGTCTTCGTGACAATCGGAGCTCCAGAATCAGGTTGTGGGTGAGAAAAGCTTTTCTCTAGACTTCCTGCCCTCTGGATCTGCTGCTGTTCCTTTGGCCTCTCTGAGAAACGCGCTCGTTTTGCTGCTTTCATCAGATTGAAGAGGTTCCCTCTATCAGACTCGCTCATCTGAGTTGGTCATGATGCAGGATCGCTGCTCGCTCTCTGATCCATCCTGCTCACACTCTCCGACGGAAAAGCCCCGAATCTGAATGTGACTCTGGAGGAAAAAGCGGTTAGCTCTACTCCGTGAACTCTGGTGAGCAAAGGTCCTCTTTTCCATACTGGATCTGTCCTCAGCTGATCAGAACCAAAGCGTTGGATCTTTAATCTCCTGCGTTGTTCTGAAGCAGCATCTTAATCAGCTCTCCTGCTTTGTTTCTATTGCAGCTGTTAGCTAAACACGGCTAAAGAAAACCTGCTACCACTTCAGGATCTGGGACTGATTCATCGTGTGTTCTTCACCACCTGGACCTGGACAGCATGGACACAGGTACTGTGTGTGTGTGTGTGTGTGTGTGTGTGTGTGTGTGTGTGTGTGTGTGTGTGAAGAACCTCCATCTCTCTAAGCAGCGCTGCAGCTGATGACTCCCAAGAGTCACTTCATTCAATAACTATCGAATGAGTTGACAGAAATAGAATTATAGAACATCTGGAATTAAACTCAGTGCTCAGTCTAAATATAAAGAGATTAGATAATTCACTAGGGTGTGCTGGGGAGTGCTTCATCTGGTGACTCCCTCATACTTTTTGGGGACTTGAACGCTCACATGGGCAACAACAGTGAGACCTGGAAAGATGTGTTTAGGAGGAATTCCCCCCCAATCTGAATCCAAGCGGTATTTTCTTATTGGACTTCTGTGCCAGTCATGGATTGTCCATAATGAACACCATGTTCAAGCACAAAAGTGTCCTGTTCAAGCTGTGTTTTGCGTGACCTTCATCAATATCCTCTTCTTATTCAGTTCTTTCTACTAATACCACCTTTTCCGGGATTTATGATATTTCTTCATGTTTAAAAAAACTGTTTTATTATTATTTCTGTTTTAAAGAACTTTGTGATTTTTATCTTGAGAGGCAAATTATAAAAGATTGTTTTCTTTATTTCTTTTTATATTTTGTTTATATTCGTAAGTCTTTTTCTACCACCGCACATTTTCAGTAATCGTTGATTCCAAGAAAAGCTCATTTCAAAAGGTATTTCTTGTTTTATGAGTCTAAATATAAAGAGATTAGGTAATTCACTTCACATTTTTCTGTGTTTCCTACAGATGCTCAACAGTTGGTTCTGATTAAAGAAGAAACTCATGAAGAACAGGGTGCTGGTGTGGACCAGCAGGACCCAGAACATCTCCACATAAAGGAGGAACAAGAGGAACTCTGGACCAGTCTGGAGGAGACTGATGGTGACAGGTTTCCATTCACCGCTGTTTCTATAAAGAGTGAGGATGATGAAGAGAAACCTCTGTTCACACAGCTTCATCAGCAGCAAATAGAAGACAGAAATGTCCCAACCAGCAGCTCAGCTGACCAGATGCCATCAGACTCTGGTGGAGGAGCAGAAACTAGCAGGAACCCAGATCTGAACCCTCATGAAAAGACATCCGATTCTTCAGAGACTGAAGTTAGTGGAGATGATGAAGAGGAAGATGATGTGAATCTAGATTCTGAGCTGTCAGAATCTGGGTCTGAATCTGGAGATGGAGACAATGACTGGATTGAAAGCAGATCTTCTGAGTCTCCTATCAACAAATCCTTTAGCTGCCCTGAATGTGGTGAAAATTTTTTCCAGAAGCAGTCTCTCCAAAAACATGTGCAAGTGACAAGTCATTCAGCAACAAAATCTTCAAGGTGTTTGGTTAATAAGAAATGTGTTAAAGTGAAGAAAAATTTAGACTCATACAGGAAAGTCCAGAAAGAACAAAAATTTAATTGTGATGACTGTGGAAAACAGTTTAGCAGAATATCAAATTTAAACATTCACTTGAGAGTCCACACGGGACAGAAGCCTTTTTTCTGTGAGCTTTGTGGACAAAGATTTAACCAAAAGACACATTTAAAGAGTCACACTCGTGTCCACACTGGACAGCAGCCATTTGCCTGTGAGCTCTGTGGACAAAGATTTAGCAGCAAGGCAAATCTTAACAGACACATGAGAGTCCACACAGGACAGAAGCCTTTTGCTTGTGGTCTCTGTGAACAAAGATTTAGCCAAAAGACACATTTAAACATTCACTTGAGAGTACACACAGGACAGAAACCTTTTGCCTGTGAGCTCTGTGAAAAAAGATTTAGCCACAAATCAACTTTAAACATTCACATGAGAGTCCACACAGGACAGAAACCTTTTTCCTGTGAGATATGTGGACAAAGATTTAGGGATAAGTCAACATTAAACAGACACATGAGAGTCCACACAGGACAGAAACCTTTTGTCTGTGAGTTTTGTGGACAAAGATTTAGGGATAAGTTCGCTTTAAACAGTCACAAAAAAGTACACACAGGAAAGAAAACTTTTACCTGTGAGCAGTGTGAACTAAGATTTAGCCAGAAATCAACTTTAAGCTGTCATATGAGAGTCCATACAGGACAGAAGCCTTTTGTCTGTGAGTTCTGTGGACATAGATTTAGTGATAAGAGAAATCTAAACAGACACACACGAGTCCACACAGGACAGAAACATTTTGCCTGTATAGTAATTAGAAACCATAAAATGTGAAATATCACGAAGTATGAAATATCACCTTAGTGGATTTTTAAGTAAATTTAACCAGAAGATCGGATCTTTTTATTGCAGGGATTGAGCAACACTTCGTATTAACTTCAAGAAAAGAGAGTGAGTCAGGTTTTAAAGTTTAAAGATTTATTACTAAACAAATTAAACTAGACTAACTTTAAACACTAGGTGTATGGTGTAACTAGGTCAGTGGTTCCTAACCTGGGGGTCCGGACCCCCACAAGGGGGCGCCAAAGCCTCTCTGGGTCGCCAGGACCTCTCCACTTTAAGGGGTTAAAACTTCATTTATTACTTGTTTATAGCCTACATTTTGCTCACATTTTTTTCATGAGTGAAAAGTTTACTGATATTAAGACAGGATATAATTAGTACAGAAAAAGTAACACACGTTTAAGAACATTTTGCTCAGCTCACTGTTTTATTTTCAAGTGTCAAAAGTTCATTTAAGATAGGACTGGTTGATTAATCACAGCCTTTACAGTAAAAAATCTAGTATAAATAGTGATATACACATTTAAGTACATTTTGCTCAGTGTGTTTTTTATGTGTCAAATGTTTATTGAAAGGAATGATTGATTTATCAGTGTTTACAAGAAACAATGTGTTCAGAAAAGTAATACAAACTGTCAAGCACATTATGCTCTGTTTGGTTTTGTTAATGACTTTGTTCTGTACTGGAGCCTACTATTACTGTTATCTATTGAATCAAAGCATATTAAAATGTGCTTGAACAATTTTATCATTACTTAATACTGTTTGTACTGGAAGAGAGAATAGGAGGGGGTCATCAAAAATTTTACTGGTAAAAAAGGGGTCCCTTGGGAAAAAGGTTGGGACCCACTGAACTAGGTGAAGTAAGACTGAGAATGGTGTATGTGTGAAATATGTTCCGAACCAGCAAATCCGGAGAAACGATTATTTCTGATGGGATTGAAGATGATGTTTCGCTCTAAGCTTTGGTTTGGAGATTTATAACACACATTGAGATGCCATTCTGTCATGCTACGTACCCTTGGCGGAAGTCCCCGTTAGATCAGGAATGTCGAGGTCCAGCTTGACCTCCTCTGGAACCGAAGCCGGTTGCTAAGTAGCGGTTGCCGTCCAGGCCAGTCTGGAGATACTTCTGGGTCACGACAGTTTTATTGGCATCTAGCAGGACCCTGAAAGGGGTCGTGATGATTCAGCTTTTATTCTGAAAGGAACCGTTGCCAGGTGGAACATGCAACAGATTTAGTCCAGCTTGTCGTTAGGTTCTTTCGGCTTTAAGAGTAAAGTTATGGATTGGCCACTCTGATAACTTCTCTAGAACGCTTTGAACTGAAGTTAAGATGACGTGGGCTAAGTTTTATAATTTGGATGTTTTGATTTACAGTCGAATCAAAAAAGGACAACAAGAGGGTATGTACCGAGCACCAAAAAAACCATGCCTCGCGTCAGATCTGGAAGGTTCTGATTGGATCAGAAAAAGGAAATGTGCCATGTGACTTTAAGTATTACGTGGATGAGCATCAACTTTATCAAATCAACTTTATTTATATAGCACTTTTCATACAAAAGAAATGCAACTCAAAGTGCTTCACAGAATAAAATGGCCCCATAGATCCCATAATCCCATCCAAGCCCCCCTCCCCAAGTATAAAACAATTGACAATTACACTTCCCCTCCCGCAACCAATTTCCAAGGTGAACGTACACTCACTCGCACAAGTGAACAACAGAGTAAACAATCGGCTGAGTTCAGTTGGGTCAGGTAATGGACGACACATCATCAGCGGAGCCATCTGCCTCTACAGCAACAGATCCACGGCAGCAGCCAAGATACCGGCCCATGATGCCCAGGGAGGGAGGCGGGAGACCCCCACCACTGCCCGGGCACTACCCAAGGAGCACCGAGGTGTCAGTGCACCCGCATGTGTGTGTGTTTGTGTGTGTGTGTGTGCACTTACGGTTTGCGAGACCTATTTGTCAGGTTACACACTAGCATTATGAAACCAATAGGTTTATGAGAACATTTTTGATGGTCTCATAATTCGTGACTTTTAAAGTGTTGTAATCTTTGAAAAACATAAAAAGTAAACGTTAATAGATTAATACAAACTTTGTAACATCCGTTATCATTTTATTTAGTTATTTCAACAACTTAACCTTTTTGTGTTTTATAGCCAATTTAAAAACTGATCACCTAGCCTTTTTGATGGAGGCATGTTGGAGGCAGGGCAAGGGTGAGCTGTCTTTACCGACTGTATTCTCCACTGTACACAACAAGCATCACATGAAACCATTGCCAAATTAACACCTTCCCAAATATTTCTTTCTTTAACTTTATTTATTTATTTTTAATTTTTCTACTGCTTAATGAAAAACAGATTGAGGTTAAAAAGTCAAGAGAAAAAAACTTGGTCGGATAAAAATAAAGGAATATCATAATGAAAACACTTTTTTTAACTTGTTTGTCACGACTTATGAAGCAAATATAAAAATAAAAATATAACAAACATAACTTGTCTTTGATTAAAATATTTGTCTGGGGAAATAATGTCAACGTATGTGTGGTTTATTAGTCAAATGCTGAACACACGTCTGTAGAAATAACTCCAGTCCAGCAGGTGGCGCGAGTGCACCTTTACGCTGGTCACCGACCACCGGAAGAAGCAGAAACCGGAAGCAGCTAGTAGAGCTAGCTTGTTGTCGTTCTGGTGTGTGAGGAGAATATTTGAGGCTCTGCAGTAAAAATGTCTTCACTTCAGTCTCTGGGAGAGTTGATCAGCTAAAGCGACTAACTGCTGCTGCTGCAGAAATCTTCTCACCAGGCTGTGGAAACTTTCTTCTCCTCCTCAACAACTTGGTGGAGTTCTTTCCAGAACCGGAGAAGATATTCTGCGGTCTTCGTGACAATCGGAGCTCCAGAATCAGGTTGTGGGTGAGAAAAGCTTTTCTCTAGACTTCCTGCCCTCTGGATCTGCTGCTGTTCCTTTGGCCTCTCTGAGAAACGCGCTCGTTTTGCTGCTTTCATCAGATTGAAGAGGTTCCCTCTATCAGACTCGCTCATCTGAGTTGGTCATGATGCAGGATCGCTGCTCGCTCTCTGATCCATCCTGCTCACACTCTCCGACGGAAAAGCCCCGAATCTGAATGTGACTCTGGAGGAAAAAGCGGTTAGCTCTACTCCGTGAACTCTGGTGAGCAAAGGTCCTCTTTTCCAGACTGGATCTGTCCTCAGCTGATCAGAACCAAAGCGTTGGATCTTTAATCTCCTGCGTTGTTCTGAAGCAGCATCTTAATCAGCTCTCCTGCTTTGTTTCTATTGCAGCTGTTAGCTAAACACGGCTAAAGAAAACCTGCTACCACTTCAGGATCTGGGACTGATTCATCGTGTGTTCTTCACCACCTGGACCTGGACAGCATGGACACAGGTACTGGTGGATGAATGAATGAATGAATGTCGGCACTGATGGGACATTACAGTGAAACTACAAGTACCTCCTATGAGGTGGAAGTGTAGTAGAAAATAAAAATAAAGTGTTGTTTCGTTGCTCCATGATGCCATTGATTTAACCTTAAGTTAGTTACAGTTAATATTAGTTGTTATCCTTCACTGTTTTTCCACCCTCCCAGTTCTTAAGGTTCTCTGCACAAATGAGAAGAAAAGCCACCGCTTGCCTTTTAGGTTTCTATTCATCTCAATCATTTATTTATCCAAGCATGCATTGGAGATAGTCTTCACCTCCCAGTTTCCTGTGAAGTCACAGATTTTATTCTCCTGATGTGAAGTCAGAGCCCGACTCTTCCTGAAACTTAGCTCAAGGCCATAAAACAAAATCTCCTAGCAACCAACATTCTTTGCTCTCTGGTCCTACAGAAGAGTCCTTGGGACGGCATGTGGCTTTGGCTCTTATCATATCCAGGTCTGCCCGACACGGCCTCTGCCTTTGGACCGCTTTAAGATTCAACTTCAAAAGCGGTTAGCTCTACTCCGTGAACTCTGGTGAGCAAAGGTCCTCTTTTCCAGACTGGATCTGTCCTCAGCTGATCAGAACCAAAGCGTTGGATCTTTAATCTCCTGCGTTGTTCTGAAGCAGCATCTTAATCAGCTCTCCTGCTTTGTTTCTATTGCAGCTGTTAGCTAAACACGGCTAAAGAAAACCTGCTACCACTTCAGGATCTGGGACTGATTCATCGTGTGTTCTTCACCACCTGGACCTGGACAGCATGGACACAGGTACTGGTGGATGAATGAATGAATATATTGTCATTCTATGGTGGGACATTACAGTGAATTATGAGAATGTCTTTCATTAGGTGTTATGTTTAAATAATGGTCTGTATTTGTATAGAGCCTAAGATTTACAACCCCCCAAAGCACTTCACAACCAGTCATTCACACACTGTTGTTGAACCTTGAAGTTTTAGCTTGACTAGATCTCTGAGGTGTACCAGAAGGTAACAGTTCCAACAGGTGATGAGCAGGATGGGAACGGTCCTCTTGGATGGTCATTCTCAAACTGTGGTGCATGTACCAAATCACTAGCACTAGCTAGGGCTGGGTGATACGGCCTAAAAATAAAATCTCCGATTTTATATTTTTGAATTCGATTTATGATTTTTTTCCGATCCTCTCTCCCCTCAATTATTAAGAACAGCAATAAGTATAAATGGAAGGCACCTTAAAGCCAATTTAGTTTTTTATTTAATCACAAGCAAGACAAATGAAACCCTCATTTCTGAGATGAATAATGAAGAAATGAACACCCTCTTGGAATAAAAGTGCCACGCTCCACGTCCGTCGCAGCAAACCCAAACCAGTTCTAAACAACGGATGATTTCATTCCTTTCCTAGGAACAAACTTCCCACTCTCACTGGTGGCCATGTGCGTGTTTCGTGTGTGTGCTGTGACGTTGTTGTCGCGGTTATGTGAAACTAGCGCTACGGAAGCTCCGGGGGGCCAAAAAGGCGCTATTACATAAATATTTCGATTTACTTTTTTTTTAATCGACCTCAACAAAACATTTGAATTAATTCATTAAATGGATTTATTGCCCAGGCCTAGCACTAGCATACAAAGTCCTGGATGGTACGGCTCCCATCCACCTGAATCCTCTCGCAGAGGCTTAGGTTTTTGTAATGTGAGGTGGCCTAATTTTGACAAACTGTTTAGAACTGTTCTACGCTGGTTTAGATCGTATCTTTCTAACAGAAGTTAGTGTCTCAATAGGGCTTGTGATCACATGTGATCACGGATAGCATTCTGGGATGTGAGCGGCCATGTTGGAAGGCTGACGAGTGTAAACAATCCGTGAAACAAACAGTACTGTCGCAGAGAAGAAGCGGATTTGAAAGTGTTAAACAACATTATGAAATCCCAGGATAGGAATATACAGGGATAGGTTAAATAAAGACGTCAGGACCGGTATGTGGACAAACTCAACGTTAAAAATGGTTTTGATCCATATGAAAGACCCAAGACTGGAGCACCGATGACATATTGTTGCCGCTGCAGTTCTGGATAACGGACATTTTCGGCTTTCTGGTTTGTGGTGTGAGCGGATGTAAACGTCCAGATGAGAGGTAAACAGAAGGTTCTGTTCAGCGCGTGTTTACATTCCATGAAGACAACACATTCAAACAAACATTCTCTCCCACGGTCCTACACTCTCTGCATGAATGCCAGACGTCAACATTCTTCACCCTAAACAAGTGAAGACTCCATGACTTTTACAACTCATAAGCTTACAGTAATCAAATGTGATGAATGAACAAGATGTTTAAATGAAATGTTTGAATAACCTGTGCTTAAATCAGTTAATTTGAAATGAATGTTGTTCTTACAATGATCCATTTATATCACAAATCACTATGTGTTTGATTTAACAAGTTAATCATTGTTTACACTCATACACGTTGCAATAAGATACAAATTAAGGTTAAGGTTCACCTTACATAACGTTTAAAGATTCTTTACTCACAGAATTAAGAATCTTGTATCTGAAGGAAGGCGTGGCTTTCTGAGGGATGTTGGTAAACACCCAGAAACGTGTCAAATTCTGATTTGCCAGAATACGCCAAAACTAATAACATTGTGGTTTAATAAAACAGGAATTACTTCCCGAGTAATTCAGTTTCCAGCTGAACCTCGATTCGGCCAAATCGGGAAAGAAGCCTCTTTTGAAACAATCTCCTTTGACCTCCAGTCAAAGCCTCTCTGCAACGCTGCGGCTGAAACCAGACAACCGGTTCTCTAAGAGCCAAACAAACATCCGCCTAATGGGCTCGACACACGGGAGGCGACATCGCGTCTCCTTCAGTCATTTTCAATGAGACATGCGCGACAAAGCGATAATCGCGGGTCTCTCTCCTACCAAGCGAAACGCGAAAAGCGTGCGTGTGAAATGTTGCGCTCGTGCACGTGTCGTGCACGGACGACCCAGCGACGCGATCCCAGAAAGTTGAAACATTTTCCACTTTTCATCGCTGTCGCTCGGACGAGGACCAATCAGTGGAGGTTTCATTCACTGACCAATGAGCAGACAGGATGCTCCGTACATCTCCGAGCAAACATGGAGGAGAAGTAGATTATTATTATGTTTTATATAGTAA